>NW_025335505.1:22603982-22875001 GCF_004798865.1 Varanus komodoensis | reverse complement strand
GGCTCTCCCACACTAGAGACATTCAAAAAGAAACTGGACAGCCATCTGAGTGGGTTGGTGTAACTTGGTGTCCTGCAACAGCAGAGGGTTGGACCCGATGGCTTTCATGGCCCCTTCTAACTCTAGTATTCTATGATTATTTTATTATTATTTTTATATTGTAAATGCAGGGCAACAATACCAATGCGGAATCCAAAAAGGTATTTCAGAATTTGTGAGTTCAGGAGGTAGCACCTCAAATAAAGCATGGTGTTGAACTATAATAACCAAAAATAATGGGAATAATTGCTTTGCACATCGCTTATTTCTAAAAGGATTGTGCAAAGCTCAGTTTTCCCTCCTAGACTTTAAACTAAAGTTAAATTTAGTATCCGAGACAGAGAAACAAGCAATTATTTTCTGGAGATTTGGAATCAAGTACTTCATGAGAATATTGGAAGATAAAATGACACAGATTAATGTTCAGAATTATATAGGAAACTATTAGAAAATCAAGATAGCTGAAGAAGAGCAGAAAATTACTTATTACATTTGTATAAAAGCCACCCTTTAGCATTCTGCTCTCTGGACAGTCATTGATTGAAATAAAATGTAGGAAGCTGCAATTGAGATTTATGAACATAAGGAAGATTTAGATAAGATTAAAGTTAGAATAGAGGACTTGGATTTGGAAGTGAGAAAATGTAGTTCAAATCACAGAGGTGGGGAGTCTGCTTCCCATCCAAGCCACTGTATGCAGCTTTTTGCCAAATGGATCCTTGCCCAATGTGCAGGTTGCTTCACACTGTACATTGTTAAAAATACTTCTGTGTTTTCTACATTGTCATGGTAAAACTAGAAGATCTGAAAGTGAATAATTGCACCTGGATGGCTCACTATTATTTTTCATGCAGATGAATTGAAAACCTGTGTCATAGATTAGCTCAAAAATATTTTGTGACTATGAGAGCCCACTCAAAATTTAATTTGGGTAACAGTGCTGCAAAAATGTGAGCCACCCTGAGGCTTCGGCGAATGGGGCGGCATAGAAGCTCGCTAAATAAATAAATAAATAAAAATATAAATAAATAAAAATATAGTATGCTTATGAAGAGAAACATGTTGGCACAGCTCATAGGTCTTCGCTTCTTGATTAGTCTTGCTATGAAATGGTCAGTTCCAGTGGCAGAGACTAATGGTAGTGTCTTTAAAGGGGAAGATTTGGATGCAAAGATTCCTTGCCTACAATAGAAGCAACTTTCCTCTGACAGAGGGCCTTCTTTCATCAGTTCAAGGCATCTTTCCAGCAGGAAAAAGCTCCTGTCACCAGAGAAAGGAAGTGTTTGAATCCAGGCTAATGCTCTTATATCTTATTCTTTAAAGTAGCATTTTGAAAATTCCACCGCTCTTTAATGTAAGAAAAGTTAGGTGCATCCAAGTTATATGAACTCAATATATCCCATGTATTATCTGGAACGCCCGTTTCCTATCCATACATAGCACTTTATGAAGCAAGGCATCATCAGTTGGTTTTGGTCATTTCCCAAATTTCTTGTTTATAAAATATGCATTAAAAAGTATAAGTGACTTAAAGGTATAACTAGGTCTCTCATGTTTTAAAAATCTACTGTCTTTACAATGTATACTTGTATTAGGGTGAGTGTGTCTTGAAAAAAATGGCTGTATCAGCTGCACTTACGAAAAAGAAAAAGAGTTTTGTATACGGGATGCAAAAAGGGTCTTGGGTTGTTGTGGCTGTTTAATATATTGGACAGGTGTTTTGTTAGAAGAGGTAACTTTCAAAGTCCATAGGGTAAAATAATTAAAGGCCGTTTTGATAGAATCCTGCTGACTCATCACACAAGAATGCTGCCAGTCTAAGATTGTTTCATGAGAAATACCTAATTGCATGTAAAAATAGCGCTGCTTCAGATTTTTGCATGTTCATTTTGGTTCATTATAATCCCAGTTCCCTCAGTATGCCTAAATTACTCTTGCACTTGAAATAGCTGCATCTCTGGAATTATTTTTTCCTTGGATTTAGTTTACATTCAGCATAATTCACTCCATATGGTTATTACCCTTTGGATGAACCAATTGTGCCTGATGGTTTCATCAACCATTAATATTATTTCTTACAGCTTAATTCCTAAATTCTCCCTTAGGTTTGACTTTCATTGCCATGGTTAGAACAGTCAACAGAACCTAAATACACATTTAATGAAACTAGGTTATTTGTGTGTTTGTTTGTTTTTCCCCTTTCTATGTGAATGCTCATGCTATTGAACCTCTGCACAGAATACAGACATATAGGATGTGTTAAACAGAGAGCTTATTTGGATGAATGTCACGTTATCTCTTATGCATGTGCCTTGGCAATACATGTACTATTCAGTCCACACTTCTCCATGATTAGTTTTACACACACACACACACACACACACACACCTTCCTAAACTTAGCAGAAGCTGCTGCATATCAAGAAGCAAGTGGTAATTATCCAAAAAGACTAACATAACAGCAAGCCCTTGCCCCCATGTAGCCCCATTTTGTAAAGGTAAGGATGACATTCTTGGCCACATATTTTAGCTGTTGTGAACAGGTCACTTCCCTCTTTTCCTCCCTTTCAGTAGATTCAAGACAAAACCTTAAATACGTGTTTCTTTTATTGACACTTAGCTGCTTACAGGACAGTATAAATCAAAGCAATGTTCTCCTTGAGATATGGGAGAAGCAGCTGCCCATGTCAAGAGTTGAATCCAAAGTGATATTTCCGCTCCTTCTTTTACTTTTGGCAAAGTGTCTGGGTCTACCTGCAGGGTGGCTACAGCCACTTGTGGGCCAGGCAGCAGGTATGCTGGGCCCTTCATGACTGGTTCTCTGGCTTCTCCAGTATCTCTTGACTGGGTCAAGGAGCCCTTTTTCTCTCATCTCTAGCTGCAGCTCTGGAAGATCTCTCTGCCTTTTTCAGGCAGGCTGGCTCTCACACTCTTTCTGAGAAACTTCACTAGGTAACCTTGAAGCATCAAAGTTCCTGCTCCCTCTTGCTCTTTGTCCTTTTCCTCCTCAGAACTGGACTAAACTGTCTGAACAGCCTGTAATAAGCAAGAGTCAGCCCGACTCTCTATAGTTGCCATGAATGCCATAAAATCCTGAGGGTGCCCTCATCATGAATGTTGAAATTCCCCAGAAACAGCAGCCTGGGGGACCCAACATCACATCCAAGACCACCTGCATCAACTCGAATGGGGAGACTGATGGGCTGCAGGGTGGGCCATACTCTAGCAGAAGCCCCCATCTGTCCTCCTGGCCCAGCAGAAGGTCCAAGCATTCCAAAGGAGTTGTGAAATGGACAGGGCACCTGAAGAGAAAGATTTAACTCCTATAGACCACAGCAACATCTCCAACAGCCCCTACCTCAGTGAATTCTAGCTCCTCAGCCACCTTACGCTCCTCTTCCTCCTCCTCCTCCTCCTCCTCCTCCTCATCATCATCATCATGACTGCCACTTGCTTGTTGGACAAGCAGAGAGCAGCAACATCTTCTGCTCCTTCTCACCACTACCTTGTCTGCACTGGTGTGAGCAGCAGTTGGGCAAGCGGCAGCAAAAAAGAGAAGCATTACCAGGGACCACATATCCATGGACTCCTCCTGGGGTGCGGGTCCAAGGCAAGGGCCTGACCATGCCTACCATTGACACTGACCCTGGCCAGAGCAACACCCTCTTGAATGTTTCAGGAAACAAAAGGCAGCCTGCAATTTTAGAAGTATTCCTAATATATTAATTTATGCTTTCAAACCAGTGCATAAGCAAATTTTATCCACTCTAGTAATTCAAGAGCACATCAGTATTTCTCCTGGAAATGACATTTTTCCATTTAGATGTGTATATTATTGTACTCATTATTTCTTGTGCTAATGCTGTGGCTGGACCAACCTCTCCTGGGACACACCTCTAGAACTGCATTCTTAAAGTCCTATCTTCCCATGACTGAAAGGAAGAAATTGGGTTTTATTTAGTTCTTATTTCCTTGCAGGATAAGGATTTGCAAGTTTGTGCATGGTTGAAATGGTTGAATATGGATCACTTAACATTATACTACTTCTTAGTAATGAGAGACAGCTGATGAATTGGACCAGCCTCTACTGAAGAGGTGTGTGCAAGTTTCAGAAATGTAACCAACCAAAATAAGACATAAAGAAGGCAATTTGGGGAAAGTTATGTGCTGTTAATTTTAATGTGTGCTTAACTTTCTCTGTGCTTTACTGACAGGGTGGAACTAGCTAAAAAGGAACATGTGCAAATTACATTAGGCAGTATGTTACTAACAAATCCTAATGTAAACTTACATATAGTTTGCAGGATCTCCAGAGGCTGAGATCTGAAGCTGAGATCTCCAGTCAGTTCATGGTCTGAGATATTCAGCATTTTTTTAACATTTTGGTCAATAGGAATATCTTATTTTCCGAAGAAGCTTTGGTCTGTGTTAAAAAGAAGTATTACACTGAATACATACGTGTTAATACATTTTGAATTATTTTGCGCACAGGAAGAACCATTTATTACAGTTCCAAAAGAAAATCCATGAATGCTATGTAAGGAGGTTTCCCCTATACAGAAGGAGACGGCAACACCCTAGTTTAGATCTTCCTCTGCCTGTACTTGAGTAAATTATGACACAGTCTGAAGCATTGCAGCTTTGATAATAATGAGCACCCAGACTTGGAGGCATGCGAGCATCTTGCGCAGGGTGGGAGCAGCGGTAGAGGTCATCTTCAGAGGAGGGAAGGAGACAAGAGACTTCATATCGTGGCCTCTGCAGTCCCCTTTGCATGGAGACTCCCAAGCTCAGATCCTCCACAGTCAAGTGCCTAAACATGCGGAGAAGCCAGTGCAGCTGCTGGGGAAAGGGGGGATTGGTGCTCTCATTGCTCCCCATGAGACTGGCACTAGGGTTGTGACAATCCTCCCCAGAATCTGGCTCTCTTCTGTTCTTCAGACTTGTGCTCAGCCCTCTCTTAGGAAGCGAACCAAGGTCAGAGGAAATCCACAAATGATTGCAGAAGTCCAGTTACACAACTGGCAGCCTCTTTCTGCAGCACACACAGTACAAGGAAAGGCTGCAGGTCACATGCATGGGGAAAGGATACTGCTTGTGGACTCACTTCCCAGCAGGCACCCATGCAAAAACGTGCTGGAAGTTGGACTCACAGCCATGGGAAAGCACTCAATGGATTCCAGTCCCCAAACAGATTCTTCATGCAACCCTAGCTGAGACACTGACCCTCAGAGTAAGAATCCAAGTATCCCGTGTCCCTTTAGATGCTGTCTAGGGACCACGGGATTGATTATTTATTTGTTAGAACTTTTCCATCCTGTCCCATACTTAAAAGTCTTGGGACAGTTTACAGTAAATTAGTCCCACCCCCCACCCCAAAAAAGAATAACAATTGTCCAGCATCCAAGGTTAATATATAAACCCTCCACTAAAACAAACCATCAAAACACTGGAAGGATGGCTTCTTCCAGGTTGTGTTGAATGTTGACCATTGTATGCTGGTTTATTTCCTTGTTGCTGTGGTTCAAGAGCTTGAAAAGGTTCTCTGAACTTCTCTTCAGAGCTTGGTTCAGTTCTCCTCAGTTCGCATTGCATCCTGCTGTTTGGGAGTTTCAAACATGGCAAATGTGCATTTCTTTCTTATGGAACAAACATGAAAATCCCAACTTTAAAAATGCACAATTTAAAGTGTGCATTTTAAAGAGTGCTCATTTTTAATCTTTTAAAGAGTGTGAACATTTAAAATTACATTTCTGTACCATGCAGTAGCCAAACTGTCTGGACATTTCACATAACCATAAAATACAAACGAGAAAAAGTTAAAGTCATAAAAGACAGCAGCATTATAATATGTAATAGAGAACTTGTGTAAGTTTTAAACTGAAACATAAAACCAAAGTAATGTAATGATCTAAACCTATAGTGGCCTAAAAATAACAAAAACTGAAGGGACTAAAATGCCTGGGAAATAAAAGTGTCTCCACCTGGTGCTTAAAGGAATGCAACTGGGGTTCCCTGGCTGAAAAGCCCCTCTTCTTAGTAGCCACTTGCTTCATTCCATTTGGTGGGAGCATGCAGAAAACTTCGGAAGCTGATCTTCAGTTTGAACATAAATATCACAAATGTTCATAAAAACCTGGTGGCAGAGTGAATTGTAGTGCATTCTTCATGAAGAGCTTTGAAGGTTTAGCTAGTCAAGTAGTAAGACTTTCAAAAGAAGAAACATCCATGTTATCCGTGTTTCCTACATTCCCCATGTATTGCATGCCAATAAGAACCAAAACAGAAAATTAATCACTATATTTCATTACATCTCTTAAGGCCATTTGTTTCCTACCAGTTGTACTGAAGATAGCCATTACCGGCCTTATTTTTAGGCTTCTCTTGAGGGACAGAATTAGCTCTAGGGAAAAATGAGTCTAGCCAGGCATTGTGACACAATACTGCTCATTCTAAATGGTCATGTCTTTTTAATAGCAATGCCTTTCTTCCTTGGCAATAGTTCCTGGGACACCTGGTTATTTTCAGATACCTGGTTTTTCTCCTTGTGTATAATTTCCTATGCACTGAAAATATTGTACACATGTTTTCAACCTGCTTTTCATTGATACAGAATATTGAATCTAGTAGCAATTTCAAGGTTGGCTGTGATTACTCAGTGTTAAAGAAAGATGGTTCTGTACATACACATTCAGGTGCTCTGTTATTTTATAAGTCACATGTAGACCATATTTAAAGGCTGAAGCCCTGCAAACCCCTGATCAAACTGACTTCAGATTGCATCCTCTGTAGTTCAGTTGACCAACATTTAAGCTAGGAAACTTCATTGCAGGTTATTCACATTCCTCCTGACCTAGAAATAGCTGCTAAAGAACAAAGTACATCAGGGAACCAGATAATTTTATTCAAAAGATCTCTTACAGCAACAGCATATTGCCCATTCTTTCCCAAGCTATTATGTGTGATAAGTGCTAGAAATTGTGCTTATCTAGTTGGAAGCTTCTTTTCTACTAGGACTGTTTAACATGCATCTTTGCACATAAACAAAGAGACTGAGAATGCCATAAGCATAGATTAATAGCCCAGAATTCCCTAGGAGGAAGAAAGCATGTTCCGGTTTCCTCAGAGATCTCTTTAGTATATAAAACTACTGTTGTGATGCCTTCTGAGTCTGAGAAATAACAGCCAAAAATAACATCTCAGAACCTGAACCAGCCAAGGTCACAATGTGGTTGTATTGTAAGTTGGTATTCCTTTTTCCTCCGGGTCTGTCTCATATGGTTGTCATTTCCAAGTGTGCCTCCAATGTTTTCTTCCACGTTTTCTTGCTTTGGACCCTGATAGGTGGTTTTGGCATTAACCAGTTTCTAGGAGACTGCTTGGAGTTTCAGAAAACGTTTGCAGGAGACAGAGAGGGCTGGCTCCAGGGACCCCTGCTAAGCCTGTGAACACAACAGAAGAGGCTCACATTGATTCAGCTTTTCATAGTTTGCAAGAAATTATATTGCTTAGGACCTCTGAGATCAGAAGTATTTGATACAAACAGATTGTTTCCACCATAAACAGTTTTCAATGATTTAATGTAACTAATCTGCAGAGAGAGAAAAGAATTGCTTTTGCTCATCTTAGTGATGCGTGAGTATTAAAAAGCATTCTTGCAAAGATAATTATGCCACACCTCTGGCTGGCTGGCTGCTACATATTGATAAGCTATACTGCTATGAACTCTTTTCCCCTTCAGTAAATGCAGCTGGAGGAAATAGGAGAATGCAGGTTTTCACATCTGGATGACCTTCCCACTTTGAAAATTTGGCTGTTTGAAAGTTCAGTAAGAAGTTCCTTTTTGCAGGAGTGTGGGAAAGTTTTGAAATATTCTGGGGTTTTGCATAAATATTTACCATAATACAAATTTATAAAATCTTAGCATCACAATGAAGCAGATAGTAAGTAGATTCATGGACTACAGGTTCCCAGGAATAGATGGAAAGAGGTTCTCATTCTCTCACTCTGTGTGTCTGTGTGTGTGTGTGCGCGCGTGCATGTGCGTGTGTGTGTGTGAGGGAGGGACTGCCATGCAAATAACTGGCTTGTGACCATCAGTTGATCAAGCTAGGAAGAGTCAGCTGAGATGTTTCCAAAAGGTAGTCATAAAAATAAGCTGTGGACTAGCAAAAATAATGCAATCAATACAGTAACAATAATCATAATCCAACATCACTAGTTAACATAATTAAACAATATATTAATATCAGTGCTACATCCACCAGGACCAACAACTCTAGTTACTTAACGCAAGATCATTCATTCATGCATTCAGGTTGCCCCACTTCCCTTCCAGAATTGCACTGACTCACAAGTTCCGAACTGTTTGAATTTTTCTTTTAAAAATGTTCCTTTAATTGATGAACATGGGTGTAGATACAGTTTACATTGTAAGTTTTTGCACATGTACTGATTCAGTCTTTCTGTGCTTGTTGATGTAGAGTAAGCACTCATGAAAAATTGCACTGTGATGAACAGATGCAAATCTGTTGCCCATTTATTTGTCATCTGTGCAGTGCCATTTAATTCAGGTCCATCAGAAAGATGCACACAAGGTATCATAGTACTGGCACACATTTGAACAGAATTATTCAGAAAATAATTTGAAATGCATTTGAGCATACACAGGAAAGTTCAATCATTTATATGGTAAGTGATTAGCCAAACCTTATGTTTTTGCTCCTGCTTCCACCAAAACAAGTTAAAAGTTCATTTCCAGTGATGCATTAGATGCTTGCCTTGTGGTTGAAGGAGTTTTATACTTTAGGAACCTCCAAAAACATGATCCGTTTTCCTAGTTTGAGTAACACACTCATTTTTCCATATATGGCCTTTCTGTTTTCCCCCCTTCTTCTTCTCTCTGAATCAAGTACCCGTTAAACTGAACAAGTATGGCTGTTCATTTATCCATTGCTTCTTTTATAGGAGAAATAGGCAGATTTTGTGGTTCATTGTTAAAAAGAAAAGGGTTAAATATGAAAATTCAGCCATTATTGAGGGAGGGAAGGGATAATAACCTTGCAGTAATTCAAGGATTTTGAATAAATCTATCATGTTTTTGTGAAAATAGGGGTATCCCATCTGAAATTAGGCTTCCCGACATACAGTTACTTCTGAGTTTTAAATGTAATTTTGAAAGATTTAACAAGATTTCAAGATGCAACTCTGAGGACGTGTTTTGCATGGGCAACTAGCTGCCTGTGGGAAACTCACAAGCAGGGTGTGAGTGCCGTGTCCCACCCGAGTTCTCCAGCAATGGGTACACTTAGGCATGCTGCTTCAGGTGCCATAACAGGGAGCGTCTAGAGCACCATCTGGTCCATCTTTACTGGATGAGTTCCAATTGTTGCTGCCTGAGGATGTGGACAAGGTGCTTCGGTTGGTCTGACCCACCACCTGTCTACTCAGCCCTTGCCACTTGTGGCTGCTCACCAAAACCGGGATCCAGGAGGGTCCAGGAGGTCATCAACACCTCTCTGAGGGAGGACCAGGTTCCTGCCCCTTTGAGGGAAGCAGTGATAAGGTCTGTCCTGAAGAAGGTGTCTCTGGACCCAGAGATGTACACCAACTATAGCCTGGTGGCCAATATCCCATTTTTAGGCAAGGTGCTCGACTGGGTGGTGGCTGGACAACTCCAGGTGCTCTTGGAGGAAATTGATCATCTTGACCCATTTCATTCTGGCTTCAGACCCGGCTATGATGGTGAAACTGCCTTGGTTGCCCTGTATGATGACCTGTGCAGGGAGAGGAACAGGGGAGTGTGTCCCTGTTGGTTCTCCTGGACCTTTCTGTGGCTCTCAATACTATTGACCATGATATCCTTCTGGATAGGCTGGCCAGGTTGGGAGTTGGTGGCACTGCTCTGCAGTGGTTCCACTCCTACCTGTCTGGACAATTCCAGAAGTTGGTGCTGGGGGATTATGGCTCTGCACCATAGCAATTTTGCCATGGAGTTCTGCAGGGTTCCATTTTATCCCCCATGCTTTTTAAACATCAACATTAACAGAATGTCATCTAGATAAATTAAACTATAATTTATGTTCACATTGCTTACTGTAAAATAGTAATATGCTATCTGACAAACAGACGCTGGGAACAATTGACAGCAAAAGGAGAATGGGACAGCAGAGGATGAGGTGGATAGATGGAGTCACTGAGGCAGTGGATGTGAGCTTGGGTAGACTCTGAGGGATGGTGGAGGACAGGAAAGCCTGGAGGAATGTTGTCCATGGGGTCAAGCACGACTTTGCAACTAACAACAATCTGATAAACAACCTGATGTAATTTTCTTTACTGGTCATATTTTAGGGAAAAGGTGTTGCCATTTATTCCAAGATACTTCCATATTTGCATGGGAATATTAATTTCTATTCCTGATCCATTTCACTATGTGAGTTCTTTAACTGTTCTTATTCTTACTGATGCAAGACTTCATAGGATCTTCACAAGATCAGTTCTCATTATTTATTATAACTTTCTGAAAACTTGTTATATTTTTAATTTGATATTTGACCTCAAAATTTATTTTGAATAAGATCTAGTTAAGGAACAACTCAAACCAAGGGAAAGTACTATTCCTAATTTAATTTAATTTTAGAATATAATTATATTGTAGTGACACTGATTAAATATATCTGAATTAAACCAATTTTCTTTCATGCCCTATATTTTCTGTGTTAACTTCTACATCATCAGTTACAAAATCTAATAGCAACTTTGGGGAACTTCTTATTTTACATTTATCCCAGATCCATAAAAATTACAAGTATTATTTCCTGGACATGAATTACTCTGATCAATAATAATTGTTGTGGAGAATCCCCTAATAGATCCTTTTTCAGACAAACATATTGGTAAATCTGGATTTTTAATCCAATCAAAATGTCTTGGATATTTTTGAGAAAATGAATCTTTTCATAAATGCTCTCTCAAAAGGGATTGGCTTGGATTGGCTTTCACTAAATGAAAAACTAGCAGTATAATCTTGTAGATGTCTACTCAGAAGAAATGCAATTGAAGGCAATAGGATTTTCTCCTAGCTTAAAATGTTCCTACCTTTACATTGGAGCTCTCAGCCTTGGCCTGAAGCTCATCAGGAATGATTGGTACTGCAGAAATTATGTTCAGGGTCACTCATTATGCTTCTTTTATCATGCTGATATGATTAATATTAAGTTCCTAGTTTGGGTTATGTTGGTCAAATGAGGCATTAGGATAAATAAAATTTATGCCAAAATGGGGGTATTTTACCAGTTAGGAAACAAAACTATTCACTGAATGTAGGTTACACTGTAAATTGATAATGGGTTGTATAGATAAGGACATGGCTATAGATATAGATTCAGATATAGTAGATGATGTAGATGTATGTATGGACTAATAGCTATCCAAGGAAATAATTAGGTACCCCACATGAATTCTATTCTGTGCAAGCTTTTTCTACCAAGTTTAATCAGTCTACAGAATGAAGTCTATTATGAGGTAGCTTTTGTTGCAAATTAATAAAATGTTTAATAATTGGCACTCTGTGGTTTCCAGTTTATTTCTCCACATAAAGGTTAATTAGCTTTGACTCCAGGAATGAAATAGTTGTAGCCAGCTATTAATTTTTCAGATTCATGAGGCAATTGATTTTAATTACTCTGCCTGTCACTACATGGAAATAACCATCTATTTATGTAATATTTTATGGCAAAATCTAGTACTTCCTTCTGAATGGTGAATACAGTTATGATCCTTTTATTTCCATGGCTTCAGCACTGAGTTTCCTTCACCTTTGCTTCACCTTTCTGGGAAAGCTTTTTATAGGTTCCAGAAGTTCCTAGTGGCTGCACTTATTTCATGAATCATAAGTCATGCCACCTTGTACAACTTGTGACGTTTCTGTTGACTCCTGCCCATCCCAACTCACCACAATAATTACTGCTTTTCTTGTCCAAATCCTGTAAACAGTACAGTCAAAAGGGGGCCATCTAGGTTTTGGAGTGTACCAGTTACCAGTATGCCAGCAACATGCAGCTCTAATTCTCCTTTTCATTGTGGATGTGTTCGGTCAGTACCTGCCTGCCACAATGGACTGTGTCCAATAAGAGCTCATATCCAAACAAGAATCAGACACTGGTGTTTGCCTGATTGAGGCTGTTCTGAATGTGTTGCACTATTCCTAAGTAGCAGTTTCTCTTGGAGTCATCTTTGTCCAATTAGTTGGCCTCAGTGACATTCAACCAGCTTTTGTTGGTGACCCAGCTCTGCCCTTTTCGAGTTCAGTTAGTCCATCTTCTAGGAGTCTCTAGATTAGATTACTGCAATGCTTTCAACATGGGGGGACCCGTGAAGATGGTTTGAAAGCTACAACTTGTACAAAACATCATGGTCAGAGTAGTAGTAGGAAACAGAAGTCTAAGCGCATAACACCCATTTGACCCTTATGCTGTATATCACTGAGATCAACTCAGGTGCTGGCTTTGACTATAAAGCTTTACATGACTCAAGACCAAAACAGCTGATGGGGGGGGGCTGGGTATGACCCTCCCCATACGCTACAGTTGTCATCTAAGCCTTCCTCTAGGTGTCTCCTCTGGGGAAGGTTGGGAGGATAGCAACAAGAGAGTGAGTGGGTCTTTTCAGTGATGGTCCCACAACCATGGTGCAAACACTCCAGTGAAATCCACCAAATGCCAGTGAAATGCTCCATTCTTTTGGAGCCAGGTTGTTCCCTGTATTCACAGGTATATAGGATAAGAGATTAACCAGTCCTGAGATTTTGATTGTTAATTGTTTTTCAATTGCATCATTCCTATATTATGTTTCATATTGCACTTTTATGGTTTCATTTTTGGTAAATTACCCAGGAAATTTTGGCTATTAAGCAGTACAGAAATGTGATAGAGGGGGGAGGGGGAGGGGGGAGGGAGAGAGAGATGCATTTAAAAGAATCTAGTTATATGGGCTGAGCTTCTGGTTTGATACAGGCACACAATGCCATGACCCTGGCCAGGAAGTCTGTTGTTCACTCAGAGAAGGAAGTATCTTTTTGGGTCCCATAACAGAGACAGAAATAACAATATTAAAGGATCCATGTAGTTCAAAGAAACTGCTCCGTCTTAGTAAGAAAAGAGTGAGGAGGAAGCAGTGCTATCAGCCACAGACACCCAATGGAGCAGCTCAGAGAAGGTTGCATGATCCTGCTGAGACACGGTCCCTTCTGCCAGGGCTTCTCATGTTCTCACCACTTTGCCTGAAGTGCCAGCAGTTCCATCAGGTCATGATGGCAGGCAAAGGAGCACTAACTTCAAGGCAGGCTGTTAACAGGTGTCCTCTGCAGATAAGTGCAGGAGCAACATGTTCCACAATTTACATCTCTAAGGGATCTCGGCAGTAATGTGCCTGAGCAGTTTTATTCCAGTGGTGTACACACACACACACACCCTGACCTATTCAACAGGGAGCTGGTTTATTTATCCAACAAGAATCACAAAATCACTTTAGGAAATCAATGCACTGCTCAAAGAATCTATCAGTCCTCCAATGAGGGATTAATTATGTCCTATATAACCCTGGTTCATGGGCATATTAAACCTCTCAGGTGGAGCACCATATGCATACCGCAGAGATTCATCCACTGGGCTCCGGTATGGGGCAGTTGACTTAAAATATAGCCATATGGCCCTACAGAGAGAGAGGCTATAGGACAGTTCAAATTCCCAGCTCTGAGGGCTACCCTGTCCAGGCATAGCCTGGGCAGAAAGAACTGTGTTGTGCTGATTGCTTTCTGGGGGTGGGAATCAGAGAGAGATTAAATAATTAGAAAAATGAGGTGTCCTGGCATGATTTTGATGGTTTGAATGTGTTTAGAATGGGGAGCTCTGCAGAAAGAGCTACTCAAGGGAGACTTTTTCAAATTCGCCCTCTTTTCAATGGAACTTTAGCCCTATGTTAGGGTTAGGGGTGTGCACCAGGGTAGGGTTAGGGTTAGGAAAAGGAGGTGTTCTGGCACCATTTTGATGGTTAGAATGTGTTTAGAATGGACATAAATGAGGAGCTGTTCAGAAAGAACTACTCAAGGCAGGCTTTTTCAAAAGCTCATTATTTTCAATGGAAATTTAGCCCTATATTAGGGTTAGGGGTGAACACCAGTGTAGGGTTAGGGTTGGAAAAATTAGGTGTTCTGGCACGATTGAGATGGTTGGAATGTGTTTAGAAAGGGCAGAACTGATGAGCTATGCAGAAAAAAGTTACTCTAGGAAGGCTTTTTGAAAATTGGATTTTTTCAATGGAACTTTAGCCCTATATTAGGGTTGGGGTGAGCACCAGGTTAAGGATAGGGTTAGGAAAATGAGCAGTCCTTTCGTGATTTTGATGGTTGGAATGTGTTTAGAATGGGCAAGAATGTTGAGCTGTGCAAAAAAAGCTACTCTAGGAAGGCATTTTCAAAATTGCCCTCTTTCAATGGAACTTTAGCCCTTTATTAGGATTAGGGGTAAGCCACAGGATTCAGTTAGAGTTAGGAAAACAAGGTGTCCTGACACGATTTTGATGGTTGAAATGTGTATAGAATGGGCAGAAATGAGGAGCTGTGCAGAAAAAGCTACTCTAGGAAGGCTTTTTCAAAATAGCATTATTTCCAATGTAATTTTCCCCCTATATTAGGTTAGGGGAGTACACCAGAGTAGGGTTAGGATTAGAAAAATGAGCTGTCCTGGCATGATTTTGCTGGTTGGAATGTGTTTAGAAAAGACAGAAATAAGGAGCTGTGCAGAAAAAGCTACTCAAGTAAAGCTTTTAAAAAATCGCCCTCTTTCAATAGAACTTTAGCCCTATATTAGGGTTAGGGGTGTGCACCAGGGTATGGTTGGGGTAAGGAAAACAAGCTGTCCTCTCATGATTTTGATGGTTGGAATGTGTTTAGAATGGATAGAAAAGATGAGATGTGCAGAAAAATCAACTCTACGAAGGCCTTTTCAAAATCGCCCTCTTTTCAATGGAACTTTAGCCCTATATTAGGGGATGGGAGTGCACCAGGGTAGGGTTAGGGTTAGAATAACGGGGTGTCCTGTCATGATTTTGATGGCTGGAATTTGTTTTGAATGGGTAGAAATGAGGAGCTGTGGAAAAGAAACTACTGAAAAAAGGCTTTTTCAAAATTGCATTATTTTCAATGGAACTTTCTCCCTTTTTTCAGGTTTGGGGTGTGTACCAGGGTAGGGTTGACGTTAGAAAAACGAGGTGTCCTGGCACAATTTTGATTACTGGAATGTGTTTAGAATGGGCAGAAATGAGGAGCTGTGCAGAAAAACCTAATCAAGGAAGGCTTTTTCAAAATCACCCTCTTTTCAATGGAACTTTAGCCCTATATTAGTGTTAGGGGTGTGCACCAGGGTAGGGTTAGGGTTAGAAAAACAAGGTGCCCTGGCATGATTTTGATGGTTGGAATGTGCTTAGACTGGGCAGAAATGATGAACTGTGCAGAAAGCACTACTCAAGGAAGACTTTTTCAAAATTGTCTTATTTTCCATGGAACTTTAGCCCTGCATTAGGGTTAGAAAACCCCATGGACAGTACCAAAAGGCAAAAATTTATGACACCGGAAGATGAGCCCCTCAGGTCAGAAGGTATACAATATGCTACTGGGGAAGAGCAGAGGGCTAGTACTAGTAGCGCCAGAAAGAATGAAGCGACTGGGTCAAAGCCGAAAGGACACTCGGTTGCAGATGTATCTGGTGGTGAAAGGAAAGTCCGATGCTGCAAAGATCTATACTCCACAGGAACCTGGAATGTAAGATCCATGAATCAAGGCAAGGTGGATGTGGTCAAACAAGAGATGACAAGACTGAACATCGACATCTTAGGAATCAGTGAACTAAAATGGACAGGAATGGGTAAATTTAAAAAATTCAGATGACCATCAGGTATACTACTGCGGGCAAGAATCCCTCAGAAGAAATGGAGTAGCCTTCATAGTCAATAAAAGAGTAGGAAAAGCAGTACTGGGATACAATCTCCAAAATGACAGAATGATCTCAGTTCAAATCCAAGGCAAACCATTCAGTATCACAGTAGTCCAAGTCTATGCCCCAACCACTGGTGCTGAAGAGGCTGAAGTTGAGCAGTTCTATGAAGGCCTACAACACCTTCTAGAATTAACACCAAAAATGATGTCCTTATCATCGTGGGGGATTGGAATGCTAAAGTAGGAAGCCAAAAGATAACTGGAATAACAGGCAAGTTTGGCCTTGGAGTACAAAATGAAGCAGGGCACAGGCTGGTAGAATTTTGTCAAGAGAATTCGTTGGTCATAGCAAACACTCTTTTCCAACAACCCAAGAGACGACTCTACACATGGACATCACCAGACGGTCAACACAGAAATCAGATTGACTATGTGCTCTACAGCCAACGATGGAGAAGCTCTATACAGTCAGTAAAAACTAGACCAGGAGCTGACTGTGGCTCAGATCATGAGCTTCTTGTTGCAAAATTTAGGCTTAAATTGAAGAAAGTAGGGGAAAGCACTAGGCCACTCAGGTATGACCTAAATCATATCCCTGATGAACATACAGTAGAGGTGACAAATAGATTTAAGGAATTAGATCTGATAGAGTGCCTGAAGAACTATGGATGGAGGTTCGCAACATTGTACAAGAGGTAGCAACTAAAGCCATCCCAAAGAAAAAGAAATGCAAGAAAGCAAAATGGCTGTCAGAGGAAGCTTTACAAATAGCTGAGGAAAGAAGGGAAGCGAAAGGCAAGGGAGAAAGAGAAAGATACACCCAACTGAATGCAGAATTCCAGAGAATAGCTAGAAGAGAGAAGAATGCCTTCTTAAATGAACAGTGCAAAGAAATAGAAGAAAACAACAGAATAGGGAGGACCAGAGATCTCTTCAAGAAAATTGGAGATATGAAGGGAATGTTTCATGCAAAGATGGGCATGATAAAGGACCAAAATGGCAGGGACCTAACAGAGACAGAAGAGATTAAGAAGAGGTGGCAAGATTGCACAGAGGAACTATACAAGAAAGAGCTTAATGTCCCTGATAACTACGATGGGGTGGTCACTGACCTCAAGCCAGACATCCTGGAATGTGAAGTCAAATGGGTCTTAGGAAGTCTGAGCAACAACAAAGCTAGTGGAGGTGACAGTATTCCGGATGAGCTATTCAAAATCTTAAAAGATGATGCAGTAAAAGTGCTACACTCAATATGCCAGCAAATTTGGAAAACTCAACAGTGGCCACAGGATTGGAAAAGGACAGTTTACATTCCAATCCCAAAGAAGGGCAATGCCAAAGAATGTTCAAACTACTGCACCATTGCACTCATTTCACATGCTAGCAAAGTTATGCTCAAAATCCTACAAGCTAGGCTCCAGCAGTATGTGGACCGAGAACTACCAGAAGTACAGGCAGGATTTCGAAGAGGCAGAGGAACTAGAGATCAAATTGCCAACATACGCTGGATCATGGAGAAAGCTAGGGAGTTCCAGAAAAACATCTACTTCTGCTTCATTGACTATGCTAAAGCCTTTGATTGTGTGGATCACAACAAATTGTGGCAAGTTCTTAAAGCAATGGAAGTCCCAGACCATATTATTTGTCTCTTGAGAAACCTATATGCGGGTCAAGAAGCAACAGTGAGAACTGGACATGGAACCACTGATTGGTTCAAAATTGAGAAAGGAGTTCGGCAAGGCTGTATACTGTCGCCCTGCCTATTTAACTTATATGCAGAGCACATGATGAGAAAGGCAGGGCTAGATGAATCACCAGTTGGAATTAAGATTGCCGGGAGAAATATCAACAACCTCAGATATGCAGATGATGCCACTCTCATGGCAGAAAGTGAAGAGGAACTAAATAGCCTCTTGATGCGGGTGAAGGAGGAGAGTGCAAAAGTTGGCTTGAAACTCAACATTAAGAAAACTAAGATCATGGCATCCGGTCCTCTCACTTCCTGGCAAATAGATGGGGAAGAATTGGGCCAGTGACAGATTTTATTTTCCTGGGCTCCAAGATCACCGCAGATGGGGACTGCAGCCCAGAAATTAAAAGACGCTTGCTCCTGGGGAGGAAAGCTATGGCAAATCTAGACAGCATACTAAAAAGCAGAGACATCACCCTGCCAACAAAAGCGCGTATAGTCAAGGCTATGGTTTTCCCAGTTGCAACGTATGGCTGTGAAAGCTGGACCATAAGGAAGGCTGAGCTCCAAAGGATTGAGGCCTTTGAATTGTGGTGCTGGAGGAGACTCCTGTGAGTCTCTTGGACCGCAAGGTGATCAAACCGGTCAGTCCTAGAGGAGATCAACCCTGACTGCTGTTTAGAAGGCCAGATACTGAAGATGAAACTCAAATACTTTGACCATCTAATGAGAAGGAAGGACTCCCTGGAGAAGAGCCTAATGCTGGGAACAATAGGTGGGAAAAGAAGAAGGGGACGGCAGAGAATGAGGTGGCTAGATGGAGTCACTGAAGCAGTTGGTGTGAGCTTAAGTGGACTCCGGGGGATGGTGGAGGACAGAAAGGCCTGGAGGAATGTTGTCCATGGGGTTGCGATGGGTCGGACACGACTTCATGACTAACAACAACAAGGGTTAGAGGTCTGCGCCAGGGTAGGTTTAGGGTTCGAAAAGCGACGTGTCCTGGCATGTTTTTGATGGATGAAATGTGTTTAAAATATTTCAGCGGTGCAGATAAAGCTACTGTGGGCACGCTGAGCCCTCTCTGTCGGCATGCGAGAGAAGTCACCCCAGAATCGCCCCAGCAGCCGATCATCAGATAACAGTTCACATAGGAGCCATGCGCATGCTCGGAAAGGAGTAGCAGCGCCTGGTGATGAGCTCACAAGCCGCGTCTCATTAGCTGCGACTCATCCTAGCTTTCCCCTGGCCATCAGTGCGCTGACAATTATATATTTATATATATTTGCTTGGCCTGGCTATGAGGTTTTTTTTTCTAAACTAAAAGTTCAGTTTTCAGATTTTATTGTAGTGTTGACTATTTGCGATAAATAAGTGGGTTTTGAGTTGCAGTTTGGGCACTCGGTTTCTAAAAGTTTCGCCATCACTGGTCTAAGTACAAATTTGAGCAGCATCATGGCAGTAGCTTAGAAAGTGTTTACTTTTTTAAAGTAAAAATGTATGCTGTCTGTTTGTTGTTTTCTTCAGCTAGACATACTTGCATTTTGAAACAGTCTCACAAGATGGAGAAAGAGTTTTACCTCAATCCAACCCAGACAGATTATAGCCTCACAAGGGTACACAGAGTGTTTAAACATTATAGAACATCCCCAGTTGTTTATAGGCCTAGCATTCCTCCACCACAGGTAAAGAGGGAGCACAGGGAATGCAGGAAGAAGAGGTGAAGGGCACAATCAGAACCAAGAGGGCCCAGCCCTGGGGTGCAGGCTGCTCTGCCCTTGGGGTGCTGAGAGTCCCTGCAAGGCTAGAGGCTGGCATGGAGTACAATTTTCAGCACAAAGGTGGGAAAAACAGGTTCATGCGTTCTCTGGAGAAGATGAGCACTATAAAGACAGCCTTCATCATGGGTGACGGAGAATCCAAGAACTATTGTTAGTGGTTTGAGGAAGAGTACAAGGCAACAAAGGACAGGTGGATGGGCAAGGCTGAGAGCTCAAAGCAGCAGCAACGTGGAAGATGCGTGTAGACCGCTTGTGGGGACACTTGAATTCCACTCCCAACCTTCACAATGGGAAAAGCATGAATCTGTAATCTGTAAGGGAAAAGCATGAAACTGGAATGTGGTTGCTGTAATGGGTACATTCAGGTGCTGGGAAACAGAGACTAGCCCTAGCTTCCCAATATACATTCACCATGCTTACGCACCATGAAATGGAGTCTTTGTTTGTTTGTGTGCTTCTCTACACAGCAAAAGTGGCTCTGAGTAAAATCAATGAAGTGGATGTTTTAGACCGGCCACCTCCTGGGAGAGATGAAGGAAGAACTGTTGCGAGGATGTTAGAGCGCCGCTGAGCTGGCCTGCTGTGGGACAGAAACAATAATCAGACCGAGTGGCACTGTACAGTGGGAGAGACAGCACCAGAGTTGCTGGTCTACTTTAGCACTGATTACAGTTTCACCTTTTAACGAAGTTGAGGGAAATCAAAATGGAAATTCAGATTGGAAAGTAATTGGCACAACTTATACCCTAACCAGTGGGGTTGGGGCTGTGATGTTGTTAACAGCTTCATTGCGTTGGCAGTTATTTTTATTTTAAAAAGGCCCATTCCATGCTGCTGCAGCCCCAGTTCTTTGTTTTATGCAAATAGCTACAAGAGGCTTGCTCAAGAGTTGAAGGAAAATTTCCTTTGTACTTAATGTATGCCAAATGTTCTTTGCATCTATTCTTGATTTAAATGTCTGCATTTCTCCACAGGAGCTGAGACAAGCACTGGAGAACAGCTCAGAATCAAAAACCTGTCCATCTGCTGAGAGGCAAACAGCACCATGGAGCCGCAGGATGGTGATGCGGTTGCCTTGGCAACAAGGAGAAACTCTACCGAAGATGCTGTCACTGAGTGTGGCTCTTCTGGCAGTCCTTATTGCCTTTTATTATGGAGGTGTTTGAGTGGAAAACTGAACTGAATTAGGATCACGTCAAGAAACATAACTAGCCGATTAAAACCTTCAGAATCAGATGCTGGATACTTCAAGGCCTTACCTTTTACTCACAACCTGGAGAAGACCTCTGCAACTCTGGGGTTCAGTCCTATTCATGATTAGATAGACAAAAGTCCCTCAAACCCCAGCATGACTGGCTGGGAAATGCTTGGGAGTCGTAGGTCTTTTTTCTAAGCATGCATAAGATTGTATCCTGAGTTGTTGTTTTTCAGGATCAAAAGTATTAGTTTGTATTAAAAACACCCACCTCTTTCCATTTCTAAAATATGTGATATCCCTATTATGCATACCATTTTCAAAATTATAACACAAGACAAGTTTTTTAAAAATTAAGTTATTTAAGTTTATTTGTTAAGTCATGAACAGTTCTCTTGTATGGTGATCATTTGAGATTTTATTAAAAAAAATCTTAATCACTTTGAACCATGCCATATTTTTCTGTTATACTGAAATATTGTGTTCAAAATTGCTGTCAAGCTTAGTTGTATCTGTTATTTTTACTGTTCTATTCTGTTCATAAACAATTCAGGCTATAATGCAACAGGAAGGCCGAGACTGATAGAACTGATTCCCCTGAATCAGTTTTCCCCAACCTGTTGCCCCATGGATGTTTTAGACTTCACCTCCCCATCCAACCCAGCAAGCCTGGCCAATGGTCAGGAATCCTGGGAAATGTCATTCTAAATATCTGGAAACCATCAAGTTAGAGAAGGCTTCCCTAAGAACCTGGAAGCTCAAAGGCAATAAGGCAATACTTAAAACCCAGAATATTTTGCTTCCTACTTGGTGTCCTTCATTCTCAGGGACCAGTTTATTCGCAATCCACATGTGCTTCTTGAAGCAAGAATTACATTTGGCCCAGATTTTATTGTTCCCTAGACAATGAAGCATTGTTCAATTTGTTGAAGAAGGCTGCCTTGGCATGTTTTGCAGCCATCAGCATGCCTCCTCCTGGTTTACCACAAGGGAGACCACTCAGTCTCCTGGAGCTGCTGCAGGGTTATGGGAATCTGTGGAAACATTTACAATTTATGTATGTTTACTGAAGAGTAAGTCTTGCTGTGTTAACTAGGGCTCACTTCCAGTTAAGTGTGCATAAATTTGTGGCCACAGATTCTTGCTGGCTTCTTTGCAGTCCTAAACACTAGAGAAAGATTGCTAAAAGGCTGAGACTGGGGTATAGACGGATCCAAGCTGTCTTTACATGGTTTTTGCACTTTATCACTGACACTTCTGTAGCTATCATTCACATGGTGAATTATGCACAAGTCTAGGAACCATGAGATTATCTTCCACAAGATGATTAAATAAAAGATTTCTTGGAAAGAAAAAAATGGCCAAGTGAATTCACATGGCAAAATGGGAACAATGAATTCTTTTATTAATTATTAAATGTTTCATTTGCTGCAAATCACATGATCAGGTCATATGAATGTGTATTATCAATGGCAATGTAACAGAGAAATGTGCCCAATATTGTTATGTGTGTGAAAGAGAATCTTCTGAGGAGACCTCAGCCACCTTTGTCACATTTTAGCTTGCAGATTTCAAAACATCTGACAGTTCCTGTTAATTTAGTCGCGCTCCCCAGTTCAGTTTCCCATATGGAAAGCTGCAGTGATTTTTGAATAACAGCAAGTAATATCTAAAGTGGCAGCAACTGGCAACTTGGATATTGAGCTTGGTTGCAGTCATTACCCAGAATTCCTCTGTACTTTTTGAGAAGCAATTACAATTTCACAGGTTGGAATTAAAATTCCCTGCAGTATGCAATAGAGTAACAAACTGTCAAAGTGATTTCAAGCTGCTAATCTCTCACTGTGGTATGAGTGAAAATAGAATTCCTCATGCCTTGTGTACAGGGCTGACAACTTTAAAAGCTCCAGTTTTCTACCACATCTGAATACATGTGGGAGAACAGAATGGTCCACCCACACACAGGATGTTTCCTAATAGGAGATATCTGGAAAAGTGACTCAAAGTGCAATCCTATGCATGTCTAGAGAGAAAACCGCTTTCAGCTCCCAGTATGCCCAGCCAGCTATGCTGGAAGTTGTAGGCCTTTTGTCTGTCTAAATATGCAGGGGATTGTGCCTTTAGCAGCCTGCAAAATTGCTGGTCGTGATGTGTGTTAATTCACAAAGACCAAGCCAAAAATTATGCCGGAGAGCACAATATATCTCAGTACATTACCAATGTGATCTTTTTCCCCAATGCTGCCTCATAAACTGATGCTAGTTGATAATAGATTGGCGTTTAGTTACTGTGGATTCCTGTTCCTTCCAATGGAAAATACCAACAGCTGACCCTCATACCAAGGAGGAAAGAGCTACTGGACCTGGAACATAGCACACAGACTGCATCAAATAAGATGTGAGATTTCAGGAGTTCAAATATACTGTTTGCAGACACACACACACACACACACACACACACACTCCTGTTAGGCTTTCTCCATCCTTTTGCGGCCATGTCCTGATGCCACAGTTTTAGCATAATTACACCCAAAGCAAACATCTGTGTAGAAAATTAACTCACGTTAGCTCACTTACAGAAATGTGACTTGCCCAAGGGTAGGAACAAAATCAGTAAGGGGAGCATTAAAAATGACACTAGTGTTATTCATAGCACTATTTGACTGTCATCCTTGGACACAGAGCCTTCCCAAAATGGAGAGAACAGGTTCTTGCCCCCAAGGGCTTCTGCTGCCACAAGGCAATGATGCAATGGACAGAAATGAAGGAAGGGGGTGGAAGGAGAGGTTAACTATTGCAAATCTATCAGCTTTAGACTTTAGCTATAGAGAACAGGGGTTTCTGCCAAAGTCTTCACAGAAAAGGAGACTAGCCGCAGTTCTCAGACCTTCAGAAGGCCACTCTTCCCTGCACTATCTAAAGGAAATAATAATAGCTGAATGAATGCCAGTTAGCTTTCTTGAAAATTAGCTCATATTTGCAAAGGTGATTCCTGCTTGAAGAAGTCTTGCATGTTGAACTTCGTTAACTTCACCTCTAGAACTGTGCTGATTAGTAACATGATGTTTTGTTGTTGTTTTTTCTTGGCAAGACCAAAGGAAAGAAAGCCAGGAGGCAATATCTGTCTAGATTACAAGGTGATTTGAACGCAGGAAACTCTTTCATGGCTTGCCTCTCGTTTTGCATGTTTGCCTAATCTATTTTCGCATTACTTCATGCATGCGCTGGTGCTGAATTTTCTCCAAGCTTGCGTTCTTCCATGTTATTGGAGAAAATACCAATAAACCAGAAATGCAGGAATAACCTGCCACATGTGATCTTTTGCAGTTCCCGTCACTCATTAAAGCCCCCAGAAATGGCTGCCACCTTCTTGACAAGAATTTGTGTAACTCCAGATTACATGCTGTGCGTTCCATGTGAACAGAAGAAAAGGTTAGCTCGGTGGTGTGGAAAAGGCAGCGGGAATCGGCGCTCAGCACAAAATTCAGAACTTGATCTTTGATTGGTTTTGTTCAGTAAAGTTTGGGATTGAATAAGGTAACAGTGGACATATATACACACTAAAGGGCTCTTTTTTATTAAGGGGCAACCTGTGCTCCCTTAAGGCTTAGAGAAGGATTCACAGAGCAGCTCAAGCCAGGAGATTTTTCCAGAGTCTCCAAAGATTTCATGGCTTGGGGCTGTGTCAGGGCCTCATGCGGGGCTGAGATGGAGCAGATCCTGAAGCAGTGTCATTAGACAGCAGGACTCCAACAGCTGCATACAGCATTCACAGCCTTCCAGATTATGCTTGCCAGTAAGGCTGTTCAAAGGTCTCGTTTCCCTCAATTATCGGTGAGACCTCAAACTGTGAGACAATATGGGTTCTAAGAACAACATAGCCCTTTCCTCTTAAACACTTGAGAAGGCAGATGGTGGTCATAATAATAAGTGAAAGG
This sequence comes from Varanus komodoensis, assembly GCF_004798865.1. Taxonomy (NCBI): domain Eukaryota; kingdom Metazoa; phylum Chordata; class Lepidosauria; order Squamata; family Varanidae; genus Varanus; species Varanus komodoensis. The sequence continues at coordinate 22,850,372 of NW_025335505.1, read as the reverse complement.
CATAATGGCACAGCACCACCTCAATGTGCACTAATAAATGTGCCAAGCAACACACACGCAAATGGATGGGAGGAAAGGCTCCAGAGCTTGGCAAGGGAGTGTTGCGTTCTCTGGTTCTATGTTACATTCCAGAAACCATGTTTTGGAGAGCAGAAGTGGCACTCAAGCCACTAACAAAACGGATGACCCATAGCATTCGATGTCTGATCTTTCAGTCTCTTTCCCAGCACTTTGTATTCAACCTGTGCTGCTGCTTCCCATGACGCTGCCACACAAGATGGTGGTTTTCTCATTCAGGTCTTCCTTCATCCTTTCAGAGGGCTCTAACAAAACAAGCCAGGACCTTTAAACTTTGCTTTCAGCTTCGACCATCTACTTCAGGATTATCTACACTGACAGCCACAGCTGTCCTAGGTTCTAGACAGGGCCCCTTCCCAGTTGTGCCCACAGAGCACAAGCTGTACCATGGAATTATGGTTCTTTGAGTTTCTGGGTGCAGGGTGCACCTGCTACGGTAAGCAGGATCACAGCCGCTGATGGTGATGAAACGTGTTGGGCAATATATCTCCCCGGTTGACGGTTTAGTACTTCTTTGCAATAGTGCAAGACATGGGCCTATTGCCTCTACAAGCATCGTTTCTGTTTTGCCTTGTAATTCGTTGCAGGCGGCCCATGCACAAAAGTATATTCTGCTAATTTCTGCACTCATGTAGGTTTTTGTTTGTTTGTGATATAGTTTGCCTCGCTTTTCTACTATATAAAGCTCAGTGGCATGCAAAAAAATCTATTAAATTTGATTCAGGCTGCTTTCTTTAAACATCAGTCTACTGGATTCAATGCCTGTTTTCTGAATGATGCACAGTGACGTGTGAGGAATCTACATTCTGGTGTGAGAATCCATTGGCTTCCCTCAGCTTGGCTCCCCAGATTCTGGCCTCAAAACTGATGTGGTGCTGAGTGTGCCGAGCAGTCACCGGGAATCAAGCCCACGCGAATGCTGCATAAGCCACCTCCCTCTTTCACGGCTGCGACCTGCTGCTTTTGCCTCGTGGTGCACAGCAAGGTTGCTGGCTGGCCTCAGCAGCAGTTCTGTGAGTGTTGGGGACTTTCTCTCGTCTCAGTTCATTTCCTGAGTGAGGGTCGAGCACAAGAAAAGGTTCAACAAAACAAGGAATCAGATTCTGGGAGAACTGTCACAACCCTGCCAACATTGGGAAAGCTGGTTTCCAGCTGATGAATGCCACTCAAATCCTGCCCGATGAGGATAAGAGATCTAAAACTTGCCTCGACTGTTTGGACTATTTAAGCAGGTTACTGTTTGGGTGCTTGCTATTCCTACCTTTTCCATAAGGTTTCAGGTTCATGGTAACTGCAGTAGACAATTCAGGAAAGGCCTGTTCGGGCTAGTGGACAGGCCTTTGCAGTCACAATTCTCCCACCATTAAAACCAGGTGGAATATTTGCACAAAGATGTCTTTCCTGGAGGAGAAGAGCCAGATGTGGATGGTGCCAGATGCTGAGTCAGCTTGATGGAGACGCCATTTTCTGTCATGCATCTGTCAGATACAGTCCATTTCAAGCCATTCAAAAGGACTGTGTTGTACATGGACGGCTGGAATAGCCCTATATTTAGTACCACAATATTTGATTTGTTTGTTTTTCTAAACTCTGTATCAGATAGGACAGGATTGCATAGGAATGGAGCAACTATAGGAAAAAAAGTAAATAAAAATACAGTGGATCTCTTCTTAGCATAGAAGATTGTGACCAGGTAACGTGTGTTTGTCATTTAGGCTGAGGATGGACAGCTGTTCCTATGGCTCCTTATCTTCATCCCAGACATGGCTCGGCCAGCCCTTCATCTAGCAGATGGTCCTCAAATAGGTCTTGTAAAAGGGGACGTGGCTCCTCTGAATCATAGCATCAATTCTGTCCATTTGTCAAGTAAGCGGCTGTTGACAACCGGAACTGGCATATGCCTTGGTAATCAATATGCTGGATCTGGCACAACCCTTTTCCCTGTGCTTGCAAAGTATCTGATTGTAAAATACTCCCAAACACTTGTTAAGAGGTTGGAACTTAGCTGTTGCCTGGAATAAGAAAAATATATTATTGGGAGCACAGAAGGGGCAATTAACTTGTGCTGTGATATTCCAGTGCTGTTCCTTGCATCTGTGCCACTCTTGTTTTTGTTTTCTTTTTCCAGTGCCGATGCTTTCCCACTCGAAAATGCACCTGGGATTGTAGGTGCAAAGTGAAATATAAAAGAAACTGACCTATTTGTTGAGGGTTTACGTGTGTTGGGGGGAATATGTCGAGTGCACACTATTTCCACATTGTGCTTGTCAAAAAAGGATTCTTTCTCAAAAACCGCTGGCCAGGCTGTTTTGCTCTCTCACTCACAACCAGGCTAGGAAAACAAAGTAAACCAGGATGCTGCTGCTTGAACTCTAATCTGACAGCTGAATTAAGAAATGTACGTTCTAATTTTAGGTATAGATGATCTGTTTTCAAGCAAAGAAGTGTTTAAATAGGCAGAAAACTCTGGAAATCCCAAGGCAACCATTACTTGGATCAGCATGGTGGTGGCAAGAGATAGGCAATGTCTATAAGCAACCAGTCACTATTACAAAATGCACGCTGGGGAGCAAAAGCATCTGCTCCTGGGGACACCGTACTGCAAATGAGGTCTGTCCTCCTGAACTGAATGATGGATGTTACCTGTAAGTGAATTCCAACTCAAGAACTCAATGGTGAATCATGGCTTGGGACATGTTAGTCTAAGCAGGATGTGAAAACTGACAAGATGTTTTGTGAGCTGTGGGGAAGAACTGCTTATTGTGAATTCAAAATGCAGCCATGCTGCTCTAAAAGACATAACCGAGGCCTTCTACTGCCATGGCATATTTTGGGCAAGTCACAAACTCTCAGCCCAACCTACCTCACAGAGTTGTTACATGTATGAGGATAAGATTGGGAGCAGGAGGAGAATGATGGAAGCCACTTTTGGTTCATAAGAAAAAAGCAGGCTATAAATTAAATAATAAACAAACAAACAAACAAAGCTTCCTTATCCTAAAAACAATGTCTTACAACCCCCAGTCATTATATCTATTGAGTGAAAAAAACAGAAAATCTGAGACATTAAGGCAAATGTGTTGAACTCACTTCTATAGAGCTAAGACACCTGAACCACAGTGGAAGTTAATTCTGAGTAAATATTCATAGGATTGTATAATATAACTCAGCAGAGTCTCCTTGCAGTCCAGTAAAAGCTGAAGGTCTGTTTGCTTTCCTCACTTAAATTCAAAAAGTATATAAAAATAACTTCATAGTGCCAGTCTAAATGAATAAGATCATGGTCTCAACAGTTACTTCCCTTTCCCTTCACAGAATATTTCTGTAGAATTCCAGCCTCCTGATTTACTATAGAAAATGGCAGCTTGTGAAAATGACAGGTGTGGATTAACTAATATTTATATCTACCTTTAACTGAATGGTTTTATTATAGATAAAGGAGTACACAAGTTTTCAGGCAGCACAAGCTGACTAGACCACTACCTAATTCTCAAAACACATTACTAAAATAAAGATCGGTAGCCATTTTAAGACAACAGTGGCCTAATCACATCAGAGGAGAGAGGTTTTCTAAAGGCTCCAGAATACAGAAAATATTCTTTCAATGTAAGGAGGCTACACATGTGATTGTTAAGCACATTTAGCCAAAGTCATGAGCAAGGGATAAACCATCTGCAAGGAAGTGGCTGAAGCATTCACTTGGCCTATAAAAACAACTTGTGTTTTTCACTTGAAAAGAAAAAGCAATGTCCACATACTTTTTTCCAAAAGGAAATGTGTTCTGTTTGTTATGTAGGAGTATATACTTTGTACAATCCTATGGATATTTAGTCACATTTAACTTCCACTGTGTTCAGAGCATTTTTCCCCAAGTGTGCAACCCAAGTCAATGTCTTCAAATGACTGTCCAATTGTCTCCTAGTGTAAATGTGGACAACCTCTTAGAGTTTGATTTAGGTGTGAGATTGAAATGGAATGTGCAATGTTTCTGATTTATGGCAATTCTTGTCCCCTCGCTCTGATCGTCTTCACAGCCTGAAGTGCAATTCAGAAAGCAATCAGTTCACCTGAGAATTCCCTCACAAACTTTTAAAGAAATACTAGTATATGCACTCAAAGAAAAACACTGAAAAACAATTTGCTGATCACAAGTCCCCAAGGGGCATTTTCATGGATCTTGCTTATCCATAGCTCAGTTGGAAACTGTGTTATACATAGCCCTCTGCAAATGCCTTAACTTCTCCATCCACACCAGTAATTTCCAAATGCTCTGCTTTTTCATCAGCCAGTTGGATACTCAAAACATTGGAAATCACCATAGAAATCTTCATGCTCAAAATAATTCAGTGCAACGTTTTAGAGTACACTGGCTTTTTAACAGCATCTTCAAAAATCAAGAGGTCCTCATAATTCCTCCTGCCTGTCTTATACTAGTCTCTAAAGGTTTGGGGAGTTGGCATCTCAAATGCGTCACTTTTCTTCTTATCAGCTTTATATTCATGGAGAGATTATGCAGGCTACATGGTGGAGGGTCTCCTTTTCCATTGTTTATTTATTTATTTAGAATTTTTGTATGCCATCCCATCGCTTATAGCCTGGGGATGGCTCACATAATAAACAAACATAATGCGAGTACAAGTAAAACCCAGAAACACCCTGGCTGCACAATTAAAACCTATAGATATTATCAAGCGTTGTTAAAATATTGTTAAATAAAAAGGTCTTAGCCTGGCGTCAAAAAACAAATAACGATGGCGCCAGACGGACCTCTTTGGGGAGCGCATTCCACAGATGGGGCACCACCGCAGAGAAAGCCCTCCTCTGGGTACTCTGTCTCCTAATATCTTTCACAGAGGGTTCCCGGAGGAGGGCTTCTGTTGCCAATCTCAGGGGGCAGGAGGGCAAATAGGGAAAAAGGCGTTCCTTTAGGTATCCTGGTCCCAACCCATTTAGGGCTTTATAGGTAATAACCAGCACCTTGAATTGAGCCCGGACTTTGATGGGAAGCCAATGGAGCTGATAGAGGACTAGGGTTATATGAGAATAACACACAGTCCCCAACAGCATCCTGGCAGCGCTGTTTTGCACCATCTGAAGTATCCGGACTGTCTTCAAGGGCAAACCCATGTAAAGCATGTTACAGAAATCCAACCGAGAAGTAACCAATGCGTGTGTTACTGTCGCTAGGCAATCTTCCTCCAGGTAGGGACACAGCTGATGGATTAGACGAAGCTGAAGGAAAGCGCTCCTCACCACCGCAGTCACCTGAGCCTCCAGGGACAGCTTTGGGTCGAGGAGCACTCCCAAGCTGCGGACCCTGTCCTTCAGAGGGAGTGCAACCCCATCCAGGGCAAGGCCCAAGTCACCTACCCAGGAGCTCGAATCACCCACCAACAGAACCTCCATCTTGTCTGGATTGAGTTTCAGTTTATTGGCCCTCATCCAGCCCATTACCTCAGCCAGGCACCGGTTCAGTACAGCCACTGCCTCACCTGGATTGGTTGGAAAAGAGAGGTAGAGCTGGATATCATCAGCATACTGGTGATTCCACAGCCCACATTTCCTGATGACCTCAGCGGTTTCATGTAGATGTTGAATAGCAAGGGGGACAGAATGGACCCTTGTGGTACTCCATGGCATAGCTGCCATGGTGCAGAGGCAAAGTCCCCAGCACCACCTTCTGGAATCGGCCGTCGAGGTAGGAGCGGAACCACTGCAAAGCAGTGCCTCCTACTCCCAACCCCCATACCCTATCCAGAAGGATACCATGGTTGATGGTATCGAAAGCCGCTGAGAGGTCCAGGAGAACCAACAAGGACACACTCCCCCTGGCTCTCTCCCTGCACAGGTCATTGTACAGGGCGACCAAGGCAGATTCAGTACCATACCCAGGTCTGAAGCCAGACAGAAATGGGTGCAGATAGTCAGTCTCATCCAAGAGAGCTTGGAGTTGTCCCGGCACCACCCGTTCCAACACCTTGCCCAAGAACAGGATGTTGGCCACCGGTCTATAATTGGCGGCCATCTCTGGATCCAGGGACACCTTCCTTAGGACCAGCCTGACCACTGCCTCCTTTAGAGGGGCAGGCACCTGGCTGTTCCTCAGAGAGGTGTTGATGACCTCCAGGATTCAGGTACCAATCCCATGTTTGGCTTTGGACAGTAGACATGACGGGCAAGGGTCAAGTAAACAGGTGGTGGGATGTACTTGTCCGAGCACCTTATCCACATCATCAGGCTGCAATAACTGAAACTCATCCAACAATATGTGACCAGGCGGTGACATTGGCACCTCCCCTAGGGAATCTGAATCACTAGTCGAGTCCCGCTCGTGACGAATCTGAGTGATTTTCTCCTTAAAGTCCTGGGCAAAATTGTCACAGCGGGTTATCAAGGGTGGTACAGGATCTTTCTTAGGGTCTGGATGTAACAGCCCCTGTACCACCTGAAAAAGCTCCACTGGACGGCACTGTGAGGAGGCAATGGAAGTGGAGAAGAATTTCTTCACCGCCCTCACTGCCACAGCATAGGCTCGATAATGAGCTCTTAAGTGTGATCAGTCAGTTGAGAGAGGGACACATCCCCCCCCCCCCCCCCCCGGTCTCTGTGATGCAAGCCACGTCGGCCCCCTCATCCACAATTAGGTCGTGGATGAGGGATGTTTTATTATGGACTGACCTGGCATTAAGTAACAGCACCATCAGGCCCGAGGGGCGGTTGATAAGCTTACCTGGAACATTCTGGTTGGGGGAATAACCAGAAGGGGGAACAGGTGTCAACCATCTGTCCCTCCTTCTTCTATGCCGACACGTTAAACCCCGAACGCCATATCGACCATTGCCCAACACCACCCCAATGGCAGCACCCACACGCTCCCCAGGCAACCCCATGGAAGCAGCCAGGTGTGAATCCATTAAAACAATCAGAGTAAACCCCAAATTAAAATACAATAAAACCCTGCAAGCACCCGATTACAGAAGCCCACCCACAGAGTCTATGGCCAGCCCAGCACCCGCACGGCTCCGAACGGTCCCAAACGGCGTCACCGCCCTTAGGCCATCGCCCTTTGGCCACTGGCCCCAGTTGGGGCCAGCGAGTTAAAGCCACGGCCCCTTTGCTGATGAGAGATGCAGTATCTGATAAAAGGATCCCGGTGGTACAATTATGGGTGGTGTACCACCGGGATCCTTTTATCAGATACTGCATCTCTCATCTGCAAAGGGTCTCCCAGCTTTTGCAGAAAAGATAGAAGAGCTGAAGGTAGATAAACATTTAGGAACACTTTATGTGACTTTCAGCCACATGGGAATAGATGGTTATAGATGTTATTTTCAAATCCTACATTTGTGTAGGAAAATGTGTGAAGATTCCTTAAACTGTATTTGATCACACAGGTGCTCCTGTCTTATCTAGGCCACAGAGGTTGTAGGAAGTCACTCTGCCAAGCGGATGCTGAATTTATGGCCAGCACCTCTGCTGTCCTTTTGAAGGCAGAAAAACAGAAAAACAACAAATCCTAAGGACAGAAAACTTTCAGATAGCCTGCGTTGCTCTGAGAGACAGCATAGCATCATTCCTAGTGGTGGCTGGTTCTTAAGGAGCTCTTTCTGCAAAAATAACACTCAGCTCCATCTGAGAATTGGTCTGCTCTGTAGAGCAAAGGAAGCACACTGCCTTCGTCTATCCCCCAGGGGACCAAGGGCCAAGGACCCAAGCACATCCTGGCTCACCCCTGCCACCAACAAGAGCATCACAGCAAGGAGGAGGCCAGCCTGGTCCCACACAGCAGCCAGGGAAGGTGCGCCTGAGGCAGCTTGGTTTGCTCTCTATGCCAGCAACCTAGTAACCTGAAAACCCAGGGCTGGAGTCAGTCTCTTCTCTCACCTTGCCTCACCTCGCCTCTCCTCTCCGTCCCCAATACCTGTTTTATGCAGATTGTAATCTTACTTCTTACTATTAAGCTTCGTAAGCTGCTTGGGGACCCTTTTTTGGCCAAACAGCAGAGTAAAAGTGCTTTAAATAATTATGGCAATATAACTGTGCATGTGCCACTGTGTATATTATGCAAATTATACGCATATGCATGGTGTCTGTTTTATTTGGCTTCTGAGATTTCAGCAGGAGCATTGCGCACGCATTTCCAAATATATTCATTACAGACATGTGGGCTGCATGTTAGCCTTTTACAAAATGAAGGTTAATGTTCTTATCTAGTCGAATCCCTAGCATATCAAGAGCCAGTGTCATATAATGGGTGGTTGTCTGTCTGCCTGCCTGCCTGCCTATCATTATCTACTTCTATCTGCCTGTCTATTCCATCTATCTATCTATCTATCTATCTATCTATCTATCTTCATCATCATCATCATCATCATCATCATAATCTATTATCTACTTTATTGTTTAGTTACTGCCTCTATCTACTTCTGCTTTGAAGCAAATCCCAAAGCAGTTTACAAACGCATAGAACACACAAATACTACCTGCACACATATACATTGCTCACAAAAGTATCGCAGACCCAGTACGAGGTCAGCTCATGGCCGAGGGGAAGCAGGCAAGGGGCAGGTGCTGAGAAGGACACATCCCCAGTCAGCCCTTCCCCACTCCCGCTTGCCCACTTTTCCTTCCTGCAGAAGTGAAGGGGGAAAGGCATCCCTCCCCCGGCAGAAAGGTGCTCTGGTGGATGCCAGAACAAGGAGGTCCCCCTGACCTCGAGCCGCCAGAACACCCTTTCCCAGAGAGGAGCAAGAACAGGGCAAGTCGGACCCCTGCTTCCCTCCTGCTCAGGAACGGTGTGCGCTGGCCAAGCAGCCATCTTGCTCTGGGCTTCATATCACCACGGGGTTGTGCTCCCCAGGTTCAGATGACACACCAGGCACCCGGGGTGGGCAGAACCATAGAATAAACTCTTGTTTCTTATTGCAGTTTGTGGATCAAAGTATCACACTGAAATACATGACAGACAAGCAAGGATTAAAAAAATATCGTGGCATGTGGTGTTGTACAAACCCAGGCACTGTCTAAACCATTAATTTCATGGCTATTAAATATGCATACAAATTCCACCAATCATGAATAGTAAATGATCCCCTGAATTATTTGTTGGCTGCTGCTGTCACCCAAGAAATTGAGCAGCCCTGGCTTGCAGTTGTAATATTTATTCCTAAATCTATGGTTTTATATTTTTGATTTACCTGTATTGTTTATTACTGGCAGGTAATCCTACTAGCAATGATGTGTGTGTCCATATTCTCTCTCTCTGCCTTCCTCTCTCTCTTTCTATGTGTGTGGGGGGCAGAGAGAGTAAGTCTGTGTGCGCATAAAATCTTATAGGCTCCACAAAAGCTGACTAGTAACAGGATTTATATCATCCAGCACACATTCTGATGTATATGATAATGGCACGCTGTATGCAAGCTAGGGTAAAAAGAAAGAAATCCTTTTCTTTCTTTTTTGGATTATAATCTTCTGATTTGTAGGGCTATCAGAATATAGAGAATAAATTTACGATATTGTGAATTATGTTACAGGCTGCTTTCCAATTTATGCATAGCTGTGTGGTAGAAAGTCAGAAGAATTGTTGTGCCTCTGATAATCTTACAGAAAAAATAATGCTCTCTTTTTATCCTCAGGGGTTATAGAGACATTCTGTGTTATTTGGTGTGTGTGCATGTCTGCATAGACGGAAAATGGGTGCTCTGTCAGCCCTGCAAGGAACACTTATGAATGCTGTCAGCATGCATAAGCAAGGGCTTCTTTGAAAGTGCCGCTGTGCAGCTCTCTTGTTGTGTGCTGAGGTAGTCAGAATAAATTTCTCCTTAAGAGTACAGATGGATATTAGGAAGCCAAGCAGATGTGTTGTAGCTAATCAGACAGAGCCTCAGCAGGGTAACTAAAATCTCTGCTGGCATTTCATATCCCTTTGAGGAGCTTTTAATTAAAGAGTCTTTGTACGTGTGTGTGTCCTTTTGTTTTATCTGTTTCCAGTATTTTGTCTCTTTCCTTTGTGGGCAGCTCTTCCAAATAGCCCATCAGTTTGCTGGAGTGATCCAGAACAAAAACAGGAGAGAGAACAGCGAAGTATTACATGAGGGAAGAGAAAGAGTGCCGCTTTGGCCGAAGAAGAGTTAGCCCGGCTTGCAGTTAAACCAGAAAATGCTCTGTGCTGACGACCACTTACTCCTGTCTCCAATCCGCTAGGGCTGCTCAGCTCATGCAACCAAGAAAAACCAGAGGCTGCAAACAACAGGAAGAGAACTGAAGCAGGCAGATCTCCAGTTCCACGCCTGCTAATAAATAAATAGAAGGCAGGCAGACAAACTTCCTAAATCCAGCTTCATGGTAAACAAACACAATTCTGCAAGCAGATTAGACACTGATTAATCTCTCTGCCAAAAATATGGCTTGCTCAGTCTCCCCAAGCAGGTGTCACTTGATCTCCTTAAGGAAGAAGCCACTTGAAACCCATTTTATAGGGAAGCACAACCTGTGGAAAGGGCTGGTGTCCCCACAGCTACTGACTCACATAATAAAATTAGCTTTCTGAATCCTGCTTAGGAGACCATCACTACTAAGGTTTAAAAAATGAGCTACAGCCCAGCTTCAGATCTCCTCACAGACAGGAGTGCCAGCATTGCTGTTTGCTTGTCTCACCCATTAATTTAGACATTTTGATAGATAGCTAGAGAGTGGGTCAAGTAAGAGAGACTAATTACTGGTTCTCTCATCTCTTGAGAGAAGACTTACCCTAAGCTGCTGTGTGGATGGAATTGACATGCTTCTAATAGGAGCATTGTTGACAGGGGACTCCAGTCCAGTGCTATCTTGACTGTCCTGAAACACAGACACCCTTGTAAATACAAGCCCTGGGTTCAAAGCAAAGCACTAGATGCTCCCTGATTAAACTTTCACACTTTCATGGAGAGAGAAGGCATAATAAAATAGAATATATGAGCAGGGATTGCATGTCACAAGAAACCATGGGGATTTTTACCTTGGTTGGTCTGTCATCAGGCCAGAATCCAGAAATGGAGCTTCAACTTGGTGCCTGTGGTGGTTTCACAAAACCATGGAGATATCCTCGTGTCATGGTTTGTTGCAAGGTTTCCTCTTCACCACAGCTTCTCCTGATGTCTGGATGCAGGAGCTCCACTTTACCATTGGTGATGAAGAAATACCATAGACTCCCATGGAAAGACTGGTAATGGAAAGGGAACACTTCTGGCATCCAGGCTGCACCACCCACAGCGCACACATCATCACTCCCTTGGTTTCTATTGGCTAAGCGATGTGCCCATCATTATTTACTCTATGAAACAGGGAAAGGGGGAACCATAATAAAACCATTTGGTTTTATTTTAAAAACCTTTGTGGAGAGAGAGAGGCTAGGAACCATTTTTATTTATTTATTTTTCAATTTATATCCTGCCTTTTTCCTACAAAGGGCTCAAGGCAGCTTACATCATTCTCCTCCTCCATCTTATCCCCACAACAACAACAACCCTGTGAGGTAGGTTGGGCTGAGAGTCTGTGACTGGCCCAAAGTCTCCCAGTTGGCTCCATGGCTGAGTGGGGACTCGAACCCAGGTCATCTGAGTCCCAGTCCCATGTTCTTAACCACGACACCACATTACAGAGATGTAGGTACAATCAGGAGAGGAAAGAGGGAGAACCTGCCTCAAAACCTCAGCAGGCCAATCAGAAAGAGGCAGCTGAGGTCCATGGGGAGAGTGCAGTGCAGACAGAGGTTTGGGGAGGTCTGTTGCCCATGTGCGATGCAACTGGGAGGGCAGGGCAGGAAGCATGAAGACCATGACTGGCTAAAATCCACAAGCCATGGCCATGTGAACCCAGTCTTAATACGACAGAAAACAACTTGAGATTGGAGGATGCTCTTGGAAGCAAATGATTCTCAAATGAAGTGATTTAACTCCTTCCAGTTTGTATGGAAGAGGTTTGATTGTTTTAAAGGTATGTTCCATAATTACTTCTGCCTGCAGGCAGTTGAAAATGCTTCCTGTGGCAGAGTTGCTGGGCTGTTAAAACCTTATTACTGGTGGACTTCTTCAAACAGCTCAATCCTATCTCCTCAGTTCCTCAATTCCTATCTCCTTAGGAAGATTTGTGTGCTAATGCACTGAATTTTTCTATTAGAAATGGCAACTCGAATAAGCTCAACTGAGTGAGAGAGGCCATTGAGCTGATACAGAAGAACTGTTCTGAGCGACTGCGTTACCATCAATGCTCGCCTGCTGCCAGGTTTGATTTATGCATCTCAGTTTTAGCAATAGCAAACTACCGCAAGGGTATTGTGGGTGAGCGCAGCTGCACACAATACAATTTTCCTGCATTAACATAGTTGCTGTGTGGGAAATCCATGGGCACCATGGTGTGTGGAACTGGGAGTTTTTCTTGGGTGGGGGTGGGGTGGTGGGTGCTGCTTTGCAAGAGCATTGAGCAGAATCACTGCATGTGTGAAGGCCCAGAAAACCAAGCATCAGCCATTGGTGTTTATGGCTGAAGGGCAATGGGGCAGTTTTAATTTAATTTTTTAGTTTAGTACCCCATTCCTATAGGTTCTGAGTGGTTTACAGGCAACTTAAATGTAGAGTAAGAACAACATGTTAGATAAAACATATCTAGGAAGGCCTGCTCCTCTTGAAGATCTGGGGTGCATCTCTTTTGGAAGGCCATTCTGCAGTTTAGGGGCTACCCTGAAAAGGTCCTGAGTAGCTGACAATAATCTTGCAGAAGCAATCTTCAGAAAACTATCCCTAGAGGACTGTAGTTGGCAAGGATGACTATATGGGAAAAGGTGCTCCTGAGGGAATGTGGGACCTGAGCCATGAATGGCTTTAAAGGTAATTACTGCATCCAGAAATGTATCAGCAGCCAATGCAGGGATTTTAAAATGTTCTCTCCATGATGTCTCCAGAGCAACCAACCCGGCTGCTATCTTCTGTACTAGCTGCAGTTTTCATGGATGAGGTATAATTCCCCAGATTCCCAGCTTTCTCTTAAAAAGAAAAGCAAAGGAAAAAAACAACAACAAAGTCTGCTGACACTATTCCGCAGGTTTCTTTTGTGATAAGCTAATCTTCTCCCACCATTTTGTGCTTTTTAGCTGATGAATGAAGTCACAGACCATGATTGGCACACCAACTGTCTGGAGGAAGAACTTCCTGCTTCATGCGTAACCCATTTTCTTGCTTTCTTCCAGTGATCTAGCAGGCCTCGACTCAGAAGAATGCAGTGCTGAGCCTTTTTAATAGAAGCAATGCTGACATCTTCTGCCTCCCGCCCAGCCTGTCAAATCCCTCTTCCCTTTCAGTCTAGCAGCCAGCAATACAAGACATTTCCCTGCTGCAATGTAAAGTGGTTTGGGGTAGCTTGCTCTGGCATGGCCAGTTCAGGGCATCCCTCCCAGGCCACAGGTTTCAACCAGGTGATATTAACCCAGATAAGAGTAGCACATCAGTGCTCCATGGCGCATGAGCTGCATTTGCTCTCTTAGCATGCCAACACTGCAGTGTAGGTAACAGCAACCCATTTAACCATGACTGAGGCTGTGTGAAACTCCACGCTTATAAATATTTTTGTTTTAAGCCCAGCACGTTGCGTTTAGTTTAGCTCTCAGATAATCAACAATAAGGGAGGCAGCAAATGTACGTACGGTCAAGGACCAGTAAAGTGTTGCATCCCTTGTCTGTTTATGCAGTATTTCTTGTGTAGAGCATGTCAAAGGTTTTACTAAATTAAAGAGTATACCTTTCTATACAAATAAGACATGAGTGGATATTTGTGGACTAACTGGATGTCTCCAGTCGGCTGCAGCCTCTCGAGACAGATAACAGCTCTTTGACATGGTTGCTCTGATTCCCGCGCTGTCCAAAAGTGGTCTCCAGATCTTTGGAGTTACTCTCCTACAGTACTCACTGGACTGTGATCATGAATGATACAAAAAGCAATGGAAGACAAGGACGTCACACAAGGGTCCTCCTGTTTGGAAACTGTCCAGTTTATCACAGCTTATCTTACATCTTGGCCCTTGAATGTAAAAGAAGCAAAGGAAGAAGCTTACATGTAGATATGAAGATGGAGGTTTTCTGTAGTCCTTGTCATGTGTTGCCTTTTTCTTTAAAAAAAGTGTTTAGAATCATATAACTGAAAGGAAACTGGAAGAAAGAAGAGCAAGGATGAGGTATAACAACATACAATATGCTAGAAATTAAAAAGAAACACTAAAGATGTATCTGGTCCTAAAATGCCTGGTAAATGACAGAGAAGAGTGGAGAGTTGCTGATCTATGACCTGAAGTACATGCAAGAGAATTAAACTTTTGTGTTTGGTGATGCACCTCCTATACAATAAACTGCTTGTCTTTATGGTCTGAAAATGCCCCAGGAAACTTACATACAACTATTTTCATGTATTTATATTTTGTCAGATCCATAGGATTTTGCAATCACAACACAATTACATATAAAAATTATATCTGTGTATTATATAGAACCACTGAAAAATCTATGCATGTCTACCAAATCTAGCACTAGGTGCCTTAAGCTTCCTCATCCTGCAACCCAGTGCATACGTCCCTCTTTTGCTCACATCTTTATCTTACCCTCTCTCCAAAGAGAGAGCATCCACTGGATTATCCCATTTCATCCTCAGAGCAATCTTCTGGGATGGATACGTCAGATGGATATAACTTCTCCAAGGGTTCTAATAGGCTGGGAAAGTGAACGCACGACTCAGGTACTGCTCCACATTGATTTGCTTACTTCGGGTGGAAGTCCTATCACGCTCACAGGATCTAAGCAACTGCAAGGATCTAATAGCTAAGCAACTACAGATAATACGAGTCAGATATAGGTACAATTGCCAGGGAGGCAGAAAATAAGGCAGGTAGATGTAAAAGATATGCAGGTTTTTGAAAGACAGCCTGAAATTCTACAGTTCCTTCATATTTGCAAGCACATTCCTACTGTTCAAATTTATGTAGCATCTTCATTTCCTAGTTCATTGAAATAACCCTCAATGTGGTTAAGCAGACTGTGAAAGCTCCAAAATATTCATTACAGCCTTTTACAACTTACAAGACATTGAGATGAAAACAACTCAGCAGGGACTCAGTAAGCTGCCCATTCCTTTCCTTTCTTTCATTGTTGTTTCTCTTTGACAGCCTTTAAACCACCGGTGTTCTCAAGCATCTTGCAGGCTGCATGCATGAATACCAGGCGACATTCAGCTCAGGAGATCACGAGTTGTGCAGGTTGGTGCGTATATGAGATATATGGGATACTCAAGGCTGGCTCGGTCATTAAGCAAAGTGAGGTGCCCGAGTCACGTGGAAGAGCAGGAGAAGTGGCCAACGAGGGCCAGGAGGGCCCACAAATGGCAGCAGGGATTCTGGAGAGCCCTGGCAGCCGCCCTCCCAACGGCGTCTGCCACAGTGACAGATTGGCCAGCAGGTCTCTGTGGAAGTGCCAGCAAGCCTGTTTCCCTAACCATGTGCCCTCTTCCCCTCAGTTTTGCTGCCGCTGCGTCTGGAAAACGCACCTGAAAGGCTCTGCCCAGTCCAATTCTTGTGAGGAGCAGGGTGGGGGCAAAAGCAAGGTGGTGATGGGGACAGTGGGGCATGTTCTTTCCTGCCCCAGGCAGGAAGATGCCTTGGGGCTGAATGTCGCTGTTATCCTCCCCAAGTATGATGCAGTTTCTGTAATTCAAGCCTGAGAAAACTTTGCCAGGGAAAGCAGGGAAAGCATGGGAATCCGTCAAGGACCACATGTAAGTCATGCCAAAGTCAGAAATGGGCAGAGCCCGAACTAAATTGCCTTACAGGGCCCAGAGAGGGATAGAAAGAGGTCACCCCTTCTCTCTTTCATCCACTTTCTCTTGTCTTTCTTTCTGGCATCTCCCTTCCTTGTCTGTCTGTCTGTCCTTTTCCCCCTTGTCTACATAGTGTCTTAGAGGGAAGAAACAAACTGCTCTTGTCAAAATTTGGAACTGAGCACATAGAGAAGGATTTTGAACCACAAAGTGCCACAGGCATTTAGGTTACATGAAATTAGGTCAAGATCCAGGTAAAATTCTAGGACCACAGGCTGCCCACCTTTGCCTAGGCTTTTAGCTGCCACTTTTGCAGTATTGGCTATGCCAACCATTTTCGAAAATTATTAGCTCTGGCTAAGCCACGTGCCTCCCGTATCCACACACACATTTTGGCCTACATTTAAATCATGGATATGGCCAAAAGCTTCCCTCTTCTTCACAGCAGAGAAAAAAATGGCTTAAACTACATGCTACAAGAGTTCAGGCATGACTAGATCAGACTCCTTTCTGAAAGAAGCCTGGGAGAAATTACTGGGCGGTTGGAGCAAACGTCCCACAGACCCAATTGTCTGCTTTACTTTCCCCCTTTACAAATGAAAGAAATACTCTCATAAGGGAAGGTCTCTGATTTCTACCATTTGTCATTTCTCAGTCTGCCAGCAAGGCCATTCCACAGGGTCCTCCAAACTCCAGAAGCTGCTTTTTGGGAGGTGCAAGAAGACGGAAATCTCCACACCCCCATTGCACCACCTTGCACAAGCAGAACTTGGCTTTCCAATTTCTGAATCCAAAATACTGGTTCTTCACTAGAATTTGTTTGTTTAAATCATTTCCATAACTTTCAATTAGCACGATGCTCTCAGAACAGTGTACAGAATACATTTTTAAAAAATATATATACTATAACAATTTAAGGGGAAAAAATAAAACAGACATACCTATCATAAAACATCTAGATGTTATTTTTGCAATAACTTTTAAGGCCTAAGCCAAAACAGAATATATTTCCATTAATATATACATACACACTGTATGTATGTGGCTCAATGCATTGCATGGAAAAATAAAATAAGCTAGAATCCCTGCCCCTCTCGATTTCTTATTCTGTGGGCACGATATACTGTATATTAACTTTTGCAGGGAAAGAGCATAGGCACCCAGATTGGAAGTGTTGTGCCATGATTGGTAAGTATGGACTCTGTAATGAGGTCTAGCAAAGCTGGGATCCAATGTAATGTTATTGCGCCTCTCTTCCCTCTCACATTAATCATGAATGTCAGCTGAGTCTCTAGATGACTTGATTTTTGGCAGAAGAAGAAGAAGAGGAGGAGGAGGAGGAGGAAGAGGAAGACCCTTCATCTCTGCCTGCTAAATTCCAAGGGCAAGGATAATGTAGCATTCTGAATAATTGCTGGCATTATTTTATCTAGACATTTCAACCTTGCTTTCCACGGAGCCTTCCAATTCCAGGAATGAAGAAGAATGTCATCTTTCAATTTGCTGGAGGAATTGGTCCAATTAAACCTGGCTGTGAGGATATCAGAAATACTGCATTAATTTGCCCATAATTTGCAATTACTTCATGGAGGAGGGGGCACTTAAGGCATTAAAAGATTAAAAGAACAAGCCATTTTTGAATTCTACTTTTTTCTTTAGGAAAAGAATTCTTTTCTCTTTAGGAAAATAATCTGCTTTCTTCACTTTTAGAGGAAGGTCTCCTTGACAGAGAATCTGTTTGCCCAATATGCTCCCTCCTTTAATTTCAGCTGACAGGTCAATGTTATAATTTTGTGTTGTCACTGAATTTTAAGGACCACTTCTGAAGACTTTAATGCATTAACAGTAAAGGTCCTTTGGCCAGCTTAAAAGCCGGTCCGTGTGTGCCAGTTTAGCATCTTTAAACAAGAAAGCAAGGATGACACATGGATCAGCCCCACCCAAAAAAAGCTTCCTATCAATTGATAAATGCTGTGTCTGATCCACCTACCAAAGCTATAGAGTGGCTGCATATCCTCATTCACAGAGGGCAATCCTCTATTTGAAGCCATCCTTTGTTTGAAAGACTGTCTGCTCCAGGTCTGGGAAAAAGATCAAGACCAGGGGTCCTCAAACTTTTTAAATAGGGGGCCAGTTGAAAGGTGCCGGCTATGGGCGTGGGCGGGGGGCATGGGCTGGGCCTGGGGGCGCACGGCAGTGAGGTGCCGGTTTGCTCTCAAGGAGATTGTTTTCTCCGAGTGAGTCCAAGACGATCTCTGCACGAGCAAGCCCCCCGCCTTGCCGTGTGCGTGTGCATGTGTGCGTGCAGCAAGTCCAAAACCTCTATGGCGGTGGATTAATGGACATGGCGGGCCGGATTAAGCCCGCAGGCCGTAGTTGGAGGACCCATGATCAAGACCATCTGAGAGAAGAGCTGGCCTTGGAAGTTGCCTATTACAAGCTCATAGACAGGAAACCGAGCAAGGCCCACAGGTATCCTGATCACATTCTTCCATTCTATGAAAAATGTATTTCTATTTCAATTATAATAATTATTTCTAAATGTACATCTATCAATATAAATTAGTATGTGCAAACTGAAGTATTCTTCTATTACTCTTCTGGTGATGCATGTCCTGTTTTCTGTCAATTTGCATGTTGCCTAATTGTGCAGCATGAACTAGGACTGTAAATTCACCAGAAAAATATTTGGTTGCCTTCAGCAGTCATAAAAGCAAGAAGCAAGGTTGTTTCAAACCTCTGCACATTTATTTTTACATTGTACCACAGCAATGCATGGACAACTCTTGAGCTGGACTCCCTTCCAGACTTGCCAAAGCAAAAATGATCCAAACCACCCAAAGCACAAAGTGTTCCACCTCCAGGTACTGGAGTTACTTATAAGTTTCAAGCATTAGCAACTCTAAGCAGCAGCCTTGGTGAGTACACATGACCCAGATTGGGTAATTTTCAATAAATGGCTGAGAAACTATGTGGAGGGAAGAGGAAAGGATGGATTAATTCCTAGCACTGTATTTCCTTTGCCAAAGAACTCATTAGTCGTGTTGCTATTTTTGTCACGACAGCTATGTCTATGTGCAACCCCCTCGCCAGGCACTGGCATGGAGGAACAACTACAAACATCCCACATAGGAGGTGGGGTATGACAATTTACTGCAATGTCTGTCTGTCTGTCTGTCTGTCTGTCTATCTGGTTCTTCCCAACTGCCTTTCATTAAAACTTCCAGGGTGGTAATCTATCAGCCTGTCATCTTTATCTATAAACACAACAATATAAAAACACCATTTGAGCTTACAGGAAGCATAACAATTCATAACAGATGCAGAACAATTCTGCTGGCACCACATTGAGACTTTTTGGGGCATGCCTTCCGTAAACAGGGCGCCACAACTAAAAAACCTCTTTCCAGCCAATGCCCATCTAATGTCAGATGGTGGAGGAACACAGAGAAGATCCTCAAATATTCTGTGTGACTATAGCTACCAAGTGGGCCATGCTGATCAAAAGGATCTTCCCCATCAAATTTCCGGCATTCTTCCTCAAGGAAAAACAGATGGGACAGAAACAAGACATTGACCCTACAGAGAGAGCCACTGTGCTGTAGCAGTTTAAACTTCAGACTGGGGCTCAGGCCCCCACTTGGCCATGGAGTTCACTGGGTGACTTCGGGCCAGTCACAGACTGTCAGCCCAGCCTACCTTGCAAGGTTGTTGCTTGAGAATAAGATTGAGACGAGGAGGAGAAATATGGTAAAGCCACCTTGCATTCCTTGAAAGGAACCAAAGTATCACAGCTGTGTAGGATTACATGTTGAGAAGTGATTCCCAGACAGGTGTTATATGCATGTGAAGGCACACCTAATCATTTGTAAGGCTTTGGCGCAATTCTTACTGCTTTCAGACAAATTTGGGACATTTTTGCCATCTTACCATAGTGTATTTTGAATGGACACTCCTCATCCCCAAACCAAAACAGTTCAAGCATCATGCAGTTTGGTTGAAAACTGTGGTAAGCTTGAGAAAATAAGGGAGCAGAATCTTTATATAGCTTTGTTGCTAACTTATTTGGTTGGTATCGTTTTGTTAAATTGTGAAGAAAAAGTGAATTTTAAAGTTTCAAAGGGGAAAATCCAGTAATTCTCTTTGGTATGGTAAGTTAAATAGTATATGTGGCTCATAGTCTAAAACTGGACTACTTAGGACTTCCACAAAAGTGCCCTTCATGAATAATTACTCAGAAACAGCTTGTTTTCATTTCTTTCCTGTCCCCGCAAATTAAGTGCTTTTTCCTTGCAGAGTACAAGGGATTTTTTTCTTGCTATGCAGAATATAATACAAATTAGTTAAAATATCTCACTCAGCCTACAGAGCTATAGTGGGGGGGGGGGATGTCCACAGAGTATATTTAACAGGCCTCTTGAAATTCTGTTTTTCTCTCTTTCTGACTGTGTGGATGTTGACATGTCAAGATGACTACGGGCTGTGAATTTTCAAAGGGCTTTCAAGTAACAAGACCACCCTGACTGTTGTGCTAATGCAGCTGCCTCTGCGGTTGTTAGGAAGAACTTTCCAAGTATTTGAATTGAAGAGACTTTAAATAATTAAGGAGAGCTTGTTTAGGAAGTTGCTGATGAGCAAAGTTTTCTGCCCGAGAGCTTTTTGGTCACTGACAAGGAAGGGGGCGGGACACACCCTCGAATGAGCCTTAAAAGGTCTGTAACAAATATCTTAATGTCATTCCGGTGGCTTTCTGTTTTGGTTTTTCTCCCAGGAAGTCTGTGCCTTTCTGAACAATGTGTGTTCCTGAATTGGTTTTCGGAACATCGATCTATTCAGGAACGTTTTTTCAGCTTCAGAAGCCACTGTTTTGGTGGCATCACGAAGGGGAGTCCTCAAGGGTGAGTGGGGCCAACCCAAGGCCAACCCAAGTTATTTTGCTGCCTGAAGTGGGGTCACAAATGGGACCCTTCCCTCAGCCTCCATTCCCATCAAGGTACATCATATCCCAAACATTATTGGGTGTTTGTGATTACTTGGAGACCTCTGAGGCATGCCCTCACTCTTAACTGAGGCAGCAAGGGGAAGTCCAGATGGGTTTGGGACTGACAGCAAGGGAGAGAGTTCAGGCTAGCCATGCTTGCTAGAGGTGGCATGTTCTGGAAGTAACAGCGAGACGCAGCTCGGCTGACCAGGACCCAGGGATGAGTGGCACTGTGCAGGAGGTGCAACTGAATGAGGCTACATTTAGGTAGAGGGAGAAGGGCAGGGGAAGGATGGGAAAAGCAAGTCAAAGACAAACAGGGTGGGAGGAGGAGATCCAAGAGAGCTACAGGAGGGGGAGAAAGCAAAACTACATGGAGGAAAAGAATGACAAGCAAGCAGATGGAGGGGGAAAAGACAAGATGGAAGGCCCAATTCCTGCAGCTGCTAGCACTTTGGAGGGAGAAATAAAAGCCATCAGGAGCTGGAAAGACAATTGAAAGGAAGGAAGGAAGGAAGGAAGGAAGGAAGGAAGGAAGGAAGGAAGGAAGGAACTTATACGTACCTGGTGGGAAGAAAGAGAGCGTCACCACTGCCTTTCAACTGGCCCCTGTTGAAAAAGTTTGAGGACCCCTGGTCTAAGTAGACAAGGGAATTTGATATGACTCTACCAATGAGCCCACTGACATTGGTGGAGGATGCAATCATGGAGGCAGGGACAGGCTCCATCCAGCGCTAGCACCCCTGCCATAAAACCTGGACCACGTGGCTTATGGAACAACAGAGCTTACAGGCTTATGAGCGAAAACACTTGGTTGCATAACAAACACAACTTATAGACTAAATGTTTGTGGACCAGTTCCAGAATCAGAATGCCCTGATGCAACAGGACTTGGGTATTTCAGCATCTTTTCAGGTCAGAACAGAAGCTAGAGGACAAATGGAGGTTACAGGGAGATGTATTGCAGCTATTCAGATCTTTCAAATTACTGTGGATGATAATGCAGAACACTTTTTGAACATGTTTGAAAGAGTAGTCCATCTGGCCAGCTGGCCTGAGTGCATTGGGTGTTTATTCTTATTCCGTGCCTTAGTGGACCCACACAAGCAGCTGTAGAAACACTGACTCTGGTAGGTCAGTACTCAGAAGTCAAAGCTGCCATCTTGGGAATACTTAACTAGGCAGAAGAGACTAATAAGAGGAGGCTAAGGCCATATGTTTCAAACTCAGCTCCAAACTCTAAGCTCTAGGTCAGCAGTTCAGAGCCAATGGATTTATAATGGCTAACATCAGATACGGGCAAATAACTAGCTGAATTAATATTACAGGAACAATTTGTGAGTGTCATATTTGGAGCCTTCTGCAAATGAATCAGCACCAGAAAACTGAAATGCTAGCCATGAAACCTAATGAAGGAGTTCTTGCAGCCAACCTTAGAACCTGGAGCAAAGACTTAAATGTTAGATGGACCAATAATTGACTGGGAAAGGAACTATTTAGGAAGCAGCTTGAGGTGGGACAAATAGTACATTTTCCAAAAAGTATTCAGCTGTATGTAGAGACCCAGTGGGTTGTCTGTCAGGAGGAAGAGTGGACCCTTGACTTCCTTTACAACGAAGAGAAGCGGGAAGACAACCCTTTATCTGCCCTGAGTATGGAAAGGAATGTCATATGAAAAGGGATGGTCCGTTAATGGAATGTGACTTTGATGAAGCCTGGTTTGCAGATAAAGTAGCATGAAATTGAGCGTGGGTGCTGCAGGCCAGAGTGGATGGGAAAGCAGCAAATACGAGTACTCTAGCACACACTTGCAGACAAGCTCTAGTAAGAGAACACCAGAAGGTATGTTATTGTTTGTTTGTTTGTTTGTGACACCTACATACCACTGGATGTAATGAAACCCCTAAGCACCTTACATACAAATATTAAAATCACTTTTAAAATACAATTTAAAGTATTACAATATTAAGATACAATACTGAAGCAATTACAGTCGGAATAATAATACAGAGCAAGATAAGGAGAAAGAAAATGGAGTAGCATGAATAGTTACAGGGCAGAGAGGAGCTCCTTGAAACATGCCGCATTATATGCTGTTAGACGTGTTTGATCACCTACATGACAAGTCTTGCATGAATTATTGCGGCAGCTGTCTTCTGACCCATCTCATTGCCCAGAGTTCCACGATGCTGAAGAGGGCGCCCTGAAGCAATTGTGTCAATGGTCTCTCACATTTTCTATTCCATGGTGTACGAAGTCCTCCACAGAATTGCCTACTCTGGCTCTGGGAAAATCCTCCCGTGCTTTCCAAAGTACCTTGAAGTCCACTAATCTCTGGGGTTGGACCATCTTAATGGGTACCAAAACCCAGGAGGGAGGAACTGGCACGAGGAGACCAGACCACAAAGAAGTGGACTGGCCATGGCAATGGGATGATTTCGACCATCATCCCAATATCCAAACCTCCTCCCCACGATGCAAAGATCAGATCAAGGGTGTGCTGCGACCTATAGGTTGGGCCAGTGTCATAGACTTGTTTCAGGCACGGTAAGTATCATTGGTCCTGCAGAAGGCAGATTACAGTATACAGATTAAACTCAGGGAGTTTAATCAGTATACAGGGAGTTACACCCCCTCTGAAGACTCCGTTTCCCACATTGGGTATAATCCTGAAGTCTGTCCTGAACCCGACTGGCCCGTTTGTGGAAGCAGCCAGGCGTGTGCTTGGATGAGCAAATCTCGTGCACCAACTATCTGCATTCATGGAGATTTCAGGCCTGGCTACAGTGGCACGTGCCTTAGCTGCATCCAATGATTTGGGAGGAATGGCTTAACTAGGAGTGCTGCACTGAGCAGGGTTGGACCCAATGGCCTTCTTGGCCCCTTCCAACTGCACTATTCTGTAAGTCTAAGAAATCCTGTTTGGACTGTACATGGGATTGCCCTCCCTGCTGTGTTTTCAGAGGCAGGCAAAATCTTTTCTGTTCTGGCAAGTTTTAGGGAATACTTTGGAGCTGTTAAGACTGTGTTGGACTAGTTCTATCCTATATATTTTTATGTTTTGAATTTTTATGTTTTAAATTTTAATGTTCTACTGATTTAATTGCATTTTAAACTATCGCATATTTCTATTTCTATTTTAGTTCTATAAGTTTTTAATGTTGTAAGTGTCAGGGAATCTCAGATTAGCAGAATGGTTGAATGTAAGCTCAGATTCACATGGAAGACGCCACACTCGAACTTCAGCAGTTTATTTATTGACAATGTCACCCAGGAACCCCCTGACAGAGACAAAACACAACAGCACTCCTGGGTAGCCAGCATACCAAACTGACTGCAAGGTTTCTGGGCATATACAGAATTGGAACATGGGTCATGGATCGAGTAGCAGAGGTGATGATGAGGGAAAAGGGGGTACATAGCAAGGGACAATACAGGCACAAACAGAACAATGTAAGTCAACAGCAGAGAGGATGTTACTCAAAGTTACAGTGTGGATGATTGATAAATAATGGCAAGGCAAACAGGAGAGCAATATGAATTATAACAGATCCCAGGTGTGGGTTTTGACCTGCAGGGAGAAGTAACTACATCAAGACAGGAGAATCTATTCAGCCAGTGAGCTGGCCAAGTGCAATGTTTCAACATCACCTGCAAGGAAACTCAGGAATGGAGCAAGCTTCTCTGGCTGATAACAGGAGCCACACGCAAGCATTCCTGAGAGGATTAACTTTGCGACATCGCAGCAGCGGCCTCAGTCTCTGAAAGAACCAGATGAATAATGGAGCCTCTGGCACTGTTGGCTTTCCTGACATGGGCCAAAAGGTTCTAGTCATCTCTGGGGGAAGAGCCACAGGGACCCTGCTGCCTGGTTTTATATCAGAAAGACACGTCAAAGTATTCTATGAAAGGCTTTATTTGGACTTTCCCAGCACAAGCCACCCTGAGTCCTGGCAGTGGGAACAAGTGGAATATGAAGAGGAAGAGGAAGAGGGGAGGAAGAGGAAGAAGAAGAGGAAGACAACGACAACATTTCTTTTCTCAGGTTTGGTGAAAACAACACATTTCCTCAACCATTTTTTTCTGGACCAAAAATTTGGAGCATGCCATAACTTTATGGAATGCAACTGTTAAGCTAACATATGGCATAACTGAAAATCCTGCACTCTGCTAACACTGTTGGACTGTTTCATTATAGACAAGCTCTTGCTCCAACACAGATGGCTTAAGAACCATTTGGTAAGAATGTGTAAAGCATTATGCACCTGAGTACCTGTTAAAACTAAGTTTATTTCTATAAAGCTGGATAAATATTACAGCCAATGTTTCCTCCATTACATATAGCCATGGCTTTGAAATAATCCAACTAGCCCTGACTTCATCTCCTTTACCTTTCTGTCTTCTCTGCTCCTTCAGTCAGCACCCCCTGCAAAAATGCAGACTGCGAGCTCCTGGAGGCTGCCTTTTGCATACCTCACTTTGCAAAGCTCCACATACTTGGACTGCGCCATATAAATAATGAATAGCGGCATACATTGCAGTACATGATGTAGTGTACTAATTGGACCATCTTAAACAGACCCACACTGTGAAAAATATTTCTTGTGACCCTGTTTGGGGTCTGTCTTCTACCAGTTGTCAACACCACCCATTGCTTGCAAAACAGCAAATAAATCAATGGTTGCAGTGTGGCGTGTTTCATGTGACAAGCAGCCCTGCCCAGTGACTTTTCCTTAGTCTCCCACAGTCAGCAATGATTATTCTTGGCATGCATTTTGAGTAACAATGCTCACAGTGAGACATGCAAGCAGTGGAAAGTCCCTAAATTCCAGGAGCTAAGATTAACCACTTTCTATTTTTAAAAAATCTCACACTTCCCTGTTCATTTTTTGGTTCTCACCCACTCAGTGCAAAGGCATTTGATTACATAAAACTTCCGGAGCCAATTTTAAATAAGTGAGGAACACCCCCCACACTTACAGCCACCCTCCCTGACCTTGCACGAGGATGCCGATTTCTTAGCTTCTTTCTCTTACCAGCAGGATTTTATTTATTTCTGTCATGCACGGATGCACTGAGGTTTGCTCCCAGGTAACTATGGAGGATTGCAACCTTCAAGGACTTCCCTTATGAGCACATTGGGCCTTCCTTTTCTCATCTCCCGGCTTGCACGTGTCTCAAAATATTCAGCTGCGACTGAATTTCATTTTTCTTTTCACCTCCCAGTGGACTGTGGGAAAGGCATTCCAGATTGGTACTACTACACATGGGTTGGGGAGATTTTAACCTTCCCTCCCAGCTGCTTCCCCATTAAATGTACCTCCCACAGAGAGGTTAACATATATAAAAAGCCACCATAAGTGTTAATTGGAGGTTTTAAAAAGGTTTTCTGCTTCTTAGCCTCACTCAAAGAATAATTTATTTTTTATTTGATGGGGCTACATTTCCCTGAAAGAGCAGGTTTGCAGCTTAGGGGTGCTCCTTGACAATCTGTGTAACTTCTGCCAGTCCTAGCCACACCCCTATCTGGACAGGGATACCTTGGCTTCAGTAATCCATGCTCTCGTAAGCTCTATACTAGATTACTACAATGTGCTCTACATGGGACCGCCCTTGGAAGCAGTTCTGAAGCTGCAGGGCTTGCAAACTACAACACCTACACTAATAACTGGGACTAGATGGTCCAAACATATAACTCCAGTTCTGGCTCACTTGCACTGGCTGCTTCTATGCTTCCAAGCCCAATTCAAGGTGCTGGTTTTAACTTATAAAGCCCTGCATGGCTTGGGGCCATAGGACCTGGTGAAATGCCTCTTACAAGCACAGGGTTCTGTCACTACCCCTATTATCTGGGGACTTCCTCCAAAGGACGCTTCTGACAGCAAAGGAGGAGAACCTTCTCTGCGGTTGCCCCCAAATCATGGACTGATCGTTCCACCAAGGCCCACTTGGTGGCAATTTACTATCTTTCCAGCACCAACTTAAAACCTTCCCTTTGCTGAGGCACTTTCCAACTCCAAGTAGCACATAGGAATCTATTTTTATACTGTCTTGTACAATGCTGCTTTCAAAGCCTCATGCATCAGAGCTTTTCTGAGAGAATATCAATCTGAAGTCTGCAAAATTTATTCATAAACAATTTCTACTTTTCACCATAAATAAACGGGCAGGAAAGAATCGAATTGCAGCTGAATTCCATACTTTTCTCCAGGTGTCTGTATCACAGCCTTAAAATGTAAATCTGTGGAGAAAACCAAGTATAGTAAACAATGACAACACAAAAAAGGCAACTGTGCCTAATCCCCCTTCTTATTCCATAACATCAGATTGGACTTGCTTCCTGTTGTGGCATTACTACAGGGAATGTTCTCCCACTAGTACTTTGAAACCAGTTCTGATGGGCAAGGAAATACACGGTGCAGTGATGCCAAGTCATGCATGAAGACAAACAGCCCTTCAAGAGGGAGGGAGGACATGGAATGTCCATTTTCAGGGCTGCCTCTGTGGGTTTTGGAGTCTGTAGGTAGTTCCCGTCTAAGTACTTGTAATATCACTTCTTTGTCAAGGAACTATTTACCCTGCATGTCGGCAGGGCCTGCTCAGGGTGCCATCTTTGGATGTAGAGGCATCAGCTGCCTCTCTGCTGTTGTGGCTCCGCATATGCGGAACATCCTTCCTTACCTTCTTTGACACGTTCTTTTCCCTCTTGACTTCTTTGGAGGAGGAATTTCTTTGCTTCTTCTGTTTAATGTGTTTGATGCTCAGAGCCAGTGTGGTGTAGCAGTTAAGAGGGTGGGACTGTGGCTCAGGTAATCTGGTTCTAGTCCCCACTCAGCCATGGAGCCAACTGGGTGACTTTGGGCCAATCACAGACTCTCAGCCCAACCTACCTCACAGGGCTGTTGTTGTGAGGATGAGATGGAGAGCAGCAGGAGAAGAATGATGCAAGCCACTTTGAGTTCATTGTAAGGAAAAAGGCAGGATATAAATCTAATAAATAAATAAAGTATGTCTGGAGCTTGCTATTAAGTGTTGCTATTATTTTTAATTTGTGTAATTCTTCTGTTTGCCTTATTAGGGTTGTGAGCCATCTTAGATAGAAGGGTGGGATTGAAATATAGTAAATCAAAATCAGCAATGGTTATGCCAAGAAAGTGACTGCACTAATAGAATTATTATGCCATATTGATCTTAGTTTTGCTTCCTTGTTTAATATTTTAAAAGTGAAAGCAAATTAATCAATTGATTCTAGTCATTTAAATATTTGAATTTTTTTAGAGGAGAATTACAGTCAAAAGAACATGCAAATGACATTTTAAAAAGCCAGTGCACACACCATGATATATGATGACTCTTCAGAAGACTTTCTCCTTTTAATGGTCTTGATAAACACATGAATTAACATATAGATCATTAGACAGATAATTAAGTACATCTCCAGGATGTATTATTCTCAGCTCTTGAAGCTGCTTTTTCCCTTCAGTACTTCAAAGTTAGAAGGTGCAAAGATTAACACCTAACAATTGTAGAAGTTCAATGCAAAGAGAAGAAAGACAAGCTGTTGACATCTTTAAATACAAAAACATCTGATGAATAATTTCAGCAACAGCAAAATGCATTAACCTTCTATTACCATTTTCCTTTTTTGTAAGTTGCACACATGCCAATGATTTTTTTTAAATCCAACTATTATTCTTCCATATGGCAAATTGCTGTCACTGAAAATCTTATACTTTAAAAATTATAACATTTTTGGATAGATTTACTAGTGACAGAATAAATTATCCTTATTGCAAGGGAAAGGAGAATATTGCTTCTAGAGGCACTGCAAGCATTTTATTTAACAATTGTACCAGCTGGAAACAAATTATTGCTTTTATTTTAAAGAACAATTTAGAAATCCAGTGCTTTAATTTCAGTTGGAAACCAACATTTTGGCAGAGTTCTTTCCAGACTATTTTTTGTCTGGAACAGACAAACCTTCAAGCATTTCTTCCACTTGCTTTCCACTTTCCTACAGTATATGAGACAAATGAATATAAGGAATGTAGTATCTCCCAAATTGTGGTTATAGTCTTGATGACGTAACCACAATTATACACCGAGTCCAGGGTTTGTGGAAGATGGGGGAGGCCTAGCCTCTTTCTCCCATATTTGTTGGCTGTTCCACCCAGAGCCTGCAAGGTCCTGCTCATTGGGACCTCCTGAAGGAACTGTGGGACCTGCCACATAATTTTGCTGACCTGTCCTCCAAGTATTTTACGATGTTTCCATGTTCAGCGGTATTTTATTCCTGATACTTGTTTGTCTCACACAGGGGTGGAAAAGGGAAAGAGAGTGAAATAATTTCCCAAGGGCTGCACTGGTGGTCAGCGTGTGGCCTAGAGCCCCCTTCCCATGGGTATACACATTCCCACACATACACACAAGAGGTTGTTTTGGGGGTTGCTGAGGAAAGAGGATGCTAAAACCTCTTCCGCCCCATGGTTTACCATGCAAAAGTGGCATACGAATAAACTGATGGTATCAATTTTATTTGGATATCTAAGAACGTGATGTGTATATTTATTTGGATATCTTAGAATGTAGCCTTCTTCACAGGCTACATGGAGAAATGAGATCTACTAAGCAGACATGGCAGCTTGTAGTTCTCCAGATATCTTGGCTTACATTGACTATGCTGAATGGGGCTGATGGGAGTTATAGGTGAAAACATCTGAAGGGCCACAAGTTGCCCTTTCCTTATACAGACTCTTGACCTCTCCAAGCTTTGCTTTGTTAGCAGCTGTGGACCATAGAGATGATGAGGATGAGGATGAAGATGAAGATAATAACAGCTCTTATGCTGTTCTTCGTCGTGGCCTCAGTGCATCACACATATGGGGTTGCTGCACCTGCGCAGTGCCTAGGCCGGAAGATTAGAAAGCTAACAGTTTTTGGCGGGAAAACGCTCCGCTCCCCTCCCCCTTTGTGGTATAAATAGAGTGGAGTGTCCACCATTTTGCTCAGTCTTTGCGACCACCGTTCACTGTGCCTCGTGCCTGTTCATCTCTCGCTATAGATCTGTGCCTCTTCGTTGTTTTTTCTCAAAAAGTTTAAACTTCTCTTACTCCAAGTTTGTTCTTCTCCCCGATTCGGTCCGTTTTCTTCTTGAATTCTTTCTCTCTATATAAAAAAAACAAAAAACAAAAATATTATCTTACCCTCTATACTGTCCTCTTTTCTTCATTTTTCCGCAATGGCGCAGTGGGCGGCATTCCGCAAATGTATTGAATGTGGATCTAAAATGTCGCTGGCCGATCCACATGATCTATGCCTCCTCTGCCTCGGCGAGGTGCATAGGACCTACAAGTGCGGTCATTGCTTGGCGTTTACCAAGCAGGCGTGGAAAAATGGGGAGAATTGTCTCAGAGAGCTCCTATGGCATCAGGCATTAAAGCAGTCCGACCAACTGCTCCTACGGCCTGCTTCCTCTTTGTCCGCGCCTCCTCGGCGCTCCTCCTCCACAGTGAGCGCTCCGGCGAAGCGTCCTTCCTTGACCTCTGCCGACCCTCCTCAGCATCCTTCGGACGAGGGCGCCGCTTCTATAGGATAGAATTCGATGTTATCCCTCCTTCGAGCCCGATTCGCTTCACACCTTCTTCATCGGTGCTACGCGATGAAGTCTCACAGCTACTTCTCAAGGGAGCGATTCGAAACTTGTCCTGCTCAGAAGGATTGCATGGATTCTATTCCAGATATTTTACGGTCCTGAAAAGGGACAGTGGTCTCCGTCCGATCCTGGACTTATGAAGTCTTAACAAGTACATCAAACCAAGGAAGTTCCGGATGACCACTTTACAGAACATCCTTCCGTTACTGAAAAGAGAGGATTGGTTCGCCTCACTGGATTTGAAGGATGCTTATTTTCATATTTCCATACATCCTTCACACAGACGCTTTCTACGTTTTACTGTCGGATCCGACCTGTTCGAGTTTAACGTCCTACCCTTTGGCTTGGCCACAGCCCCTCGAGTCTTTACAAAGTGTATGGCACCGGTATGCGTACACTTGCGGACTCGCGGAGTACAGGTTTACCCATACTTAGACGACTGGCTGATCGTCTCGCAATCCGAACAAGCTCTCTTGTCTGATATACAAATGACCTGCGCTTTGCTCAATGCTCTCGGCCTCTGCATTAACCGTGACAAATCGACCCTTATTCCCATGCAGGTCATCGATTTCACTGGGGCACGACTCGACTTGACACGGGAAAAAGCTTTCCTCCCACCGGAACATCAGAATGCTTTATGCAGCCATATTCATCGGATTCGATTACACGGAACAGTTCCAGCCTTGTCCGTTCAGAGACTACTGGGGCATATGGCTGCTGCTATTGCCATCGTCCCATATGCCAGGTTATGTATGCGACCCATTCAACTGTTCTTCAATGCTGTTTTTCAACTGCAACAAGATCCTGCCACCAAACAGATTCGGATCCCGCATGCAGTCCTTCACGCATTAACGTGGTGGACCATCACAGACAACCTGTCGATCAGCACCCTGTTTTGACCACCTCGGCCAACGACGACTCTGTACACCGACGCATCCCTCCTGGGATGGGGTGCGGCATGTTCAGGACTTCGGGTCCAAGGTACTTGGAACCGACGAGAAGTGAGGAAACACATCAACTTCCTGGAACTTCTGGCGATTTTCAACGCCCTCAGGCTTTTGAGACTGTGTTATGCCGTCAAATTGTCCAAATTGCATCAGACAATGTAGCGGCAGTTTTCTACATCAACAAGCAGGGGGGCACAAAATCTCCAGCCTTAGCACACCTATCCATGGACATTTGGAACTGGTGCATACCAAGGAACATCACGCTTATGGCATTTCACTTGGCTGGAACCGACAACGTTGAAGCAGATACATTAAGCAGACAGATGTCAACAACCCACGAATGGGAGTTGGACAAACAACTTTGTGAGGGACTCTTCCACCTGTGGGGTTATCCGAATGTGGACCTGTTCGCCA
Source organism: Varanus komodoensis (assembly GCF_004798865.1). NCBI lineage: Eukaryota > Metazoa > Chordata > Lepidosauria > Squamata > Varanidae > Varanus > Varanus komodoensis. The sequence continues at coordinate 22,818,469 of NW_025335505.1, read as the reverse complement.
CGCGACAGAACAGCCTGTGTGCCCTTTACTGTCCCAGAGCAGGTGTCAGGCCGAGATCGATGGGAGATGCTCTCATGGTCCCTTGGAGCAACATGACTTTTTATGCGTTTCCTCCAATCCCACTTCTGACGAGAGTGGTAACAAAAATAGCCCAGGACAGGGCCATGGGGATACTAGTGACTCCGTGGTGGCCGAGACAACCATGGTTTACCACTCTCTTGCTGCTGTCCAGAAGAATATTCCTTCATCTACCAACTCTCCCGCACTTGTTAACATAACAAGGAGGAGCGATCCGCCATCCAGATATATTCTCTCTGAAGCTGATGGCATGGCGAATCACCTGATTCACATCACCAAGTCGGTACCGGGGACACCTCACGCTACGGGTGACCTCACTCAACACACGGTATATGCAGCCCCGACTTCAAATTTGACAGCGAATATCACGATACCAATGCCTACCGACAGAGAAATTCAGGTGATTATCGAATCTGCATTAAAACCGTCCACTCGTCGTTCCTATACGGCTAAATGGGGAAGATTCTCCTCTTTTGTGGAGTGCCATTCGTTCTCCCCTGCAACGGCTTCAGTCACCAATTTCTTACAATTTCTTTTACATTTGCATCATGAGGGACTTAAACTGTCATCCATCAAAGTTTATGCAGCCACTATATCCCATTATCGTGGCACGATACACGGGTTATCAGTCTTCTCACAATCGCTGGTTCGGCGCTTCATTAAGGGACTACAAAATTTACATCCGTCTATTCACCCTGCCTTGCCGACGTGGAGTCTTTCTGTTGTACTCCAAGTGCTTACCAAACCACCGTTCGAGCCGTTAGCAACTGCGGAATTACGCCTGGTGTCATGGAAAACTGCCTTTCTAGTAGTGGTTACATCAGCACAAAGAGCTAGCGAGCTTCGTGCTCTCCGCATAGACCCACCATTTCTGAACTTCCATAAGGAAAAAGTTGTCCTTCGGATGGATTTCTCCTTTTTACCCAAGGTGGCCACATTGTTCCACCTGAATCAGGATATCGTTCTACCGGCTTTCTTTCCGTCACCATCGACCCCTATAGAACGTGCTCTACACACGCTTGATGTTCGCCGCTGCTTGGCTTTTTACAGATCCTGCACTGAATCTGTTCGTACTACTAATAGACTTTTTGTTAAATACTCCAAGCAAAAAAAGGGATCACCGATATCATCTCAGAGACTCTCTAATTGGATCACCCAGACTATTGTCCTGGCTTATCAGCTATCGAAAATAGACTTACCTGTCTCTCCAAGTGGCCATTCTACACGAGCAGTAGCAACCTCATCCACTTTTGCCGCAGGGGTTCCATTGCAAGACATCTGCAGAGCTGCCATCTGGGCTTGTCCATGTACTTTCGCCAAGCATTATCGGCTTGATGTACATGTCAGACGGGATTGCTCTTTTGGTAGAGCTGTTCTCTCATCCGTTCTTCGATGATGACACCTCCCTCCGCCAAGTCTGGTAAGCTTGCGAATCACCCATATGTGTGATGCACAGAGGCCAAGACAAAGAAAAGCAGGTTGCTTACCTGTAACTGATGTTCTTTGAGTGGCCATCTGTGCATTCACACAACCCATCTGCCGGCCCCACTCGGTGTCAGTGAGTGGATATTGTGTTTTTTTCTCGGTACCGTACTATAATTTGCATTAGTACCATTTGGATTATGTCACTGGGTGGTTTGGTTTTTTTTTCCGGTACCGAAACATTAATGACATCAGTACCGGGATGTTATATCGCTGACTAGAGATTGTTCTCGGTACCGTACTATAATTCACATCGGTACCGTGGGAATATAATTGTGTCTTATCATTACTTTATTTTTAACCTCTAGAGGGTGAACGTGCGGTCTTCAAGACTGAGCAAAATGGCGGCGGACGCTCCACTCTATTTATACTATATGGGGGAGGGGAGCGGAGCTTTTCCCTCCAAAAACTGTTAGCTTTCTAATCTTCCGGCCTAGGCACTGCGCAGGCACAGCAACCCCATATGTGTGATGCACAGATGGCCACTCGAAGAACATTACAGGTAAGCAACCTGCTTTTCTCAGAAACCATGGTGGGGGGATCTCTTGAACCCACTGATTTTAACCATGCTTGTTGATGATCCTGGACTAGCAAGGCCAGTTGGTGCCTCTGTGAGGATCCCCAGAAGCAGTCAGTTGTGACTGGTCTGGAGAGTTTGCAACTGGATTATCTGAGGATTCTGACAGAGCTTGGGGATTCTGACCCACTTTACTGCTCAAAAGACTCCTTTTCTGATGGTCTCAAGTGTGCTGTTGTATTTCCCTAAACTGTCGATTCTAGGGGGATGTCAGCATGAGCACATCACTTGAGGTGGCTCATAGTCCTGATGACAACCATGGAACTCTTCCTGCATGTTGTCAGCCCAGCACTTGCTGCAGGGGATACTCTAAAATTGGCTCTCTCAACTGGTCATGCTGCTGGCGGTCTGAGGTTTACGGCGGTTATTGAAATGGTCCATATCCAGAGACTGATGGATTTGGATACCTTCCAGAGGGCTCTGGGGAAGTTTCTGGCTGATATGCCTGGTCCTCCAGTTGAATACTGATGGAATGCAGATATAACCCAGTTGGTTGACATGATTGTTCCTGAGCAGAAGTCATACTGTTCTGTGGTATACTGCAGAGCCAAGAGCAATAAAGCAAATTAGAAGGCAGCTTGGATGCAGATGAAGGAAAAGCTCCTAGTGGATGCAACCAACTGTTGATCTGCACCTTCGGTCATGCACGTGCAGGGTAAGTGGGGCAGCAAAGAAACAACATCTTGCTGCTTCTACGCAATCCTCTACTTTCCACCCAGTGGAGCTTTTTGGAGTCATCCAGAGCCGATTACATGCTGGCCCCAAGGACACTGTCCACATGTTCCAGGCTGTTGTAATACAGTGCTAGGCACTTTGCTAGTATAAAATGTCTTGCATCTGCCAGCACTTAGACTCCAGCATTACTTAATTAGGTGAGGCATCCATATAGGATTGTCCAGTGAAGCTATAGAGTGTTCTGAAAATTTATCATACTGAACTTCTGAGGTTCCTGCATCGTCCTGTGACCAGATTGCAGAAGCCTCTGTATCTGTCAGAAACGTTCTGCTGAAAAACACTTGCCAATTACAGTGGTGATGAAGTGTTCTCCACCAGTAGCAGTGTCAAGATAAGACTGTACATATGAGCCCAGCCCCATATTCAAGCCTTGCAATGGGAAGTTTCAGGGTAAAAAAAAATCCAGTCCCCTCAGGCCTCTTCCACTGGGCTAAAATTAGTACAGATTGTGGCCTGGTTTACATATAATGCCCATGACTTGTTTGAAACGTAGTTGTTATGATCACATGGGAGTGAGCAAGGGTACTGTCTCCTGATCCCTTCTACTTTTCTCTTATGTTATCTTCCTGGGTCGTTTGACGTGATTAATAAAACGCAAAATCTGGGTTGTTGAGTGGCAGACAATACAGAATTTTAACTCAAGGTTTGTTGTTAACACTCTGGGTTGTTTAACCCTCAGCAACCCAGAGTTCCAGGTTCAAATATCATGGCAACAACCCAGGAATGAAACAGTCCTGGGTTATTTAGCAATGTGGTTGTAAAGCAGAACAACCCATGAATTCGAATTACATGTGAATCTGGAAAGCTACTACTGGGCAGAAAAGGCAGCATTTAGCTAGATGGTACAAACAGCTTGAAATGATATGTGATCGCTTCCTAGAATCTGCTGCTGCCAAAGCATTTTCAACAGCACATTCAGGGTTCAAGGAAAGGAGAAATCTGCATCTCTATTGCTTATATTCTCTTTGGGGATAAGAAGGAAAGTAACATACCTGAACAGAAGGATGGATTTCGACATTGTCTCTTACCTCAGACAAGAATACACAAAGCCTCAAACATGGCTTTTAAAGGCAACAATAGCGTATTTCATTTCTATACCACCCCACAGCCAAAAATCAATTTAACAATAATTTAGTGAATTAAACTTAAATAATTGAATACATTATGCAATGCATATAACCGTGTGTCCAAATGTGATCATTTTGAATTCATGTCTCGCTCAGGACTGATTCTAGGTAGTGCCAACTGCCTTTCTACTCCTAAGCGTGAGGATAAAATGGAGAGGAGGAGGAGGTGCGCGTAGGCCCCTTGGGTTCCGAGCCAAAGCAGAAAAGTCAGGGTGTAAATGTGGTGGTGAGGGGAGAACTCCAATCTCGGATGCTTCTGAGATTCCAATGCATTACCAGCAGAGCAGGAGGAACGATACGGGCAAAGTTCACCTCGGCACCCTCCTCTTCAAAGTACCTCTGGTGGAGCTGCACTGGTAGGGTGGAGGCCACAGGATAGAAGCCATTTTTTCCTTTCCCGATTCTCCTCCAAGATTATGATGCTGATTTTGGAAAAGGAGCTGCTGCAAAGCTTTCTGTGGCTTGAGGAGGGAGGTGGTAAGGATCTGGACAGGGTTATTCAGCTCTGAGTCCTAGCTCTCACTATGGCTTCTGCGGTGAAAATTCCCAGTATCCCATGGCCCCTTGGTCAGTCCCTAGGAGCTCTCAGATTGTTCCTTAATGAGTTACACATTGGTCATGAGTGCAGTGGCTCTGCATTGCCCACCTCCTTACTAACACCACGCTGAACAGTGCCTAAGCTGTAATGTGCAACTGACTTCCACTAATATCCATTGCTGCCAGACATGAACTCAATTATTCTTTTTACTAAATTCTATTAAATAAAACAGATGACTTCAGATGACCTTAATTTATGAAAATTAAATTCCTTCCATCAGGCAATTATTATACATGGGAAGAAGGAAGCAGTAAACTGCTGTGATTACTTTTTGATGATCCCTGATGAAGAGGTCAACCTTTTCATCTTTTCACAAGGTGGCTCCTGATTAATCCAAACCCAGTGTTTAGAGGAGGGAAATTTGGATTGTGTGTTGCCCATCTCTCTGTTTGGAGCATCTGTCACCAACTGTGCCCTGCCTCTTTCTGAAAATGTAGCTATGCTAATTGTACAATTCTTTTAATAGGATGGAAAATCCCCAGTAAGTGTAATATTAGAATAATTAATGCTAGAATAATTACCTTAGAGCAAACAGAAGGGTTCACAGGCCATTGCAGGTGGATTAAGAATATGCTTAAATCTAGAATGTACAACCCTACAAACAACATTTGAAAGGTACAGTGAAAAAAATAACACATTTGCATTGGATTTTGATGTCAAAACTGATGATGTTGCCATGCTTCTTGGCACACTGTGGCTGCTGACAAATTTGCTTCAGAGCGATAGAAGCTACATTTGATTTCTAACCCTAAGAAATCAAAAGGTTACATCTGCAAACATGTGTAGCATTCTCAAGATTACTTTTCCTGATTAATTCTCTCCCCGCCTCTTTCTCCAAATGTGCCGTAGACAGATTGAGTTCCTCCATCCTCTAGATTCTTTGGTGAACATAGAAAACTCAGAGGGGTACATGTTACGCCTCCACATTTGCTCTACCTTTGAAGGTAAGAAGCAGAGACAAAGGCATAATGCTGTCTCTGAACTTCATCACAGCTGTTGCAAGGTGAGAAACTATTTCCTCAAAATCTCTACATTTATTACCACTTTTTATTATAAAATGATACATTTCATTATAAAATATAATGAAACAATGACAAATCCATATTCAAACAGTGGTGAAAAGTAACAGATGTTCTGGTCTTTTAACACAAAATTCATATTTTTTAATAAAATCTCAAAATTGCTGAGCATTATCACGTTCAGTATTTCCTAGAGAATATTTGTCAGCATAATAATGACTTTGCTTTATATTTTTGGGAATAACTTAAACATACCATCTGAACATAGACCATACTGATTTTTGACACAAGGAGGAATATATCATGGCAAAACAAATCTATATGCTAAAAACAGTCTTACCAGCCTTTGGGCAATTATAACTTTTAGATACATCAGGAACAACTGAATTACACATGCAGCATGTAAGCTAAATCAATAATTGCTACAACCTGGCTAATCCAAGAAAGCAAATCAATTTGCAGAATTAGAAAAACATATAAGGCAAATATTGCTTTGGGAGAAAATATATGCACCAAAAGTGAGTGGAAAGTCCAGGGAATATTCCACAAAGTTTCTACATATTATTTGCTTATTTTACGTTTTTATTACATGTATATTCCACCCTTCCTCTAAAGAGCCCAAAGTCCCTGGCCCTCCCTGCACACACATTTTTTAAATCCTCACAGCAACTCTGTGAGCCAAATTAATTAAAAGAGGGGCTGCTTTAAGGACTTGCAGGGATCTTCATGACTGAGTGGGAATTTGGACTTAGTAGTCCAACACTACCAGCTCCACACCCATGTAATCATTTAATCATTAATGTAATGAAAATAGAAGAGGGTATAATATCCCACAGGGGAGGAAATAACAACCAGGTTTGAATCAAACCATGGCACAACACCTTCACATAAGTAGTATTGTCATAGATCCTAGGCAGAGAGGGCAGATGCCATTGCCAATACAGTTAATGTTGAGATCATATATAATCACCTTTTACTGCAGCAGGGACAGGAAACTTCTGGCCCTCCAGACCTTTCAGCCTACAACGAAGCATAGCCAACCTAGCCAGCATAGCCAGTAGTGAGAGATGTTGGGAGCTGGAGGGCTACAAGGCACCCTGTCCTATGTGGATAGGTGACACTGCAATTTTAACATGAAATTCAAATGTATATATCGTAAAGGCAGAAAAAAAAGGCCACGCAGTTTCAGTTTCTGGTGCTGTGGGACTTTCACAGAACTGCCATGTGCTTTTCTATGCTAAAAAAGAAATTTCACCTGTGGTGAGATTAAAGAATGCAGATGATACCACTCTAATGGCAGAAAGTGAAGAGGAACTAAAGAGCCTCTTGATGCGGGTGAAAGAGGAGAGTGCAAAAGTTGGCTTGAAACTCAGCATTAAGAAAACGTAGATCATGGCATCCGGTCCTCTCACTTCCCGGCAAATAGATGGGGAAGAAATGGAGGTAGTGACAGATTTTATTTTCCTGGGCTCCAAGATTACCGCAGATGGGGACTGCAGCCAAGAAAAAGCAGGTTGCTTACCTGTAACTGATGTTCTTTGAGTGGCCATCTGTGCATACACACATATGGGTTGCTGCACCTGCGCGGTGCCTAGGCTGGAAGATTAGAAAGTTAACGGTTTTTGGCGGGAAAACTCCGCTCCCCTTCCCCTTTGTGGTATAAATAGAGGAGAGTGTCCACCATTTTGCTCAATCTTGAAGACCGCACGTTCACCCTCTAGAGGTTAAAAATAAAGTAATGATAAGACACAATTATATTCCCACGGTACCGATGTGAATTATAGTATGGTACCGAGAACAATCTCTAGTCAGCGATATAACCCCCCGGTACCGATGCCATCAATATTTCGGTACCAAAAAAAAAAAAATAACCACCCAGTGACATAATCCAAATGGTACCAATGCAAATTATAGTATGGTGCCGAGAAAAAACATGATATCCACTCACCAACACCGAGTGGGGCCAGCAGGTGGGTTGAGTGAATGCACAGATGGCCACTCAAAGAACATCAGTTACAGGTAAGCAACCTGCTTTTCTTCGTCGTGGCCTCTGTGCATCACACATATGGGTGATTCGCAAGCTTACCAGACTCGGCGAAGGGAGGTGTCATCATCGAAGAACGGATGAGAGAACAGCTCTACCAAAACAGCAGTCCCATCTGGCTTATGCTTGGCGAAAGTACATGGACCAGCCCAGATGGCAGCTCTGCAGATGTCTTGCAACGGAACCCCTGCAGCAAAAGCAGACGAGGTCGCTACTGCTCGTGTAGAATGGCCACTTGGAGAGACAGGTAAGTCTATTTTCGATAGCTGATAAGCCAGGACAATAGTCTGGGTGATCCAATTAGAGAGTCTCTGAGATGATATCGGTGATCCCTTTTTTTGCTTGGAGTATTTAACAAAAAGTCTATTAGTAGTACGAACAGATTCAGTGCGGGATCTGTAAAAAGCCAAGCAGCGGCGAACATCAAGCGTGTGTAGAGCATGTTCTATAGGGGTCGATGGCGACGGAAAGAAAGCCAGTAGAACGATATCCTGATTCAGGTCGAACGATGTGGCCACCTTGGGTAAAAAGGAGTAAAGACTCGAGGGGCTGTGGCCAAGCCAAAGGGTAGGACGTTAAACTCGAACAGGTCAGATCTGACAGTAAAATGTAGAAAGCGTCTGTGTGAAGGATGTATGGAAATATGAAAATAAGCATCCTTCAAATCCAGTGAGGCGAACCAATCCTCTCTTAACTCTTGTTAAGAGTTCATAAGTCCAGGATCGGACGGAGACCACTGTCCATTTTCAGGACCGTAAAATATCTGGAATAGAATCCATGCAATCCTTCTGAGCAGGATAATTTTTGAATCGCTCCCTTGAGAATTAGCTTCATTGCGTAGCACCGATGAAGAAGGTGTGAAAAGAATCGGGCTCGAAGGAGGGATAGCAGCGAATTCTATCCTATATCCGAATGAGATGATAGATAACACCCACCTATCAGATGTAATGGGGAGTCGACCCTGGAGCCGGTCCCCAAAAGGGAGAAGGGAAGGTGGTGCTGGAATAGAGAGGATGGTTCGTGCAAGCTGTCAACGTGGGCGTTTATCGGTATCAAATCGCCTACGGCCTTGGGAAAAACGCTGTTGTGCTTGCTGCCTCCGACGCCGCCGTTGTTGGTATTGTTGAGTTCGAGGGTAGTTTTGCTGGCGCGGATAATATGGTTGATTCCGATAGGACGACCGGGGCCACTGCCACTTATGTTTTTGCGGGAACTCCATGCGGCGTGCGGTTAGGTGTGATTCACGAATCGCCTTTAATTTTCGGTCAGTCTTCTGGTGGAACAGACCGGTAACATCAAAAGGCATTTCCTCGATTCTGTGCTTCATCTCATCGGGGAAATTACAATTGCGCAGCCACGCATGTCAGTGTAGCGAGATGGCGTTGAAGAGGGCCCTTGAATCGGTGTCTACATGGTGACGAGCGGTAGACAGCTGTTGTACTGCCACCTGCATTGCCTCCTTAATAAAAACCCTGGCAAGGTCCGCTTGGTGGTCTGGAAGGGAGGAAGCAACGTTATCCAGCTTCTACATGCTAAAGTACTGGTAACATGCCAGTGTCGCTTCGTAGTTCGACATGCGCATGCTGAGTCCAGAGGCCGCATAGACTTGGCGCGCAAGCATATCGATTTTCCTCCCTTCCTTGTCCCGAGGAGCGGTATGTCCCCTGGACTCCCTGCCCTGGGAGGATTCAACCACAAGAGAGTTCGGTTTTGGGTGACGGAGTAGGAAGGGAATGTCATCGTCACGAACTCTAAACATGGCCTCCTATCTGCGGGAGGTCGCTTGTGGTCGGGTGGTTGGTCCCAGAGTTGGACCATAGCCTGGCGCAGTGTAGTTATAAGTGGCAGAGCTATGGATGCGGACTGCTCTCCCTGAACGACGTCATAGAAGCGATCTGTCGAAGGGCCTGGCTGTTGATGGGCTTTGATTTCAAGCAAACGAACCAAGCGGGACATGAGCTCTGTGAACGAGACATGAGGTTCATCGGGTGAAGCAGGCCCTTGATATGCGACAGCCACATCAGGGGATGTGGAGTCGACCGCCGAGTCCTTGGAGTCTTCCACGTAGTGCGGCCAGTCGTCGTATGAGGAGGAGGAAGTTTCAGGGGAGGCTGGATGCCTTGTCTCCGTACGCCTGGAGGTGGATGGCACATCCCTCAGGACCAATGGTGATCTCTGCTCACAAGGGAAATTGGGATATGGCTGGTACCCACCCCAGCCGGGGGGAGCACCATATCCTGGAATCAACCAACTTTCATCTCGATGCTTGGATGAACGGCTGCGACCTCTAGGAGGTAATGGTGAGGCCACATGAGATTCAGTCGGTGGCATGGGTGTTGGTGAGCGTTCCCTCGGCGGGGAGTCTCTGATTTCGCCATCAGAGATGGACTCCCGAATTGGCTCCTCCTGTTGCTGGGGAGGCACGCTCTCAGGCAGAGCGGTTGGCCTGGGGGATCCCGGTGGTGTCACCTGCATAACGAGTTGCAGGGCCGGTCCCGAGGGGGTCGGTACCGTGGCGGCCATCGGTACCAAAAAGCCCGATGAACCTGAGCCTCGTTGTTTTGGGCGGTCAGGTTTCTTGCTGTGGCGAGCGGGCTTATCCACCTTTTCCTTCCTCAACTTCTTATGGGTGGAAGTTTTATCCAGACTGGTATGCTTGTGCTTCTCCCATTTCTTAGTCGGGGGAGAAGGCAGCGACTGAGCCCCCATAGAATCGGTGCCCTCGTCCGAAGGACGTTGAGGAGGGTCGGCAGAGGTCGAGGAAGGACGCTTAGCTGGAGCACTCACGGTGGAGGAGGAGTGCTGAGGAGGCGCGGACGAAGAGGAAGCAGGCCATAGGAGCAGTTGGTCGGACTGCATGAATGCCTGATCCCATAGGAGCTTTCTGAGACGATTCTCCCTATTTTTCTGCGCCTGCTTGGTAAACCCCAAGCAATGACCACACTTGTCGGTCCTATGCCCCTTGCCGAGGCAGAGGAGGCACAGATCATGTGGATCGGCCAGCGACATTTTAGATCCACATTCAATACATTTGCGGAATGCCGCCCGCTGCGCCATCGTGGAAAAATGAAGAAAAGAGAAGAACAAACTTGGAGCAAGAGAAGTTTAAACTTTTTGAGAAAAAACAATGAAGAGGCACAGATCTATAGTGAGAGATGAACAGGCACGGGGCACAGTGAACGCAAAGGCTGAGCAAAATGGCGGACACTCCGCTCTATTTATACCACAAAGGGGGAGGGGAGCGGAGTTTTCCCGCCAAAAACTGTTAGCTTTCTAATCTTCCGGCCTAGGCACTGCGCAGGCGCAGCAACCCATATGTGTGATGCACAGAGGCCACGACGAAGAATTAACAGATGCTTGCTCCTTAGGAGGAAAGCTATGGCAAATCTAGACAGCATACTAATAAGTAGAGACATCACCTGCCAACAAAAGTGTGTATAGTCAAGGCTATGGTTTTCCCAGTTGCAATGTATGGCTGTGAAAGTTGGACCATAAGGAAGGCTGAGCACCAAAGGATTGAGGCCTTTGAATTGTGGTGTTGGAGGAGACTCCTGCGAGTCCCTTGGACCGCAAGGCGATCAAACCCTGACTGCTCTTTAGAAGGCCAGATACTGAAGATGAAACTCAAATACTTTGGCCACCTAATGAGAAGGAAGGACTCCCTGGAGAAGACCCTAATGCTGGGAACAACAGATGGCAAAAGAAGAAGGGGACGGCAGAGAATGAGGCGGCTAGATGGAGTCACTGAAGCAGTTGGTGTGAGCTTAGGTGGACTCCGGGGGATGGTGTAGGACAGGAAGGCCTGGAGGAATGTTGTCCACGGGGTCACGATGGGTTGGTCACGAGTTCGTGACTAGCATAGCATAGCATAGAGACGAAAGAATGCAAACCTTTGGCGATAGGAAGAGCAGTGAAGAATGGGAAGTGACAGTCTCTGCTATTGCCCATCAAACAACAAGGGGAAGGAAGAAGAAACATAGCCCAGATTTACTTCGTCTGATGTGACTGGAAACAGAGGATGGCAGAGCATCGCCCCAGATTTGGACCAACCAAGAGGGGCACAAGAAATGGATAGTGCTGGGGCGATGCAGCTCCATACTGCAATCCTCCCAGAGCCTTCAGCACCGGACGGGATAGAAAGAAGCACTCTCCGTGCAGTCCTTCTTCATGGCAGCTGGTCACGGAATCCTCTGAAACCCATCCAGAACTGTCAGCCCCAGAAGGAAAACTGCTCTTGCCAAAGCCTAATTCCATCCCAAGAGCACAGAGGCCCAGTCGCCTCACACTGGTTATTGCTTGGAAAAAGGAATGAATTCTTGCTTTCCAAGAGGGGATTACATAGTTTTGGCTTCTGCGTATACTGTACAATGAAGAGGAGCTATAAATCATACCTTGCTAAACTCACACAGGCTTTGATGCCTTAAGAGTTGCCAAGTTTGTCTTACTATGAAGCCAGCTGGCTTTTAGGCCAAAGCAACGGCTCAAAGGGAGGACACTGATAGCTGTCGAAGTGTTAGAGCAGTGATATTCCTCTCTGAAGTCTGAAGGAAGAGTTCCCTTCATTGCTGTCAGATCTGATCTGTGTGAGCACTTGAATAAGATCAATGAAGCAATTGAAAGGGCTTGAAGGGTGGTAGCCAAGGGGCTAGTCTCCTTTGACTGTGGGGTATTTATATCCTTACAAAGTGCACTGTCCCTGTCTGGTATGCTTACAGGACAGCAGGATGAATGAACTGTTATGTGTTTGCTTTGGAACAAAGTATGTTTTAGAAAGCAAACAAAGAAGTAAGTGATGGATCCAGATATAATAAAGGTCTGCTGGATGCAGAGTCCTTCAGTTTTAGCAATTGTAGATGTTGGCAGTAATTTTTCACTTTCTAGACTGCTCCAAATTCCATGGGAACCCTTCATAACATCCTTCTTCTTCCACAGGAGATAAAACTAATATAGCCAGATGCATTTCAAGGCTTGGGACTGCCTGATAGCTGGGCCAGCTTAGCACATCACTGCAGCTCCGGCTCTGCCCACCAGCTTCAAGTGTTGCACTTTTCTCATGGTTAGCCCTGTGTAAGAGCTGCTGGATGATAAACTGTAAATGCTCAAGAAAAGGCTGCAAATGAAATGGCCGTGTATTATGGCAACAGGACATGGGATGCTTCCAGACCAGGGATTCCTAATCTGAGGGCATTGCACAGCACCTCCATTTGCTTTCCTAAACTTTTTTCTGCAGTAAGGCAAGAGGACAGAAATGGTGAGAAGACCCCAGAGTTATGGCTGGAGGATGGCAATGTGTAGACCCCCAGGAAAATTCACTGGATGAGGCAGGGTGCCAGCATGCCAAAGGCCTCATCTTGAAGCTCCTAAACGAACGTTTCATTCCTGTGTCATGGAACTAGATCTCTAGCTGTTATTTGGCTGAAACCAGACTGCAGAGGCTCCATTATGATTCTCTCAACTGGCCAGTATTGCTGTCTGTCTGTGTTTTTTACCATAAATAATAAATTGCGCTGGTTTTTATGGACAGAGGTCACTCCACATGCAGTGTGTAGTTCCTATCAATGCAACAGGCAGGAAAGAAATCAACCGTGGGCAACAGTGTCAGGAATGATTAGAGAACCACTCCCAGCTGATTAAAGGAATAATTTCCACGTGAGCTAATATTGTTCCTAAAGCTCCTAGTGGGGCACTCCCCTCTCCCCAAATCTAAGTGCTCAAAGCTTCCATACTTCAAAAACAAGGGAATCCCATTTGTTCAACAGCAGCCAATCTGGAATGTAATAGGAAATACTAACTTTATGCTCATATCTGTCAGATATTTAATTGCATCCAGACCCGCAGCCTTGACACATTTCATTTCATTCCGTTCTGTTCCTTCAGCTTCTCAGTTTCCATCTTCACAATCCTACATGCATACATACATATAGGCAGAGGGAAGGAACCAGTGTAGGTTTGTTTGTTTGTTTGTTTGTTTGTTACATTTCTATCCCGCATTTTCATCCAAGGAGCCCAAGGCAGTGTACCTGTTCCTCCTCTTCTCCATTTTATCCTCACAACCACCCTGTGAGGCTGTTCAGGGTGAAAGTAAGTGACTGGCCCAAAATCATCCAGTGAGTTTCATGGCTGGGTGGGAATTGTAACCCAGTTCTCGCCAGTCCACACCACACTGGCTCTCATCCTGGTTGGTCATGCTGCCCCCTTAATGCTGCTGCGTTACTCAGTCGTGTGCATGCAGGCCCCCATTTACAGTCCATTTACAGCACAATCTTATTTCATACCTACTCAGAAGTAAGCCCCAATGAGTTCAATGTATTTACTCCCAGATAAGTCTGCATACGATCACAGCCTTAATGTCTGGCATCACAGAAAGGTTGATTTGAGGAGCAGACTTTAAGACAGGGCCTGTGTGGTACCCCTTGAGCACCAGTCTGTTATTGTTGGGTTAGAGTTTTCGGAGGCCAATATAATCTTTTTGGCCGGGATGGTGTGTGTGTGTGAAAAGATGCAATAATGACTGGCTGGATACCACAAGAGGAAATGGGGAAATGGCTAGGGAAGAAAAGAAGAGCATAAAACGTTGAATGTGACCGATAGGTTTGTTCCTCTTTAGGAATATTCACAAAGACACGTGTCTGAAGCTGTCCAGATCTGAGGAGTTCTAACAGAGAAGAAACTGTTGGTGGATCATGGATAGAATGAACTGATTCACATCCAGGCATGACTATGAGAAGAAGCCTGTATGGGAAATACCAGCCTAAGTCTTTCCATGACTGACATGCCATTATACATAGCCTGCTGTTGGTAAAATGAGGAAATGTACTAATTTCAAGTAAAATGTAGCTAGGATGAAGAATCCACCACATCGAGGCTAAGATCCAAGCTGGTGCTATTCTCAGTATGGGAAGGAAAGGTTTCTGAGGCTTCTCGAGTGTTAAGCAACGTGCAGAAGCTTACTGCTGAAGCCCTAAATGACTTAGGACCCATATACCTGAATGCATACCAGCTTCCCAGTCTGCCCATATACTGAGGAAACCTGTTGAGGTTCTGCTCCAGCAGCCCTCTCCAAAGCTATCGCCTTGCCACCAGGGATGCAGCTTTAATTCGTGCAGCTCCAAGGCACATCAACTTGAAACAGCTATTTTAGGCAGCAGAATTTAGAATATTTAGAAGGACTTCTTCCCTCAAACTTCCATCTTTGTCCACTGAAGTCAAAATATTGTCAAGATGTTTTGCTTTTACTTGAATTGTGAAATTGTCTAAGGCCAGCACAATTCAACACACCAGTTATAATTACTCTAATAACTATTTTTATGTGTTTTTATTTCCAGGAATAACAAATGCCTGACATGTGGGTAAGGCCTGTGTGAATGCTCAGTACTAGTGGAACATGTTCCTAGTTCTGGTTCTGCTCTGAGAGCCTTCCTTGAAGGAGGTGAGGAGGGCTGTTACAAGGAGAAGGGCCTCCTCAGTGGTGGCAACTCAACTGTGGAATATACTCCCTAGAGAGCTTCATCCGGTGCTGACTGTATTCTTTTCAGTGCCAGACCAAGACATTTTTATTTTTTTTATTTTTATTATTTTATTAAAACATTGTTATGCTGCCCCATTCGCCGAAGCCTCGGGGCGGCTCACATCATTAAGTTAAAATAATTATAATATAAATTAAAAATATAAATATTAAATTAAAATACAACAATACAGTATAAAATAAGCCGCCCTGGCCAGATAAAACCAATAATGTTAACAGTTAAAATGCCGCTTGAATAAAAAGGTCTTCGCCTGGCGCCGAAAAACAAATAACAACGGCGCCAGGCAGACCTCTCTGGGGAGCGCGTTCCATAACTTAGGCGCCACCGCAGAGAAAGCCCTCCTCCGAGTACCCACCCTCCTAATTTCTTTCATGGAGGGTTCCCGGAGAAGGGCCTCCCCCGCCGATCTCAAGGGGCGGCTGCGCATATATGGATGCAAGCGCTCCTTCAGGTAACCAGGACCCAAGCCGTTTAGGGCTTTATAGGTCATCACCAACACCTTGAATTGGGCCCGGACTTCAATGGGAAGCCAGTGAAGCTGACGGAGAACTGGAGTCATGTGAACACAACGCCCAGTCCCCGTCAGCAGCCTGACAGCTCTGTTTTGAACCAGTTGAAGTATCCGGACCGTCTTCAAGGGTAGCCCCACGTAGAGCGCGTTACAGAAGTCAAGACGGGAAGTCACCAATGCATGTGTCACTGTCACGAGGCAGTCATACTCCAGATAGGGGCGCAGCTGGTGGATCAGCCGAAGCTGGAGGAAAGCGCTCCTCGCAACTGCTGTCACCTGAGCTTCTAGTGAAAGCTCCGGGTCGAGGAGCACTCCCAAGCTGCGAACCTTGTCCCTAAGAGGGAGTGCAACCCCATTCAGAACAAGGTTCAGTTCACCCTCTCCAAAGCCAGAACCACCAACCAACAGGACCTCCGTCTTGTCTGGATTGAGCTTCAGTTTATTGGCCCTCATCCAGCCCATTACCTCGGCCAGGCACCGGTTCAGTACAGCCACTGCCTCACCTGGATTGGTGGAAAACGAGAGGTAGAGCTGGGTATCATCAGCGTACTGATGGTTCCGCAGCCCACACCTCCTGATGACCTCTCCCAGCGGTTTCATGTAAATGTTGAACAGCAACGGGGACAAAATGGACTCCTGCAGTACTCCATGGCATAACTGCCATGGCGCAGAGCCATAGTCCCCCAGCACCACCTTCTGGAACCGGCCATCGAGATAGGAGCGGAACCACTGCAAAGCAGTGCCTCCGACCCCCAATCCCGCAAGTCTGTCCAGAAGGATACCATGGTCGATGGTATCGAAAGCCGCTGAGAGGTCCAGGAGAACCAACAGGGACACACTCCCCCTGTCTTTCTCCCTGCACAGGTCATCGTACAGGGCGACCAAGGCAGATTCAGTACCGTACCCGGGTCTGAAGCCGGACTGAAATGGGTCCAGATAATCAGTTTCATCCAAGAGTGCTTGGAGTTGTCCCGCCACCACTCGCTCTAACACCTTGCCCAGAAACGGGATGTTGGCCACTGGTCTATAATTAGTGGACATCTCTGGATCCAGTGACGCCTTCTTAAGGACCGGTCGGACTACTGCCTCCTTTAAAGGGGCAGGCACCCGACCCTCCCTCAGAGAAGCGTTAATCACTTCCAAAATCCAGGTCCCAATCCCGTGCTTGGAATTATTTATTAACCAAGACGGGCAAGGGTCCAATAGGCAAGTGGTGGGACGTACTTGTCCAAGCACCTTGTCCACATCATCGGGCCTCAATAACTGAAATTCATCCAATATTTCTGGACCAGACGGCGGCATTGGCGTCTCCCTTAAAACCTCTGTATCAATAGTGGAATCCAGCTCGTGACGAATCTGAGTGATTTTCTCCCTGAAATGCCTGGCAAAGTCGTCACAGCGGGCCTTTGAGGGTGGAACCAGGTCTTCTTTCGGACCTGAACAAACCAGGCCCTGCACCACTTGAAAAAGCTCCGCCGGATGGCATTGTGAGGAGGCAATGGAAGCGGAAAAAAATCTCTTTTTTGCCGCCCTCACCGCCACAGCATAGGCCCGATAGTGGGCTCTCAAGTGTGTTCGGTCAGATTCATCAAGTGATTTCCTCCACCTACGCTCTAGCCTTCTCCCAACCTGCTTCATCGCCCTCAATTCAGAGGTATACCAAGGGGAAGAGCGGGCTCTGCCCGGTGGGAGAGGGCACTTAGGAGCGATCGTGTCTACAGCCCTGGTCATCTCCCCATTCCACAGTTCGACCAGAGCCTCGACAGGAGCACCCGTCTTGTCAGCCGGAAACTCCCCCAGGGCCTTCAGGAATCCTTCCGGATCCATCCGGCTCCGGGGGTGGACCCACACAATCGGGTCCACACCCTTACAGAGGGAGAAGTCGTTCTCGAGCACAAACCTCACCAGCAAGTGATCTGACCATGACAGGGGAGTCAAACATAAATTCCTCACTCTCAGACCACCCTCTTCCTGTCCCATCGAGAAAACCAGGTCCAGGGTGTGTCCACATTCATGGGTCGGGCCGATGACATGTTGAGGCAGCCCCATGGCCGCCATGGAGACCATGAAGTCCTGAGCCGCCCCGGTCAGATCAGTCTCGGCATGGAGATTGAAGTCCCCCAGGACCAACATCCTGGGGGTCCTCAACACCAGGTCCGAGACGATCTCTGTCAGCTCAGGCAGGGAGACTGTTGGGCAGAAGGGTGCATGGTACACCAACAGAATCCCCAATCTGTCTCGAGCACCCAACACCAAGTAGAGGCACTCCAGCCCCGGTCTCGAGGGGACCGGAAGTCCTGTGAGGGAGATGGAGGCTCGGTAAACCAAAGCGACCCCCCCCCTCCCCTTCCCTCTGGGCGCGAACAGTGCTGAACCAGATACCCGGGCGGGCATAGTTGGGAGAGGGCCACATCCCCTCCCCTCCCGCCCAGGTCTCCGTTATGCAAGCCAGGTCGGCCCCCTCATCCACAATCAAGTCATGGATTTAACCAATATTTTAATTGTTAATTTTAATATAGATCTGATTTTATTTCATTTTAATCAAGTACGTTAATTGCTTTGATGTGTTTACTGCTGTAAACTATCTAGAGATTTCCTATGAAAATATAGTCAGTATAGAAAAAAATTAAATAAATAAGGATTGACAGATTAAATATGTATATGTTGATAATAACAGAGAGGAACTATCAGGTGCACACTGGGAAACCAGAAAATTAGGAGAAAGTAGAACTACATCTTTTATTGGACCTTTGGAAGCATGAAATTGTGGACAGGTGCTTCCATTTTATATGCTGGGCATTTGCTATAGCATAAGATGCGATCGTGCTCAGCAGGGGACATGTGGATATGCCGGAACAACACTGGCATCCGAACAGAAATAATGGTGATTTTTTTCTGACTTGACTCCTATTGATTTCAGTGGATCCCCTCTAACTAAATCTGGATGCAGCCCTGGCCCCACTGTATACCAATGCTTTCAAATGTTCCTTTGAGCCAATGGGTTAAAATGTTCCTTTGAACCCATTGAAAAATTGCCATGGGTTTTTCTGATTGACAGAGAAATGTTGGTTTTTTTCAGTGTTGTTTTGATGAGTGGTAAAAATTCTCATTTGATGAGCTTTACTGAGCTCCTAGTTCATTTTGCAATATGTGCAGCTGGCCTGACATAGGCCAAATGGTTACTCTGGGAAGAAGAAAAAGCACCCAGCAGCTCTCTGTGTGTCTGAGCTGCTTTAATTTCATTTTGCTCCAGCTGAGTCAATCAGAAAGCATTGGGGCTGGTGGCGTGAATGCTGCCAACTCTTTAATAAGCTGCACTGGTTTTTTTATTGCTGGATTGTGTACAAGGGTCTCAGGGCATGCATTCTGACAAGTGCCTTTATGCATCTCTGAAGAGTTTAATACATCTGGTTGTACTGCCCTTTTCCAGCCTTTATATATCCAGGAAGCCTGGAAAACCATGAAGTTTAATTGCCACTGTGGAACTTCAGACTTCTAGTCCAGAGTCTTGGTGCTGCCCCCAAAGCTAGAAACGGAGCTTCCTGTTGTGGGAGGGAAATCTCAGCAGATGTTGACATCGGCTGTTGAGTGTTTAGAAATTGGAGGAAACCTTTGAGGGAAAGTTTGTGCATATTGATTGTACCCTGAAGAGTCAAGCTGTTTCTCTTGACTGACTGGCAGAATGGGAGCTGAGGACATTATCAGGACGGCTACAAATGTATGCTTTTATCTATCAGACACACCAGTCCTTTTTAGGCTTAAATGTGGGAAAAAATGGGACTGGCCATGTGAGCAGACTGGGATGTATGGCACTGTTATAGAGTAGCAGTGTATGGAGATGGATATGAATTAACCGGCTTGATGGGTGCCGAACAGATGTTTTGGACAGTGCAGATTCAGTGTGTGTGTGGGTTTCACTTAGTCTGTCTGAAGAATCAGGTCATCTTGTGACATGAACTGGCTCTGATTCTGTGTCTGCTTAATCCAGAAAGCAAGATGGACAAAGAGCAGCATCCATCAGACTCCAGGAGCAAAACACATCATTTCCACTGCCATTTGCTCAAGTTGACAGCACCACTCTCCTCTTCCAGATCACTAAACTGATTGCAGAAAATATGCACGTTCCTTTTACCATCTCCAGCCAACAATGACCTCATGTGGCTAATTTGGAAGGAGAGGAGTGTTGCTTGGGTGTGGGGTAGACATTCCCTAGGCCTGTTTGACCAAGGCCATTTTCCAGCACATACCTATGTATGGAATTTGGTGCTGTCAGAAGCAATGATGGTCACCAGCTTTCATGGTTTGCAAAGGGGATCCAATCATTTTGTGGAGGTTAAGGGTATGATGGCTACAAGCTACTTCCCACACCCATACCTTTGTCATTGGCAACACCAACAGGTGAGTGAAGTTGTGGACCTCCCATTGGCACCTGGTTCAACACAATGCTGGACTAGATCACATTGTCTAATCCAGTAGGGCTTTTAAAAAAATCTTACATGCTTAAAAACTGCAACAGCCGAGGAAACTGAATGCAGGTACAAGTGAACATCTATATCCGAGCCTACAATCCTTTTGGAAGTGGTGTACCCTAGAACTGATACATACAGTAAGTGCAAAGGAAGCACTTCCAATGTCACATTACTGCCTTCTTTCAAATAGCATTGCTGGATTTATTCTATTCTAATTTGGCTGGATTGAAACAGTGTTTCCTCTTACTTTCCTTAAAGTTTGTTGTGTGTGAAAAGCACCCTTTGAACATTTTTACATATAAAACTACAAAATAGATGTATCTTTCACTGGTGGTACGAGCATATATGAATGTTTGAAATCTAGATGGAAGCACAACATTCATTAGATTGTAGCTGCAACTGTTGCACAGTTGTTGTAACTGTTGTAGTTTTAATCCTGGCATTCAAGGTTGGTATTCTGCCAGGTGTGAGAATTGGAAATCCCTCAACATGCCAATCCTGTTTATATGAGTTAAGGCCTATCGCTTTCAGTAAGGATCCTTCTAAAAGAAAGTATAGCCTAACAATGTAATTCTATGTATGTTTACTAAGAACTGCTCAGAGAGCTTTGGCTATGGGGCAGTACAGAAAAGAAATAAAAGAGGAGGAAGAGGATCAGGAGGAGATTTCTTTGAGCCCCATGGCTCTTACTCTTGAAAGAGTATATGTGTGATAGCAACCAGCGCATACCACTGGTATGTAGCAGTCCTTCACAACCTGGTGGCCTCCAGATGATTTGGGCCTCAACTCCCATGACTGCTGACTATCAGCTTTGCTTGCTAAGGCTGAGACTCCGAAACATCGGCTGGTTACCAGGCTGGGGGAAGCTGGCATATAGCACAGCAATAAACAAAGGTTTCTCTGTGCAATCCTGATCACAAGTGTGCATCAATATGTAGATATGTGCGAAATGAAACATGGCTCAAAGGTCTGAGATACTCATGTGCAACTCACTCCTATATGCTGGCTTTCCCCAAGTGGCTACCTTCCAGATGTTTTGGACTACAACTGCCAGTAATCCTCATCAGTGGCTGATGGGAACTGAAGTTCAATACAGCACAAGGGCCCCAAAAGGAAAAGGCTTCTATATGTGTTTACTCAGAAAGAAATTTTGGTTTTTAAATTTTGTCAAAATGTTTGAACTTGTTTTGGTGGTTTTATTGGTTTTCAATGTATAAACCACTTTGAGAATGTTTATCAGAACTGAAATTTGGTCAAGAAATGCTCTAATACATGAAGAAAGAGATGAAGAAAAGTAAACTTCAGATTAGTTACTTTCCTAGTAAGTGTACATAGGTTTGCAGCCCCAGTAACTCATTTTAGACCAATAAAGGTCATGTTCTGAGCAGAAGGATCAATACGAAACACAGAAGTCCCAGAATCCCAGCCAAGAGATCATATAACCTGCATCCTGAAGGTAGCTCTTCTAATTTAAGTTCAGAAGCGTCACTAATTCTCCAAAAGCACTTATATTACTTGACCACCCCTACTCCATGCAATAGCTAATATGATGTACGCAAGGTATTTTTGCTTTTACATAAATAAACTTAGCACTGCCTGGCCACAGAATGACGACGTCAAATCTCTCACTGGCAGCTGCATTGTATAATTTTTGGAAAACACCAATGTCTTTGACCGTCTTGTGTCACAATGAATGTTACATTGATAAAAAAAGGCCAAAGGCAAGACACATACCGTGCTATGCAATGGAGTGTTGATACAGCTCATTGCCAGTCCAAATTGTCAAAGAAATGACAACCAAATGTCCTGATGTGGAAGGGGCCTGGTAGCCTAAAGCTTCTTTTTTCCAGGAGGAGGGAAGAAAGTGGGGAAAATGTTAAAGACAGCAGACATGATGGGAAAGAAAGTCAAATGACCCTGAAAGGGCATAAAGAAGCGTGTGTGTGTGTGTGTGCACAGATCCATAGGCAAGTAGTGAGAAATAAACAAAAATGTCACTCAGAATATGTATGTATGGAATCAAAGCTGAAGAGCTGACTTCCCATGCTATCATCTATGGGTATTCGAATGTCCATGCTTTAATTCCAAGAATATATTGGGAATATTTGAGAATCCTTAGGAGAAGCAAGGAATCAAAATAGTGCAAATGCTTTGACTCATTCTCCTTTCAGTTGAGAATCTGGTGATAGTTAAGGAGGGAATAAAGGGAATAATTTAATCTATCTTGCACTGCAGGATAGTCCCATGCAGGATTTTCTATGCAGCTTGCCATGTTGTCAAGTTAAATGATTCTGATTTAGTGTTCTGCAACAGCATCCTCTGCATGGCTGTGCACATGGTTAGTTGATCGATAATTTTACGGAGAAACACACAGGGAGCTCTGGACTGTATGCTCCTTCCCAAAACAGGCCCACTCCCCTGTGCTGAGCTTTGAAGGAGTAGCTGCTGTTAGACATGCATATTCGGCCATTTTCAGCTAATTGTTCCTTGAGAAAGACAGCACAGGATAGCAGCTGCAAGGAACTACTAGCTGAAAACATCCTGGTTTACAAGTCTACTCAGGAATAAATCACACTGCCTTCAATGGTGCTTACTCTGCAAACATCAACATGACAGAAGGACTGCAAGAAATTAGCACCATTGAAGGCAATGTGATTTATTTCTCAGTAGACTTGAAAATTGGGGTGTTTTCAGCTAGTTCCTTGTAGTGGCTAGAGTCAGCCCTCCTCTGAGAACAGCACTACAAGTACTGACATGCATACTGCGGAAAAAATCTCTCTCTCTCTCTCTCTCTCATTCTATATATATATATATATGATTAATTCATTCTTCAGAACAGTAATGTTCTGAAGAAATCTGGGATATAATGGCAGAAATAGCATATTGATTTGGGTGTGCCCCATTTGACACACCGGGGAGTCAGGCATCACAATGCCAGTAAAAATCCATAGTTTAGATCCATGCCTTGTTTCCAATGTTAGTGCCCATCTCACATGTAAGGCTCTCATACCAGGCAAGTAGGAAGTTTCAGAGTTTTCTCAGATAATTGGTGGCTAAGGAAAAGGCCAGCTTGTAGAACTGCCTTATACTGGCAGAGAACTCCTTAGACCCAGAAATAAAAGCATTTGTAGAAATCCTATCAGTGGGATTGCCCCATGGAGGAATAGTGGTTTCCTCATAGGACGTGGCATTCCACCTATAAAATAAAATCTTCCAAAGGCTGGAATGAGCTTTAGTTTTTCCGGTGGGTATTTTTAGGCCTTTGTTGGCATTTTAAAAGTGTTCTTCTGTTGTAATAGCTGACCTGAAAGGTGGTTTATGCAATAAATATGTATTCCTTTTAGCTGTTAATCCCATGCTCTTCAGCAAATTCTTGGGGTGGGATACAGTAAATCATTGAAGAATTTATTCACATAAATAATTACTAAGGAAGGTCAGGATGAAAGATCTACAGGTTTTCTGAGCTTTATTGCTCTATTTATTCTGCAGTTAAATTTGAATAGCATCTAACTGTGCTCTGGCACTAGCACTGATGAAATTATGCTAACATAAACCAACATTTCCACTCTGTAATGAGCACTTGCTAGGCCAATGGGGAAAGTCAGCGATGGGCCACTGGACTTCAGCTGCAAATAACTGTTTTCTGTCATTGCCCTAGCAAGTGCTAGTACACCGAAGAAGTGATGGCTTATACTAGTGCAACATCGTTAGCAATAATGCTGGGGCTCATTTGGTTACTGTGGTTTCTATCACTTAAAAAAACTCTGGAATTGCCGAATTTTAAGTAGTCAGGAAGCTTGGCTGATGCTAAATTGTGTGCATACATGACTTATAAAGCAGAGAAAGCATGTTCTGTGTTGCTTGAAGAGGTGGGAATCAGAATCAGATAACAGATAATCAGAAAACAGATGCACTTGCCTTAATTCTTATGGAGGAAGTCTTGCTTCTACACTTATTTTTATGAATTTGATGTAAATACCAGTGTGTTTTTAAAAAGGAGGTCATATAGTGAATTCATTTGAGACATAAATTAATTCATGATTAATATCCAGTCATTTGCAAAGTTGTAGCATGGTTTCAAAACCCAATAAGCCAAACACAGAAAAAGCAAAGCATTTCTTGGGGATACGAATTTCTTAGAGATTAAGGGATGCAATTTTCTTGTGCATGTATTAACATTTTAAGAGTGTAATCATGCAAAAGCAAATTTTCTGCATACATAAGAACTCATGCTTAATAATCTTCACAAGCTGCCTCAAGAGCTATTTTCAGATTAATTTGGAAAACAGCATAGGAGAGCAATTT
The DNA here is from genome assembly GCF_004798865.1 of Varanus komodoensis. NCBI lineage: Eukaryota > Metazoa > Chordata > Lepidosauria > Squamata > Varanidae > Varanus > Varanus komodoensis. The sequence goes on along the minus strand of NW_025335505.1, from coordinate 22,793,998 downwards.
TATGTTCCGCTAGATGGGCTATAGTGATACACTCTTCCTTTTGAGTTTGAGTAAGGATCATCTTCAGTAATGAAATGTTCATCAAACTGTATTGTCTTAATCTTTAAAAATAAACTCACCTTAATTCAAATTCTCTTTCTCATTACAGTATAAAACTAGAGCTCTTATCTTTGAAAAGGTTGTAATTAGGCATCCTTTTCAACTGAGTCCCCTGGTTACCTGATTAAAAAGGGGAAACTCCTTAATATCAGACCTTTGGAATACATTTTTTCTTCTCATATTAATCACAAGGATCTCTTCTGCTTTGTTATATTATGGTGGAGTTCAGAGACTGTTGTGATTTTCACAAGAAAAAAGGGCACACTCCAGCCAAGGTTAAGTACTTCTAAATCCTATCAATTTCAATAGGAGAATGTTAAACATGTGTTTAACTTTTGGGATGATCATTTCCCAATGGAAGAGAACGTGCTTTGCACGCAGAATCAAGCTCCAGCATCTGCAGTTAAACAGATCAGGGTAGTGTGTGATGGGAAATGTTTTTCCTAGGGCCTGAGATCCTAGAAAGCCACTGTGAGAGAGAGTGGGGAGGCCCTGGTCTGGAGAATGCTCTCCCATTTGTTGTTCTTCACACAACACACTCCAACACACTCTCGGCTTTTCTCCATGACATTGTTAATTGCAGTATGAACACTAAATATAGAAAACTGTCTTTGCATAGAATATTTAGAGCAGTTGCCAGAGTTGATTTAACTTGCACCCCTTACACAAATCAAGCAACAATCATTCCTTGAAGGAAAACAAAAAAGGCAAAACAAAAATTAAGAATACCAAACAGTTACTCTGTTTTCATTTGCCAGTGCGAAGAATTGTCTGGATGGGTTATGTGAACATAATTTGGTCCAAGAAGCACAGAATTTGGTTTTTACTGACTTCGTTACTAGTATATACAATTTAGAATTAATAAAATTCACTCTCCTTTCTCCCTCCTTTCAAATTAGAAGGACCTTGTCTTTCACTCACTGAAATTTAGCGTGGAAATGAAAATAATATCAAGGTTAGAGGCACCACAGGGAAGTTGTTAATGTGGGAACAAAGGGCATTTGGCCAGTTAAAATAATAAACGATGGTGCAGCTTTCCCAGGGATGGCTGAAGCCCAAGTGGTCCTTTCCATCCAAACCTTTCAAGGGTTTGCGGTCTGGCACAATCAAGAATAAGTAACCCACTTTCCTAGAAAGGAATGCACTATAATAAACTATCACAACAAGGTCATACATTATAATGCCTTCAGTTAAAACAATACCACACAACAGGCAGCCTGGTGCCTTCCAGGTGTTTTGGACCAACCCTGGAATAAGTTGTATGATAAGCAATCAAAATCTATAATGTTTTGATTTGCGGCAATTCAGGAAGGCAGCTCAGAGATCTTTGTGTACCATATTATCATCTAGGCACTCTGTAATGTGGAGTTGTTTATTAAAAAATAAATGAAAAAGGATCACAAGGAGAACTCCATTGTGCATGTATTTCTATGTCTTGCTGCGCTCGCTCTCGCGCTCTCTCTCTCTCTCTCTCTCTCTCTCTCTCTCTCAAACTTTCCATCAAGACTTCATCAAAGGGACCTGCTGAAATAAATAAGGCTACACCAGAAGTAAGAAGTTTAAAAACTGGGGAACTTGAATAATGCTTGAGTATGCCCATTTGACCCAGTATTCATGCACGCTGCTAAACACTATGCATACGGTGATTGTTTCAACATGCTTTGAGAATTCCAGCACAAACTGAATAATTGTAGCAAGATGGGAAAATTCATCTGATTTACATGGTGAGCTGCCACAGAGCTTTCTCCCTGTCTTAGAACAGTGAACCTGAACTAAATCGATTTGGGATCAGATTTCTGCCTGACCACGAAGCTCACTGGATTAGTCACTAACTTTAGTCATTAGTTTGGGCCAGTCACCAACTCTCAGAATAACCTGCCTCACAGAAGTATTTCATGCTGAAATTATGTGGTGCCAAGGCTGAGGGCCAAATTTCACATGGCTTTAGTCATGGATTGTATTGAACAAATTGGCAGTGGGGAGGCCCCATTCGGGATTGTGACTTAGCACGGGCTGCAGTTGGATACTGATCTGAATTGTGGGGAGTTCATGCCTGAAACCTGCATTTCCAATTTCTATAGGGTGTTTCTGTAAGCACTCATACTTTTGATTATATTCCCAACAGAAACTTGCTTAATTAGCTCTCTAAGAATGTTTTGATGGCTTGTCAAAGCCTAACTTTTTTGGATGTTGTTTGATGATGAAGGAGTTGGCTTTCGACATTTCCCACAATAAAATAAAAACTTATTTTGCAGTTGTGATTGTATCATTGATAACTGCACTGCACTACAATTGCTTCTAAGATGGCAGAGGTAATAGGATAGAGTATGAAATACTCTAGCTTTGATCTGAAATATGTTTGTTTAAAAAGAACTAATTCGGGCACAATTCAGAGTACCATTTCCCTGTTCTAGGTCTCACTGCACTCCCAGGTATGTTATTGGAAGACAGTGGCACTTGAGGGCCTTCCCTTGTCCCTGGCCATCCTGTACCTCATTTTCTTTCCCACTGAGCTCAAATTATACATGGAGTTAATTATGTAGTCAAGCATCCAGCTTCTTTGGTTGTTTTTGATTGCATGAAACAAAATACATGCTGCCCTAGTGGGCTCACACAGCCATGCTGTTGGATTGTGTGTGTCTAAGACTGTACTTTCGTCACACAGTTCCCCCATGGAACTGTTCAAAATATTAAGGCATGCTCTTTGTCTAACCACTACAGCCAGAGGTAGGATTTCGTGAAGGAAGCAGCAAGGGAGGTAAAAGTTGAACCTCCTCTCCGCATATGCCATGCCTCCAAACCCTAACAGGGTCTCACATATTTTTATTTACTGTGAAACTTACCTGAGAAGGTCTGGTGCAAGGGCTTTGAATGGATCCTAGAACGCTCTGGCAACAGTGGCAAGGCCAACAGGAACTCTGGAAGGAAACTTCTCAGGGTTCTTGGCACACACCAAGCAGCCACGGTTTCGCAAGGCCCAATGACAGCCACAGTGTTGTCCCTTCTCATTTTATCTAACGGGTTGTTTTCAGCTGGATGTAGAAGTGGGTGTCTGTGGTGTCAAGGAGGTCTCTTGTGAAGCCCAAGATCAAACTAATTGGGAACTGTCTGTATATCCAGGAGGTTTGGGCTCAGCTTGAAAGTTCTCGGAGGTCTAAACTCCCCTTTTCCTATCTTCCTAACATATGAAGTTGGACTAAGATCATAATGACCTCATCACTGAGGGAATGCAGGGTTTCCATATATCAAGGATCCACACAAGAGTACACATAGATCAAGAATTAGGTTTTAGTTCATAGGGAGAGGTTTCTACAAACAATTGAGTTTTGTGCCCAGACGACTGCCTGAAACTTGCCTTTTATTATTCTTTTGGTGCCAGGAAAAGGTTTTTTTTTCCAATTTCTGCAGGCCTATCAGACTTAATCTTAGCTCAGTTGGTTGTTTATTTCTGGCTTGGAAGTTCTTGCTGTTTTTTGACTGGGTGTGCATTGAAAACAAGATACAGTTCAGACTTGCCTTCGGCACTTTGGAAAGGGCCCTGATTTGACTTGGACCATTTAAAGGACACCTTGAATCAGAGCAGCGCTTCAGAAAATCTGATGGTTTGTAAGTCTTCCCATTGGCTGTAATCGAGAAAACAAATATAAATGGATAATATTTTCAGGTAAAGTAGCTCCTCTCAAGTGGCTGAAGTCTATCAAATTTTGGAGAAATATTTATTTATTTATTTATTTAACTTCTATACTGCCAACAGCTCTGGGTGGTTTACAACAATCCATTTAAACACAGAAGCCTTTATGCAAGCAAAGTTTGTGAAGTCTATGGATTTCAAAAAGGATTATCAATTCCCTGCCCTGTGGTTTTTGTTTTTCATTTTTTTATGGAGGAAGAATCAGTATGAAATTGTCTGCAAAATTTCAGAAGGGTATGTACAGGATTTTAAAAATTATTCTTTATTAAAATATTTTTATATTGCCCTTTATGATACGAGGGGGGTATACAAACTCTGAAATACCAAATATGAGATGGATTGAATTCAGACAGGAAGCCACAGCTTTTTTGCACTTGGAAGAGCTGAATGGAGCTCTCATGAACAGGACAAGTTGGAGGGCTTTCATTCATAGGATCACCATAGGTCAACAGTGACTTGGTATTATATAATAATAACAAATACAGATTTCTAATGATAACATGCTAACAATATCACACTAAGTAATTAAAAGCAGAAAATATACAAAATAGTTCATATTCACTAGCTTAATAAATTAAAGCAACAAATGAGTTTGACCTGGTACCAAAAAAGATTACAACGTCGGCAGCAGCCATGTTCTTGTGGCATGATGACTAGAGAAAGAGAGAGAAGAATTTCCATGGTTGCAATGTATCACTGGTATTGTTAGGAAGGCTTTCCTTGATGATCTTAAAGTGGTCAAGGGAGTCTTTAAAAGTCAGGGCCAGAAATGGATCTGCTTCTGATTTCCCGCTTGTGTTTGCTGGGGCAATTTGTATGGGGATGGTATACTACACAGAGGTGTCCCTAGGTAAGAAACATACAACATTTCTAAAGGATAGGTGCAGATTTCCCTACTTTCTCAATCTAGAAAGAATAACAAAAGACAACACTAAAATATTTCAACTTGAGTAAGGAAAAAATATGTAAGTTAAATAAAACTGTGTGATGGAAGAAAGCAGAATAAGGAAGATTGGTGGGTTGCTTGCACAGATCTTTTAAAAGGCATGTTTGTCTTAGCCATTACACTCTCAGACTCATATCAGTGCTATTTAAGTGACATGGTTGCTCTCAAAATCCCAAAGCGGTTTCTCTACACAGCTTAACCACTTGTGTGAAGTGACACCCACACGGGTTTGGAACAAGTGAAACCGCATGAGGGAACACCCCTTCATTTTCTAGAATGTACATGTTCATTGCCTGGTGTGGTTGCAATCAACACAGCACAACAGAGACAATGTAGGTCCCATTTCGCATAAGCCGCCAGCCAAGTGAAGAGGTGCTTCCCAGCATACTACAAGAATCATATGTAAACAGGGCCATATTCTGGAGCAATTTGAGTCATCTGCTGGTGTTTCAGTGGTCATCTGTTTTTGTCATGGATATACTTGCTATCAAGCATCACAGCACAGGGAGATCTCGAAATGCTATCTTGCCCGTCTCTGCCACAAAGCAGGATCCTGTCACTCTTAGCCCAAGATATCCATGCTGCTGTTTGTCAACCTTCAAGCTATGGTCTGCCCATGCACTGAATGTGGAGCTGGTTCTGAAGGGTGTCTAGCAGCCTCACTTGATGCAAAATACAGCTACTAGGAAGCATGCATACTATACAGTCTGATACTATCCCATACTAAATGTGTCCTGAAAGACACACACCGGTTGCCAATTGCTTTCCTGGCATGTCAAGGTGCTACTTTTAATCTTGAAAGCCCTAAGCAACTTAGGTCCTGCCTTTCTAAGGTACAGCCTATCCTGCTATGAACTTGCCCAGGTATTAAGTTCCACAGGGGAAGCCCTCTTGAGGGCACCATTACCTGTCCAGGACCACTTGTCAGGCACACATGGAAGGACTTTCCACTGTGCTGCTCCCAAATTGTGGAATGTGCTCCTCAATGATGCAGAGTATAACAGAGTATAAGGATGTTTCTTTTCATTGTAGCTTCTACAGTTGTTCATCTTGAAATTGTTTATGGGTTTAATGTTCTTACTTTTTATTTTGTTTCTTTAAGTTGATGTATAGAATGTTAAGGGCCATTCAGCAAATAAGGTGGTATATAATTATTAAAAACAATCAAACAAACAAACGTTAGAGCTTTGGACCTCAAACCAAAAGGGATGGTAACATTTTTTGGATCCAAATGTGTAAGCCATATCACAAGGCTGGCCATCATTTCCTGAATATAAACTGACATTTAAAAGGAAGCTGCTGGGCTCGCGGCAGCCTGATTTGTTTTTTGTGAATTTGAGACCTGGGCTTTGGTACCTGAAGGTATTTCACCTGGTGCTTTACTAAGGCTTCTTCTGCTTTCTCTGTGGGAGAAAGAACATCCTCTGATACAAGAAGGCCCTTTTATCTGAGATTTGAAGGCTTGTCTGGCCAGTGTTCTGGTAACTGTCTGCTGTCAAAGCCAGCACCAGTCATGGACATTGACCAAGCCAGGTTTCAAATACATTACTTTGTTTTTACTTGACAGCTATCAAACAATGAGCTCTCAAGTGAAAGCAATGCTATGAGATGATCTTTGCTTGCAAAATGGAGCAATGAGTAGATAAGCCCCTTCATGGTGAGATCCTCTAGATCTGAATGTGTCCTTGACAGGTTTACGTGTCACATTTTCCACTCTAGTGTTTAGCAAAGTGGAAAAGTACAGCCCACCCCATCTATGAGAACATTTACTTTTGACAGCTGTCAAAAATCTTTTTAAGTCTTTCTTTTAAAACAGAGCTTTTGACATGACTAAACAAGGTTTTTTCCAGGGACATATGTAGCCATGAAATCTGAAAAATGAGAAGGGAAAGAAGAGCAGAAACTGCAGTAACTGCAAAGGGGGTTGTGACTGCTGTGGAGAGACTGAGGCAGTGATGGCCAGTCCAAAATGCTATTTGAGTGCTTGGTGGAGTAGCTGTTACTGGAAGTGCTCTGAGTTAACTTGATAAAAACAGTGAGGGTTTGGCAGAGCGGGTGTCACTCCTGCAAACATTTCACCTGCTACTTCCTTGGACCTATGATGGGATTGGTGGTTCAGAGGACACACCAACCCACAAGCAATATTTCGAAAGGTGGCTTGTTGACCCCCAAAAGGGGGTTACCATGTTGTGAGAACCCAGTAATTCAGGCTGCAATTAAATATTACCTTGGCCTGTTTTCCCCCATCCTTCAAAAGACCTCCTTGGTCATTTTTTGTCCCATCAACACTAAGTGGATTAAAGTGACAGATTATCAAACTGAAATCAAAGGGGGTGGGGAGTGGGAAGAGGAAGAGAACAGAGATGCTGTCATGTCAAACAGAGCCTTAAAATGCAATGTACACACAAACAATAGCAGTATAATAGAAATATTCCTGCTGAGGCATCTAGTTATTGCCCTTGTAATAATAACATTCATAAGAAAAAGGGCAGCATGCCAGGTAAAATCATTTTTTAAAAAAGAATGATTCCTGCTGCCTAAAATATCTGAGCCAAGACCACACATCTGGGAATAAATTGCATACAGAACCACGCACATGCTGCATCTGTTGTGGGAGAATGACAAACCATCGCTCTTCACATGGCCAACCATCGACAGCAAAACAAGGAGCAGAGAAGCAAACAACATTACCATTCACCTCCCATTCTTCCAATTCTATCACTCTATGAATTAAGAATTTGCCAAGCTGAGGTGGCAAAAGCACTGCTTCCACCCCACTGAATGCGAATGTACATGGGATGGGGACTAAGATCATGGCAACAAACTCTGTGCAGCAATGGAGGATGGGAACATAGGAAGATCCCTGCTAGATCAGACCAAGTCTCTATCCAGTTCAGTGTGCTATTCACACAGGGCAAACCAGCTGTCTTGAGGAACTCACAAGGAGGCTGTGAGTGGAACAGTACCCAGAAGCCTCCTGCCTCTGCAGAAAGTATGAAGGCATCAAGACCAGTATCCATGTGGAGCTTTCTCCACCATACATTTGTCCAAACCCTTTTAAAGCCATCCGAATTGGTGGCCATCGCTACTTCCTGTAGCAGTGAATTCCACAGTTTAATTCTGCACTGTGTGAAGAACTACTTCCTGAAACTTCCACCAATGACCTTGGCTTCTAGTATGATGGGAGGAGGAGAAAAATATCTCCCTCTGCTCTTTCTTCACATCACACCTAATTCTAAACACTCCTGTTAGGGCCAAGTGTCCTGTTTTGCAGAAAACCATTCTCAATCTGAAGGGAACTCTTCTCCAATCCCAATTCAGTGGTCAAGAACTGTAATAATGGTCATCCATCCTCATTTAGCACCTGGATAGCAGAGAGGCAGTACACAGGTAACAGTGTTTTTAACTAAGTTATAACAATTATTTCTGAACTTTTAACCGTTTATGTACATTTATAGCAATTTATTACTGACCACCCTAGCTCTGTCCCTGGGCATGTATAAACTGAATGTGTAGACAGTTGATCTGCATATATGCACCCAACATGCCCATGGTTTGCAACCTAAAATTGGGTCCCAGCCCAGCCATATGATGGAGTTCTGAGAACAGTTGAAATAAGGTTCATGTGATTGTCTGTGGGAATATCTACGGAAAAGATGAATTATTCTAAGGTTAACTCTCAAATTATCTTTCTACATGAGCAAGGAAGCTTAGGGAAAGAACATCCTTACTGGAATGTATGCACCTAGATATACATTCCTAGGATACCCTGGAATTTTCAAACAGAATGATAATTAAGACCCCATGTTTAAACATTTCCATATTCTTGAAAAAGGATCAGAAGGGTTGTCTGTCTTGCTATGCATTGTCTACACTGATCGGTTGTGGCTCTCCAGGCAGTGATTTTTCCTTAGTCCTGCCTGGAAAAGCCAGGGGTACAACCTGGTACCTCTTGTACTCAAAGCATTTGCTGTACCACTGAGTTATGGTCTGCCAGATACGCCACTCTTGCAGCCAGACTTGGTTATAAACCCTCCTAATATTAAGTTTTTCATCTCAGAAGTAATCTGTAAGAACATGACTGTGAATAAAAACTTGAACATAGGAAGTGACCTTAAGTTACTCAATAGCTAGGGTCTAAGAGCAGTTTTATTATAAAATCTACTTCTGTAGGTTAAAACCTTGAAAGAAAAATAACATGTTCCATATGTTCAGAACTTCATAGCTCTGTAATATATGAACTGAACTGAACTTCAAGCATGTCAAAAGTACTTCCTTTGAGGAATAAAATGCCGTACCTTAGGACATCAAGGAAATTATTTAGCAGTATAATGCTCCCGGTAGAGCAAAGAGCTGGGATATCTGTTCACCCTCCTTTAAATGATGGTTTTGCCTGTACCAGCTTCTGTTTGTATAATATGTCCCATGCCATACTTCATGTAGCTGGTGTAATCTTGACCCCAGTTTAGTGTCCCTGAACATCCTATTAAAAAGAAATTCACTTTGCTGCAGTATTTCTGAAAAGAACATTGTCCCTTCTCTTAAAGTGTTCTGTCCCTACATTGGAGTAACATTTACTGCAGTTTACAGGCATCAGGTCTACCTACCTAAGCAAATTTACTCAGGTACTCCAGCCTGCCAGCTCAAACCATATATCTGAGTCACTGTGGCTGTAATTCTATGTGCAATAACCTGGGAGTGATCCTCAGACTTATTTCCGAGGAACCACGCATAGGAGTGTACTGTGTATCTCTTGTTCCTCTGATGTACTACCAACGCATAAAGAGCTGCATTGAAACAAATGAGGGACATTGAGAAACAAGCAGCAAATGAAAAAGGACATGAACTGCTCTGGCCCAGACAGACCCCAACATGCGGGTGTTCCAAAACAAGCACCATTGGTTCGAAATTAATTCTAAGAAACCTCAATGCACTTCTTTCCCCGTCCCCCTGCTGAAAGTCTATTTTGTTTAGTACAGGCTTGTAAAAGGAATGACCAACTTAGCTCTCATTCCACAGTGGCTGCTTTGTTAGCCCTTGATTATTAGGCTAAAATGGAAACGAAAGAATCCATCCAATGGAAATGAAGGTTGGAAACAACTTATGTCAGTGCTTGGTGTTGTTGCACAGTGAGGTCAAACTACTTGAGTGAGTGGGAGAAACCATGACTCCTCTCGTTTCTGTTGCTAGCTCCTGCCTTCCTAAAAGCAGTGCCTACTGTCTACCCCAGTTCCTCACTTTTGCAAACTCTCACTAAGCACAGCTCCATTTTAGAAATCAGAGACTGATTTATTGATTAATCGATTTATAAGAAGGTATGGTCAAGGCTCCAACTCTACATGGACTTCAATGGAAATAAGCAAACTGCAATCAATGTCTCTTGCTTCAGAGCAAACATGGTTAGGAGTCAAGCTACAATTCTATTAGAATGTAACCAAAATAGGAAATTTCAATCAAGTATCAAAGCTAGCACTGTTTCTTCCAATTCTTATGGTTAAATGTTAATTATACAGCTAGGTTCTGAATTGTAGCTTATACAGGTCTGTGCAATATATAAGGTTACACAGACCCAGGGGCCACGAAGGCCGCTTTGTGCAACTCCCTCTGTGCCAGTACCTCCTAGTCCAAGTGGAGGGCTCAGCTGCGCCCCGGGAGCTGCCATTTTAATTTCTTGCTCCACTGGGCAAAGTATTGCTTGCGAAACTAAAACAGGGCTGTCATGACAGCCAGTAGCATTCACCATTTTAGCTTCTTGCAATACTCTTAAGTGATGTTGTGTTCCAAACACTGGAAAATTAAAATGGTAGCTCCCAGACCCTCACTGGAGTCACTTGACACTCATGGTAGGAAGCAGGACAGGTATCACTGATGCACCCACCTGGGGCTGCCTCAGGGTACCACATGGCTGGGTTCAGTCCCAGATGTTCCTTTAAACATTCAGAGTACTCCATGGACTGGGACCTGCATACTTGCATTTGTTTTCAACTAAATAAGATCTACAATGGTTCCTGAGCCCTTTCCCGTTGCTATATTTGGTAGCCTTATGCCAAAATCTGTCCTCCAATTTCCCAGAAACCCATGAGAAAAGGCTTCCATTTTTCTGCCTCATTTCTTAGGGAGATTTTTATTTATTTATTTATTGGTAGTTGCAAGGAAGCTGTGGGAGCTGTATGTGCATTTTCTTTCTGTTACAAACCCTTCTGTCATTCTGCAGCCTCCCTGGCATCCTACTCTTCTTGATCAGAAAATGCTCCACAGGGAGGTGTTACTGGACAATGCCTTCTGTGGGCTTTCACTGAAGTTCAGGAAACCTGCGGGGCTGCCAGAGAGATTTGTGTGATGGAAGGACAGTTACAGACATTGCTTGGTCACTCTCTAAGCCAAGGAAGCAAAGGAATTTCAAATCCCACCCATGAGAATTTTTCAGGTTTTTTTCTCATTGTGCATATTTTTCCGAAAGTGATTTATTTTCTATCAGATTGAATGAGAATGGTTGAAAAAATGTGGGAGAAATACTTGGCACAGCAGAAAGGGCTTATTCAGAAAACACTGCGATTGCCTGAGCTGTGTCCATAATTCATGCTGCTTTGGATATTTTCTTTATTCAAAATGTTCTTTTATAAATAGTGGATGTTGTGGTTTGAATTATGTTTGCAAGCTGTCTGGCACAGAGGAGGATATTAATATTTTAAGCAAAATAACCAAAACATCGGACAGAGAACTCTTATGTCATTGCTGGGGATTTCTCATGCCCATTCTACTGAGAGTAGAGTGAACCAGAGACTAATATATTAAAGACAAAATGTAATTATCTATTAAGAATCAAAGCCTGGATGAAAAATGTACTGAAAGCTGCAGATACCTTCAGATGCCATGGAGTTAAATGGAGAAAAATTTCATGGACACAGTGGAATTATATCCAAGAATATTCATTATCCACAGCCTGAGAAAACAAAAAGAAACTTGCAGTCACTTTAGTTTAGACATGTCATCCAAAATAGCTCTTCCACTACTTCCTCTTCCTTTTCTCCTTTCCCAACAACTAACCTCCAATAAGGTAATATAAAAGATCAAATATATAAAGAAAGGTTTATTCTGACTCTGCAGAAAAGGAGTATTACTTGACTGAGTACTATATCAGTCCTATTAACTTAGTCTATAAACCCATAACCACCAAACTTCAGATACAGGTCTCAAAATTCAGCATAATGCATGGCAAACACAAACAATCTAGACTTTTAAGTCTCGGAATAGCGTAGAAACCAGAAAAGAACATAGCTAGTATCATATGGCCTAGCAGCTCTTGCATATCACCACTGTTATAATAGTCCAGTCCATGTGGAAGGCTCCGCCAGTTAGACCTCTCTGCAACATGGGCGGGCAACCTTTTCCAGCCATAGACTCTTTGGCGATTTGAGAAACCACTGTGGGTGCTAGAACAAAATGGTCTCCATCTGAGATCTGGCTCATCACAAAGAACAACAAATCTGCCTAAAATTGGACTCTATGCGCGAAGACTCCTGTCCCTTGCTTCCACTGCTCTCCGGCTCTCACTAGGAGTCCCTTGCCTTTCTTCCCTTCTGCTCCCGGTGGCTGAGAACACTGCAAAGGGAAGCAGTCACCTGCAGACACCTGCCATCTTCTTTTTCGAAGGTACTTTAGAGAATGTCTCTGAGTCGCGTTTCCCAGAGGCATGCATAAGGAATGAAGATGGCAAGGGCTGAAAGCCCTCCATTGGTTTGAAGCAATCCCAGCTATGAGAATGAAAATTTGCGGCAAAAAAACATACTACCTAGGAGGGATTGGACACCGGGGTGTCCAATCCGAGGAAGAAGTCTTAGGGTACACTGGTGCCCATGGGGGCCCCATGGCACAGCCCCCACTCTGCAGAATGCCATTTCAGCAGCTTGTGTCTATGCACGCTCAGGATGGCAGATACAGACTATGCGCCAGGCAGCATCTGAATGTTTCCATTATTTGAAACACAGAAACTGAAGTGTTTTGATTCACTGTATATATGAGTCTTATGGCAGATCAGATTCTGAATATGATGCATAGCTTCAATCTGATTTTTATACTTGATTTTTCAACTGCACTGTGTTCCCTAAGCAAGATCTAGTAGTGATCCGTGTAATTCTCCTTCTCTGAGATGGTAGGTGTGCAAGCAAGATGCAAGGCAGGCAGTTTGAATCAAAGGCACTCATTAATTTGAATTAGGCTTCTGTCACTTACTTTCAGCACCAGAAATGAAGTGCAGCCACCGTTACACTTTTCTTCATTAATTCCCAATGCCAAAGAAAGAGCTTTTTAAGTAGTGCACCAGCACTGCTACAGAACAAAGAAACAAACTAATCTAGTACCATGTATAACACAATCCCATGTATGTCTATGAGGATCTAAGTCCCACTGAGTTCAGCAGAACTTACTAACAGGTTAGCGCATATAGGAGTTCCACCTGTCAGCAGTTTACAGCCTCATTCTGCCCATCAGTCCCCTCTTTCTGGAATTCCAAGAACCTGGCATGATGCCCCTTCACTGCTGCAAAGCTGCAAACATGGTGTAGGCACTGGCATCAATATGAAATTCTGGATCTAGAACCAGAGCTAGTAGCCTCCCCCGTATCAGTTAAGGGCAGACACTTCTTTGTGGCACTAGCTGTGAGGAGCTGAAGCTGTTGATGGCTCTCATATGTGATATCCTAAGGACCATTTGGGCATCCCAGCTACTGCCAGCAGCAGTCCAGCTGTGCATATTGGGCTTTATCCAGACTCAGTCATGCAAAAAGCAAACCCAATGAAATCGTGGAATCAGGTATACCTGAAGCATGACTAAGCCGAGATCCAAGCCACCGTTTTTCTTGTGTCTGTCACTTGGTTCTGACAGGAAGACAGCTCTTCACTCATCAAGAAAAGGATACTGCAGTACAAGCAGCTTTTTGCACTACCGCAATTAAGGTCATTTTAAGTTTGAGTTTTCTGTTAGCACAGAACCAGCTGTAAGAGCTTCTTTCAAGCCTGCTCCCAAATACAGAATGCAATAGAGTGTGAAATGAAGCACCAATTAAGAACAGCATATATCAATCTGATGGTTTATATTTCATTGAGATCATAACGCACACATTACTGAACTCCAAGACACACTCTTCTTTTCAAACTTTCCATTAAAATGCTTCGAAAGCTAAAATGCAATGGAAAAGCAATCCTTCAGCAAAACAAAAACAGATGCTTCCATGTAAAAGGAAACCAAATTTTAAATATTTCACAACTTATTATAAAAATGCACACTGGATGTACTTTGTTAAATACACTCTTTTATACCAGTCAGGCATGGAATGTAAGTGCATGCAAATAGCAGGCAGTTCCCACTAAGACAAGTTAGAAAGGGCATAACTGAACAGTCCTGTAGTTGAACAGACTGACTGCATGCTACCTCCACTTTTATAAAACACCTTACACTGATTAATAATCTGCTGATGGAATAGGAGATCAAATTAATATATAAACTCAAATTACTTTCCGCTTGAGTGCAGATTTTAAACCACTTTATTTTGGCTATCTTTATTGCTATAATTTTATTTAGAAGCAATATGTATCCAAACATAGGTTCACAACAGTCCACTTTATAGTAACTTGTTTAGAAACTCAAATAATATATTGTTCCTCAGTTGTTCTATAGATAGAGTTAGTACCCAAGTAGAGATTTACTGCCAAAACAGCCTGTGAAAAGAGACATTATTCTGATCTCATCCTGTATTGCTCCCTGGTTATTTAAACACTGTTTCATTTGAACAACCAACACATTGATTTAACAAAACATGGCAAAGGTGGTAAAGATGCAGAATTAGGGCTGAGTAAGAGTTTTAAAAAGACCCTGAAAATGATGTCTACTGCATTCATTTTCAGATTATATACTTAACTAGGTGAACCTTAACTCTCAGCACTGGCAGAAACCTTTTCTAACTCGGAAACATATATCCGTTCAAATGAGGGGAGAAGTCTTAACTGATTCAAAGTATACGCACGGCTTTAGCTGTATAGATCACTCATCTGAAAATTTGCTACAGTTCAAGCACTTGAGCATTACAGCATAAACAAACCTGTAACAGAGTGCCATCCTACGCCCGGAAGCTAAGCAAACCCATCAAGAACGCTGGAAAACAGGCATGTAACATGTATGGCTGTAATCATTTTTAACATACGGCTACATTTCCCTTGTGCTGCTGAAGTTCGTGATGCTGAACACGGTACACATTACCAAGCCACTTTTGCCTCATTCTGATATGGATCCAAGGTGCCAGGCATGGAGACCTGGGCATGAACACCAATGCAGCCAGCCTTAGTAAATTAGGTAAATTAGAGATCGTTTGATGGCATTCTATTGTTGCCATTGTAATCACAGTAATTTTCATTGGTAATGGTGCTTCGTGATGAAGTGGAATTCTCACAGAATAATTGTGAAAGGTATCGGAAGAATCAGGACGTAGCATCTGGCTGCAAAAAGCTCTTCAGATTCAAACTGGCATTATATTGTATCTTGAAAATTTATTAGAGATTCACATCATGCCATTTTAAGTGGAAAAGGTGAAAGCAGAGTAATTTTGTTCTATGAATTATTCATAATTATTCAGACTGGGTAAGATTTGCCATCCAGGCACTGATTTCTCTGACAGTTTCTTCTGCTGAGCCTCCATTACGCTTGTCATTTTTATTTCTTTTATCTACGATCGCTTTCTTAGTTACTGAACTTGTCCCTTAGGGCTTCCTCTTCGCAAAAACTGAGTATTTCGAATCAGCAAGAATGCAAAAGATGTGCTGCTTGCCTCAAATCGCAGTTCTCCATGAGCTGTCTTTTTTCCTCCCTTCCACCCCCCATAGCATTTAAAAAACCCACATCCACAACGGTGCCTGTTAGGTTCTTTGGTTAGGTTTTCCCCCCTTTAAAAAAGGAAAGAAACAGCAAAAGACAAAAAGAGGATATTGCACCGGAGAGTATCTTCCCTCAAACAACAACAACCCAGCAGATAGTGGTGTTTTGTGCTTCTTCCTTTGTTGTCAGTGCAACCCATTCTAGCTGCACAGCATTACGCAGAAAGAAACAACTGTTAAAGCCAGCTGACTTCAGTGCCCTTCTTTCCAATGTGGCGCGGACAAGAGCTGCACTCACGACAGGCTAATCCACACAGATACACACTTAAGAGACCCCCCAAAAAGCAATTAATAGCTGCTTATGGAAAAAGAAAACCGTAAGACCAAAAAACCAGCAGCAGTTGGGTAACAAAGTGGAGCGTTCAATTTCTCACAGGCTGAAACCGAAAGAGATTGCAATCCCAGAGATTCTCCACTTGATGGCTGGTTGTGTCACTGCTAGTCGACTGCTGCCCTGCTTCCATCCAAGAGGACTGGGACTGATTTAGGTCAGGAAGCCTGCTTTCTTGTTTGAGCTTTTGCTCTAACCGAGGTGAGGAACTGTGGCTAGCTATAGGACCAGGGCTGACACATTACTCTGGGATACTGAGAAGGCTTCAGCAGCAGAGAATCTGAGAAAGGGAAAGGGGAAGGGAAGGAAAGGAATGGAAAGGAAAGGAAAGGGGAAAGGGGGGAGATAAAAGGCCCCAGATGGTAACAGGTATCGGCTCCTTTGTTCTGTTCTTGCAGGTGTATATCGTTGTGGCATAAGCGAGTGTTCACATACAAGGCAGAAAACCAATCATTCTTCGTCAGAGGCAATTTAGGTAAAGGCTCCCAGCAGCGCCTGCCTCAGTTCAGAGATGCTGCTAATGTCAGAAGCCAACGTGTGTATCCAGGTGGTATGCTGTTCCTGCACACTAACAAAAGTAAAAGGAAAAAAGAAGGAAGGAAGAAAAAGAGTACCGTATATTAAAACAGATGGAAGGTATTTGTCATTAAAAAATTAAATAAAGCCAAGGCAGTTCCATGCCGGTTCTAGGCGTCTGCTTTGCCGCACTGCGACTAGAAAAGTGCAGCAGGGAGAGCTCCGGCACTTGCGATAATGTAGAAAGCTGCAGCTCTGTGACAAAGCAGTCAGCTGACTTGCACTGTTATAATTCAATGTCCTCTCTAAAAAATAAGGCCAGTTTCTAAGGTAGCACCAGAGGGATGACTTGGCATACCAAGGCTGGGCCAGACAACAGCAAAGGGGCTGATCATGAGGATTCTCCTGTAGTCACCCTATGTCAGTTCGGTTTGCTTTCAGCTGTTCTGCAGGGGGATGTCTGTCTTCTTAATTTTAGGGGAGGGAAAGGTGGTTCCTGTTGCTTTGTTATGGAGTTAGCCTTTGGCATACAGAATTTTTCACAAACTTTATAGAGAGACTAGGAAAGGGAGTTTTAACACCTTAAGTAAGAGGTGAGCAACAGGCAGGCATGGGTTAGAGAAAGTTTCTTACAGGACCATGAGTTGGTCTCTCCCGCCCAGGTGTTAAAGTAATGGGTACCACAGGAATAGAAATCAAGTGCAGAACACCAAAGCTAAGACCTTAATTGTAGCACCTATAATCCTTGCATTGGCACTCAAGGCAATCCTTTGCAGGGGACAAACATTTGGAAGACTTTCCAGCTAAGTTAATAGCAATTGTTACTGCTGGGGAGCATTTGGAAAACCAGAATGGCAGTCTTACACTACTGCTGAAAACCAGTTTCAAAAATGTTGAATGTCATAATATTAAATCAAGGTTTCCTGGGAACTTTGAGGGGTCAAGATTTCCTAAGAAAGAAGTATCAGCATTTTCATAAACAAGCAAGTGTCTGGGACAACAAAGGAACCTCACAGCACCTTAAAACAGCTGCTAAATGCTTGAAAGATACATGGTCCAGGTCCATAAGACACAAATCTGTATACAATTTGCATGTGGTAATACATATGTATATATGCAAATTTTACAATTATTATGTTTAAGAAACATTCATAGATGCCAACAACATTTCACTGTTTCTTTCTTATTTTTTCTTTCTCCCCTGCCCTAGAGAATTTTTTCCCCCAGCACATGAAATTAAGCTTAGAAGAAAAGCTTCTTTTAACACCAATGTTTTTGAAATTTAATTATCATGGGGGCATTTGTGTCAGGAGCATTCCATCATGTGGGGAGGAATGAGTTAAATCTTCCCTCTCACACTACAATTCCCCTTGAAAATCACCCCTTTCCATGGAATTAGGCTAAACAGGAAAATACATCATTCATTTGGCATCAATGGACACTCAGGCTTCTGGGAATAGATTTGGGCCCAGGTCTAGCAATATGCTCCCTTAAAGGGATCAAATGCAGAATTTTTTGGAATGATTTACAATAAGAGTGATTTTAATCAGTTCTAGATATGTAATATATAGAGAGTTAGCTATTAAGGAAGGGTTTGGGTATTTTGAGAAATGCCCAAGTTGGTGCAAGTGAAGGGGCATTTATCACTTGTACAGCTGCTGTCGTTTATTTGATGGTTGTATATAATCCCAGGCCTAAAATTGCTGCATTTCCATGTTAACCTGTAAGGCTTTTAGCACAAGGGCTGACGTGCAGGTGTCTTGCAAAGGCTGACCACTATTGTTTTGTGAATTGCTCAGAGTTAGAGTCATGTGTCACCATCAGATTCCGGGAAACTGCCCAATACCCATTCCGTGACTGTGGCAAAGATGGAAAGGTATCCCTGTTGCTGACACCCACCTAATTTAATTATGCTTCTACAGATAGAACAAGAAGACGAGCATTCAATGTGCAATACTTCTGACTGAAAGAAGCAGTCATTAAGCCCAGAATCCTTCCTAAGTACGTATAATAAACATCCGTTTTAAAGATCTTGGGGGAATGGGGGAAATCAATGCTTCATATAGGAATATATATTACACCTAGCTGACTAGTAAAGATTTTATATAGGTTAAATAGAGGAAGAGTTCCATGTTAACTCCCAAACTTAGAGTATCTATACAATGATTATTGTTGTTCTTCAATTCTACATTTAGACCCAGTTCACATGATCAAACAACTCATGGTTTATTAAATACATTTTTTGGGGAAGTTATGGGAGAGCAAGAGTGCTGGTTCCTATATCTACCCACTCCTGCTTCCAGTTAACATTTCAGGAACACTTCATTCCTGGGTTGTTTTATGATGTGTAAACCTGTAAACTCTGCATTGTTTAGGGACTAAACAATCCAGCAGTGACCCAACAACAAACCCCTAAACAACCCTGAGTTTTGAGCTTAGGTTGTCAGAAAACAATCCAGGATCTTCACTGAAAGCACAAATGGAGAGTGGGGGAGAAGCCCCCTCCACATTAATTCCTCTGTTAACACCCAGGAAATTGCCTTGATACACTAGCTAAGAACTGGCTTGCGCATCACAAATATGACCTTTGTCACACCAAGTTAAATTCTGGTTTCCTGATATGTGTTGCGATTTCAGTTTCTACATAAGCCACACTGTTCTAATTTTCATCTAGATTCTTAATATTACTTAGTGATGAAGATGAAAATATTTCATAGTGCGAGCATGCAGATTGCTAAGTGTCTTTATGTGCAGTTGCAGATGTCAGCTATGAAAGGGACTCAAACAAGGCCTGGGAAATACTTGCCCAGGGCAATCAAGGGCCTCTGAGCCCTCTGTTAGCCAAAGCAGTTCTTGATGGAGACGGTGGCTAGAAACAAACCTTCCCTTCCACCACAACTTTGAAGCTGCCTTTGTGAAATGGAACAGGAAAACAATGTGTTCAAAACATTTCTCCCAAGCCAACTCCCAGATTGCATGCAGGAGTGTGGGAAACGCACCTCCTCCCTTTTACTCCTGCCCCACATTTAGCAGCCACCCACTTCTTGTCAGTTTCTAACCTTCTGTTTCTTGATCACAGTAAGCATGCCACAAAGAGAATTTTGGGAGCTCAATTTGAGAGAGGGAAAGAGAGAAGCCAGAGCCAGAATGGCAAGAGACAGAGAGACAGAGACTGCAAAAAGCCAGGAACAGTGAAATGGGGAAGGGCTGTAACTGCCTTGCATTAAAAAGACCCTGGTCTGAATCCCAACATCTTCGGGTACAGCTAGAAAACAATCCTGCCTGAAACTCTGTGGAGCTGCTGCCAGTCAGTGTCAACAACACTGGGCTGGCTCAGTATGAGAACACTTCCTTTGTTCCTAAACTTAGCTGTGAGACAAGCCTGTTGAAATCAGCAGGATATCTGGATGCCCAAGTGCTATTTCAGAAATTGTGATTTTGCTATACTGGCATCAGTCCAGCTTACTAGCAAAACATGTACACTACATGACAAATGTGGACGCATATTCTTGTCTGTTGAGGTGTAGAAAAATTACTGTGAATCGGCTGTCTAAGTCCTAAGGACTTTCTACTGGACTGTGAATTGCTAACTTTCTCCAAACTATTCCCATGGTGACACAAGGCAAACTTGGCGGGACCGTCACCCTAAGGGGTTGAAAGCATTTCCTCCAACGATCCTTTGTGCTGCATCTAAACCAACATTTCCCAACGGGGTGCCCTGTGGTTATTTTGACTTTCAGGTCCTATAGCACCGCCCAGCATGGCCAATGATCAGGAATGCTGGAGGTTGTAGACCCAAAACATCTAGAAACTTCCAGGACTGAACTAAATGATTGTATTATTTGTGACTCCAAGTTTGTGTTGCCAGATAGCCAGAAAACAGGTTGCTTGCAGGTGGGGGTGGAATTGATCCCAGCACAGAACTATGTCAGGGAATTTCTCTGCATGGGACATGTGCGCACAGTGCGGCATGTGTGCTCCTGAATGAGGTGAAGTTATGCGATTGTGATTTTTAAGTCATACTATCATGCATGGCTGATTTCCTGGGTAGTAGAAGACATGTGATCCCATGGAAACAGAAGATTTTGCAGGGGCTCTAACCAGGCACCCGTATACCCCTTCACATCCCATCCCTCCATCCACCCCACCCGTATTTCAGGGAGGCCATAACCCCAAGTACCAATGGAAGCTTTTTTTAAAAAGAGAGCCAGTGTGGTGTAGTGGTTAAGAGCATGGACTGGGACTCAGACAATCTGGGTTCTAGTCCCTGCTCAGCCATGGAGCCAACTGGGTGACTTTGGGCCAGTCACAGACTCTCAGCCCAACCTACCTCACAGGGTTGTTGTTGTGGGGATAAGATGGAGGAGGAGAATGATGTAAGCTGCCTTGAGCCCTTTAGGAAAAAGGCAGGATATAAATCGAAAAATAAATAAAATAAAAAAAAGCCAAATTACTTTGCAGCTGAAGGGGTGAGGTAGAAAGGCATTGCTGGAGCATTTTGCCCATGGGCTGGAAGTTCCCTACCCTAAGCTAGAGGAAAAGAGCTTATTAGTATAGAATTGGCCATTAAAAACAAAATAGTGAAATGACCAATAGACAAGTGGGCCCAGAACAAAAAATGAGGGTAGCAGAATTGCCCTGCATATCTTATCTCTTTATTACCCCTTTCCTATCCATCCATCCATCCCACTCCTTTCCACTCTTTTCTCTTACTTTGCAGGATGGGATGGGGTGGAGGTTGCATTCCAAAAGCACAAGTGGATTTTTGAAAAGGCTGAATTGCTCCATAGACAATGTGATTGAGAAGGGAACACTATGGGTTGGGTGGGGAGGCCTCATCACTGCCCCTGACCTTGAGGAAAAAGTGCTCATTAACAAAAATAGGGACAAAGAAATGACTTATCTACAAACCTTAGCAAAATAGGTAAACGGAGATACTCCTAAGAAAACACACGCGGGTTTAAGACCTTAGAGAACAATCCTATGCATGTTTAGACAGGAAAAAGCCTACAACTTCTAGCATGCATCCCATTCTACAAACACATAGGATTATGTATTTAATCATTAATTCCCTCCTGCCCTCAGTAGTATCATTTACACTTATTTCGTTTGAAAATGTTTGTGCTTTATTTTTGCCAGTCTCTGACTCAAGAATACATCTTATTTTGCTTGTTTAATCAATTACATTTTACACACATGCACACACACAGAATGAGAATGTTGGATCAACCATAACTGAGACTGCAATCAATTCCACAGCAAAACAACCTACTTCTACTGTTCCCTTCTTCTTTCTACTGGGTGGTCATGGATTTAAACAGTGGTTTTGCTCACAGTCATTGCAGGCTTCTGTTTTAATTTATTAAGCAATAATGTATGAAAGAAACATGCCACCCTGCTTTTCCTAGTATAAGAATGTATTGCGTTTCTTATTTATTTGCACATTCCTTAAATAAATTTCATCTCAGAGAGATTCATAGAACAACCTTTTGGACCAGATGTTCATCTGGGAGAATTGAGAAGTTAGATGAAAAGGGAAATATGAAAATGGGGTGAGGGGAGTGTTTGGATCATATGTACTTGGTTTGCAACGAATTGTTCACTACAGTAATCAAAATGAGAGGGATGGAAGGGTTAGGAGTGGTTTTGTAAAGATTCCAACTATGGAAGAGATAAGCAGAGGGACAGGAAATCTTAAAATACTGCAAGCCACCCACAGCATGGTTAACAATGGTTTTTGTTGGAAAGCATGTTAAATAAGATACCAAGATACTTTCTCACTGAAGGGTGTCTTTTGTGGTCCAACAAGCCCAGTTAGATCTTGTACCTGTTTAAGTTAAAGCTTCCTTTTATGGGACTGGTGCACAAAATGACATTTCTTTTAATCTAGTTCAAATCTAAGTTCAGAAAGGGCATTTCTGGTGGTATATAAGCATATGTGAGTGCCTTCTCCCTTATCAGTTTGGAGTCCACTTGTAAAGCTTCCATTCTTTCACTTCTCTGAGATGTGGGAGCTGAACGGAATCTCTGAATTGTAGAATCCCTGTCCCTACCCACCAAAAGTCACTTGACATTATTTAAGGAATAGTCCAGTAGCCAAATAAAGCCTGAACCCAGACTTATTTTCAGTAGATTATTCACCAGTTAGAAGCACACACATTCAAATTAACCAGGATAGTAAGATAATATTGCCCAAGTTTATTTTCATCACTAGATCACAAAGACATTCTGAACTTGGGGAATGCTTAAATGGGGAAGCATTGGAATGGCGGTGAGTGACAAGCAGGGTCCCCCAGGGAAGCAGAGGTGACGAGTTTGCTGATTAAATTTACAGACTTGGCCACAACTGAGGAACAGGTACTCCGGATCTAGAAGGATCTGGCCAGACTATGGAAGTAGGTGGAGGACAACAGGATGGTGTTCAATGTGGATAAGTGCAAGGTCTTGCACTTGGGGCATAGAAATGGGTGTCATAAATACAGGTTAGGGAACAAGTGGCTGAAGAGCAGCACTTGTGAAAGGGATCTTGGGGTACTGGTCAACTGCAGGCTAAACATGAGTCAGCCGTGTGATGTGGCAGTCAAGAGGGTTAACGCCACCCTTGGTTGCATAGCCAGAAGAGTGGCTTCTACTACCACTCTATGCTAAACTCTGGTGCACCTGCAACTGGTGTATTGTGTTCAGTTCTGGACTCCACATTATAGGAATATAGCCAGGTTGGAATCACTGCAGTGCAGATCCACAAGGATGGTGGCCAGATTGCAGAGAAAGCCATATGAGGGAAGACTGAGGGAACTGGGTCTTTTCAGCATGGAGGAGACTCTGAGGGGATGTGTTAGCGACATATAGGTATATGAGGGGGTCTCACATGGAGGTGGGTAGAGACCTGCAGTGGAGGGCAGGACATGCTCCAACAGAGAAAAGCTCAGAGAACCAAGGTTCATTTTTGATACCAGGAAGCACTTTCTGACAGTTAGGACCCCTAGGGTATGGAATGGGCTACCACGGGAGGTGATTAAAGCCCTATGGTGAGTGTTAGGCTGGACATGCACATGGTAGGCATGCCATGAGTGGAGCCAGCTGGAGCCAGGGGTCAGACTAGATGGCTCAGGAGGCCCCTTCTGACTCACCCTGTTTCTATGTTTCTAACTTAATGTTATGGTTCATCTCTAGGTTGGACTGGTACTAAATAAAGCATATTCTCTGTTGTTGGAAGATGGAAGCATTTATTTGGCAGGTTACCATGGAATAAACCCAGGGAGGTGAGCCCAAGTATCTGTTGGCACTCATTTCTAGCAGTTTCCCTCCATGTCGTTGATGGACTGGTTTCCACTTCTTGCTGTCTGATATGAGTAATCATCAGTGTTGGCTGCAGTCCCAAAATGGCAGCATTAAGCTAGTACAGAGGGTGTTGTATGCCCTCTCTGTAGGTGGCAACCTGCTCCATCTTGTGCTCATGAAAGAACGAGAAGACCAGATGCATTCTGAAGACTTCTCTGATAGGTCATGGCACAGCTGTTTGACCCTGGGCTTCAGCAAAGGACACTTACACAGCTGTTACTTGAGCCATAACCCCTCATTTTGTG
Source organism: Varanus komodoensis (assembly GCF_004798865.1). NCBI lineage: Eukaryota > Metazoa > Chordata > Lepidosauria > Squamata > Varanidae > Varanus > Varanus komodoensis. Next base: position 22,769,904 of record NW_025335505.1, on the reverse strand, counting down.
GGTGCTGTGGATTTGTGCATGCATTTCAGACAGTGCTTCAAGTTTGAGAGAGGGAATTTAACTATCCATGTTATCAAGGTTATTTTCTCTGAGGAAGGGAGATAAAGTTTGTCTGCAGACTTGGTCTGTAGCCCACCCTTTGGAAATCTCCTAAACAGAAGCTCTTCCAACAGGATTCAGTGACCTTAAAGCAAAGCATCTGCTCATGTTTGGTAGCAGTGTTTCGCTTTTCCATTAGTTCTAATGCAATATTGAGAGCCATATTAAATACCTGTCCTATATGACTGTGGCCTGACAACTAGCTAAATGTTTCTTTTATGAGATTCAGTTGCTCCAATATTTTATAATAAGGATCTCCTAGCTTCAGTTCAAAGAAAATCTCACAGACACCTTGCCTGTTACATCAACATTCTGACTTTCAGAAAATGTACATGCAATCAATATTGGCCAATAAAATAGTCATGCTTTTCTCCCTTTGCATGAACCTCCCCAGAATTGTATTTGAATAGAAGAATTCCCTAACAGCTTTAGCTAATCCTTTTAAAGGACAAAATTAGATGTTAAAATGTGTGTCACTTTCATTAAGCAACTGGAGAACCAAGTTACAACATGCTAATTAAACACCAACCTACATTAAACATGTTTCCTTGAATCAATGTCCAATTATTTGTTTTATTTTAAATGTTAAATAGAATCCTATAGGGGGTGAGATTCACAGAAAGATAAAGCAGTTCCTATTATCTCAAGCAAGTAACAAATTTAAATCTGCTTTGGTATTCCCATAACATGTTACTGTTTATTGTAGTGCTACCAGGAAAGTTTCAAGAACAAGGGTACTTCTCCCAGGTAGAATTTTAACTTTTGAGACCATACATGTGGAGCTGAATAGGGTGGAAACATTTGGTCAGATGGTACAAAAAATAAAATGGAACCAAACCAAACTGAACCAGAAAAAAGCACCTCACCCCTTCAGGCCCATTTAAAATAGGCCAGGCGCCAAATTCATTTGGTTTATGTAAGCACATATAGACAAAACCTCAGGCACAATTAGCGTTCCAAGTGTTGAGAAACAAGAGAGAACAGACACTGTACCCTTTAATAAGAGACATAAGTGTTCATAGGTTTTGCTAATAACATGTACTATTATATGACTGTGCATAGTTTGGAACAACACTGCAATACCAAATTGCATGGTTAAGGTCCTATATGGTTGCTGAAAATATGGTAGACATGTTTTGAGGAAGGGTTTTAAGGAGCAGTGAAAAAATTTAGGGAAAATTTGCAGGTATATGGCATACAAGTGATCACGTTCCTGTTATTCTTATGTAACTGTAGCCTAAACAGATAGTAAATATAATGCATTTGTCTGCTGTACTGAAGTGTTCAAAGATATTATGGCTGATACAAACGTAACTTGCTCATAAGGACTTATGGCATATTATATATTATGTATATATTAGCCTGAGTGCTGATTTCTTTCAAGCAGATTTGAGAAGGAAATTTTGCCAAAGAAGACCTGAGAGGACAGGGTGATGATCCCTTTCCCCACTTCCATTCTTTCACAGGTTTCTGCTCTTAACTCCTTTTGCTCTTCATTCTTCTTCCATGTCAGTTTGGCTACATTATGCAGTTCCTGCAGGGAAGAGCCTAAATGCTAGAACAGAGTGGCCTAATTTTCCCACGTGTGGCAATATAATTGGCTAGATATTTATTACGAATGTCTCTCTGGGCAAGATATGCCTTAAACTTATTAAGGAGTAATTAGGCATAATTATGACTCAGAAATTATCCAGGTATAGCAAAATATGCTGAACTGTAGCACTTCTTTTCTCCTTGCCTATGCAAATAAGGCTTATTTAGTCATTTGACTTCATCTGAAATTATGTAAAAACATTTTTATTGATAGAATGTGCATGGCACATTTATCAGTGGTGTGTCCCTTGAATGTGAACCTTGGCAGTGATAGTCACATACTAGGCAAGGCCCCATTGCCTCCTCCCCCCATCGAATTAACACAGGCAGGACTATGCTTGTTGTCTCTACTGGACTACCCATTGCAATGATCCTTTGGACCAGTCCTCCTCAAACTTTTTAACGGGGCCAGTTGAAAGGTTCCGGCGATGGGCACGGGCCACCAAGGCAGTGCAGTGAGGCGCCCGCTTGCTTGCAAGGGGATCTTCCAAAACGATCTCCACACGAGCAAGCCCCTGCCTCGTCGTGTGCATGCGCGGCAAGTCCAAAACCTCTATGGTGGCTGGATAAATGGGCATGACAGGCTGAATCTGGCCTGTGGCCTTAGTTCGAGGACCCCTGCTTTAGACCAACAAATAACTTGCATTTCATTCCCTTGATTTGCTGGAACCACAGAAAGCCTTGCTTTGCTGCACCATCACAACACTGCAATTTGCAATGCTGCCCTTCATATTGTTTCAGGGTGTCTTTTGCCTTGTGCAGCAGGCCACCTGATCAGGGCTGTGTGTCTCACATTTGGTTATGCTGCTCTTCTGATGGTGCTTATCAGTTCCAAAACTAAAATTTAAGGGAGTACTAAAGAGACAGGGAAGAGAAGGGGGAAATAGGGCTGATTCATAGGAAGCTGAACTTTGTGATCAATGTCATGTTCTGTGTTTTTACAAAGCCACAGCATACAAACAGTTCTAGCCAAACTTTTTGTGAACCTTCTAAACCATTTCCATCCAAAAACGTCCAAACCAATATACAAGACTCAAAATATAAAACAACTAACCCATAAAACAATCATATTAAACTAGTGGAGAGTAAGCAATTGGACTTGCAGGAAAAAGGCCTAAGGCTCTTTTCTCCAAAAATTAGTGCTTCAGCTGGTAGCTGTTGTTCTCTCAGAAAGAACATGGGAGCTTTGCATACCCATTTCCAATGCTCCAACAAGAAACATGCAGTCACCATTCCCAACGCAGTGCTGGTTCCAGTATTACAGTACAGCCTCTTCTTCAGCTGAAAATAAGAAGTTCAGCTCCAGATACTGTAAATACTTGAAGTGAAGTTCCAGCTCATTGGGGACCATTCAAAGTAGTAACGTTCAATGTGTATATAAGTGTTTTCAATATCTAAACAATAAACAACATTAATTTCCAAATGGCAACATTACAATTCAACTGCTAGTGTGCACACTCACACAATAGGGCAATGTACTAGAACTAAGTCAGGAAGCAGCTAAAAGGAAATTGCATACTTGATAGCAAGTAAACTATTAACTGACACCAACTGTTGCAGCTGCAGGTAAAACAAATGAGCGATAACATTGCACCTGGCCTTCTATAAAATGCTCCCTGTGATTTACACTAGAGATTGTGATAAGTGGGCATTTTCTAGTTTGCTAAATAATTAAAAGGGTTTTGTTGTTTGTAGGAACAGCTGACAGCATTTTGCCTAGCCCCAACTTTCATCTGAGTTGCATTTTTACATTTTGCAAGACAACAAAGTCTGCCTGAAAAGAACAATTTGGTAGATAGACTGGAACATGATGATTGACCTATTCACATTAGGGCTTTTTAGAAAGACGGCACCCAGTTTTCAGTGAAATAATGCTTTCTTATAGAACTGTTCTTATTTCTTGAAAATAAACCTTCTTACACCCTAAGACTGACCTCAGAAGACTTATTTCTGCAGGTGCCATAAGATCCATTATGGGATATTGTCTGTACTTGCTGTGTCCTTCATGTATCCCTTTGTAGATGGGAACTTTTACTGTCAATGTTACTTAACAAATGTTTTCTGCTGCTTTTTAATTAATTGCATTCTGTATTTTATTGTTTTGCCATTTTATTGTGTAAACTGGCTTGAGGTTTTGCCTCAAAAGATAGTCCACACTCACATGCATATTTCTTAAAATATCTGCCAAATATTATTATTAAGTTTAGACAGAATTATTCTTTGTTTTGGTCCTCATCACTTTCTGGAAATAACTAACTTAATTAACTAATTTTTAGCCATCTTTCACTGCCAGATGTTAGTAGTGTTTTTTAACTGAACTGATCAAAATACAAAATAATATAACAAATCAATTTAAATTAACAAAAATATCCCATGAAGTTTAGAGGCAAAAACATATAATTAAAGAAAATGTCACTGGAATTCTACTGCTATGTGACAACATCGCTGCCCTGTAATGTCGCTGGTCAATAAATAAATGACCATAAATGTCCCTGTTTAGGGAATGAGAAGTTGGTAGGAGTAGCATGAGCAGACCTGAAAGCCAGTGTAATAATAAATACATGCTACAGCAAGGGAGCAAAGCATAGAAAATGGTGCCCAGGCAACTCTGATATAAAACGAGTATAGAAGATTAGATAAGTCTGCTATATATTGTGTTTTCTTTTACTGCCTTCTTTTACTGAATGCAGTCCGCCCTAAACTATATGAGGAAAATTAGGATCTGTATGTCAGCTGATACAATTATGTAGAATCCAATGGGGTACCTCTGTTAATGGAAGGCCCTTTGATTCATCAGAGGTCTCTGAGCAGACCAGGATGGGAGGGGAATTTTGCCAATTACCCTCCCCCTGCAGCTCACTGCCCAGAGGGTTGGAAGGGGTTCAAGAACACTGTGTCAGGTTTCACAGCAATGATAAATTTTTAAAATGCTTCCCACCCCATTCTGCTGATGGAAGCCTCTGTCCAAAGACCTTTGATGCACATTTTATTTCAATATGAAATATAAATCCAAACTATATTACAGTTCTAGTTACAACTTCATGTGCAACATTACTCACAATTGGTGAAATTACCTGACACATAACTTTCATTTTATGGAGCAGCCTGAAACAAATCAATGGAAATGTTCTCAGCCATGGTTGGGCAGAGTTGCCCAAACTGTTGGGTGTGGACAGTATAAACTGATTCAGAAATGTCTGTCTGGCTAATGTTGCTTAGAGCTAATGTTCCAGATTATCTACAGATTCAGGCATGTTTGGGAATAGGTAACAGAAGAAACAGGACAGTGCATTGTTATTATCTCTTAGATACTGCAGAGATACGTCATGAATCAACCTGGCTAAAGCCACTTAGAATATTACCTAACTAGAGGTGTTCTGACAGATCAGCAAAGACAGCCCCGTTTCCTCCACTTTCCCATTTTAAGAGCACCATACATGAAACTGTTGGATACAACACTTGCACAATTCACAAGGCAATTCTGGTCACATTTAAATTCATGAAATTGTTTCATGGGGCCTGGTATCAAACAGACAGAACTTTACAGAGTGGAGTTCAGGTTTTCTGCTGTATATGGCTAACCAAGTTGTTAATATAAACAGTATTTTGTATTTTCTGTTACTGGATCTACTGTACATAGGTTTGGTTCAGACAGCATGGTAACCCACACTCAAGGGTTGGGTATGGATTGTGGGTGGGTTGTCACTGAAATACGGAATATTGTGTTATCTGAATCCAGACATGCTAACATACTAACAAACCATGGTTTATTAACCACAAACAACTGTGAAGAGATTTGTGGTTTGTGAACTGCGAATTAAAAGCCATGGTTTGTTTGTATGGATGGCTTCAGACAACATAATAACCCACATTTTACTAACAACCCACACCAAACCCTTATTCAGCCCTTCAATGAGACTAACGAGCATGATTGTGAACCCTTTCAATGCCAAGAGTGCATGTTTATATTTATAAACTGGAATTACCAGTTAAAACTGGAAGAAAGCATATTAAAATATTTTAGGATGGAGTCTTATAAGACAACCATATGTTTTTGCAGATATGGACTGTAAGAGTTGCAAACATAACTTAAGAATACTTGTATGCATGTTAATTTCATTGCCAAGATATATGCTGGGATACATATAAATCACCATAGCTTTGGCTACCGGACCATATAGAAAATAAATAAATGACATGATCTTGTCCTTTGCTAACAGATGGCATGACCGGAGCATATACACTGGCTCATCCCACGACCAACCAAAAGGCCAAGATGCTTCCAGCTATTCCTCCACAGAGCTGTTTTCCTAATTGTCCTAGTCAAGGTACCCTGCTATGTCTTTCCCTTTCAGCATCTCCTCCTTGTTGGATGTTGGTCCATATACGTTTTGACATTGCCACAGTGCTACTTCTTTGGTGCTGAGTTACACCAAAGGTATCCCTTTTCTCCATTCTAGCTTTATTTGGCTTCCACTGGCCTTAGGATCAAACTTGGTAGGCTCATGGGCAGTGGTCCTTCCTCTCTCCTTGTCCACTCAGGTCCCTGACACTGTGAGAAGCCAAGCCTTTAAGGGTGAACAAGTAAGATGGATTCCTTGGCCAGGGTGTCTGAGACTGTCAATTAATGTGGGGAGGATGATAAAAGAAGGGATAGTTCAACATAGGCTCCTGTGTTATTTGCCTTTTCCCTCATTTGTGTTGTGCTCCAAAAGAATGGCAGCTAACAGATAAAGCTATGGTAACCCTATTATAAGCTAGACCTTTCACTCCTTTCTTTGGGTTCCACAAGCTCAAGACAATCCTTTGAAATGCAAAGGATTTAACAAGCAAAGGGCTTTCATACCATACTCAAGACAATCCTTTTGTTGAAACTTCACAGTTGACAGAACAGGTAAATTCAACCTTTTACCAAAGCTGGAAGGAAAAGCTTCTGTTCATGTAAAGAGCTGAATCCAAGCTGGAAACTTCCCCATGGTCCCTTCCTGTAAGGCTGCTCAGCGGGGCTCTCACTACTGAAAAGCAAGATGGCGAGAGCAACAAAGCCCTTACCCTCCAGCTGAGCAGCTCCTCTCTCCCAAGACTTCCTAACTGGGTCAAGGACTGGGCCCTGCATATGTTTTCCCTTTCCTCCTGAAAGGCTTTCCATATCTTCCAAATCAGACTGACTCTCGCACTCAGTGTGAGAAACTTCACTAAGCAAGCTTGAAGGCGCTTCAGAGGGTTCAGCCCCCACTTGCTCCTGCCTGTTTTTCTCCACTTCTGAACCTCACTAAGACTCCTGCTGCCCAGCCTGGCTTGTGGAGGGGCACAAGGGAGGCATTCTGCCATCCTTGCAGGTCATGATGCAGGATGTGCTCTGGGGGGCATGTCTCAATTGTCATACATCAACTGGCACCTTTTGGGTGGGGACCTCAACTCCAGCACAGTCCCTAAGTGAGCGAAATGGCACCAAGTTTCCAGGGATGTTGGGCATGTGCCTGCTGCTTTCATATATTCTGAGCTAGTCATGTTTTCCGATTGCATTTTTCCTTCCTGGTCATATATGGGATACGGAAGTCATTCTGCCCGCATGCCATTCCCCTATAATGGCAGAATATAAGTGTAGGCAAGCAGATGGTGGGAATTTTTCCAGCCCTACTTTTAGGTTAAAAATAACTTTCTTCTTTGTTATGTAATTAGTGGTATATTTCTCATCCAACATTAGAAACTATAAGTGCTTTGATTTATTGAAAGTGGCTAGTTTTATGCAGTCCCCAGACATGTATAAGATGTGGTAACTTCCTGATTTCCTGTCCAGAAAATGCATAGGTAACAATTAATCAACCTTAAATACAAACTCTACAGAGAAAGGCAAATTCAAACATCCTGCCTTGGTTAAGGCACACCTGCACATTAAGGTCAATCATAAAAAGTGAACATAATGTCAGATGTAGCAATGCTATGCAGGGGGAAACTGCTAGATGACCAAACAAATTCATTTCTATACTGCTTTAAAGAGATGATTCTAGGAACAAAAATACTTGCAACTATAAAACACATTTCTTGAAGATAATTTATATTTATATCAAGGGCACCCTCTCTATGTTAATCAATGGCAACTTAATTCAAAATATTTGTGCTACTGTATTTGCTTACACTAGAATCCTAGTGGAACAGCAGGTAAGGCTGGAAAGGAGATTTTTTAGTATTTTTGTAGCAAGGTTTCTGGTACCTTAGCTGCTGCTATGTCAAAACTTGGTACATTAAATTTCCCCCTTATTTTATCACTGGTATGAAAGCCCTTTGCTTGTTAAATTTCTTCTTGTCAGACTGTTAGATGCACAACAACCTTTCAAGACAAAAAGTTGGCAATATTATCTGTGGTGATATCTCACTGATGCAGAAGTTTGTCCCTAAATATTTACACTTACAAGTCATAAGGTCAGGATCTGAAATAAAGAAATGTAATAATAGAAACATATTGGCATAGCACATTGTGATTTAAATAATTTATTAGAGTACACCAGAGCTTACAACTAACTTCAGAATATATTTCAGTAGGGAAACTTGATGATTAGGGGGTTTAGATTCTTAGGTGCTCCAACCAGATCCAACCTGGCCCCTATTTGTTCTAGGATGGCACAATCCCAAGCGAGTGCCTTCCTTAAAATAACTTATTTTTTTTAAAAATGCAGGTATTTATTTTTCTCATGCATTGCCCCTTCTTCTGGAATCAGGTCAGAATTTATAAATGTGTAATGGCAATTTCTTCTGCCTCTTTTAAGGTGCATTATTCCAATTCACAGTTCAGGCTTATCCAACTTTAAAGTACACCATGCTCCCATACCTGACATTTTGGGCCTGTCTGGCATAAAAACCGGCCCATGCTGCCCTGTGACTAGACTTGGATAGAATCCCATCAGAACATGATTGGTCATCGTGTAACACCCTCACACTTACTACTTGTTGCATTATTTGCAAGAAGCCCCACAAGTTACTTCACCATCCCAACCGCTGCTCATAGTGACAAAGCCTGGGAAAGCCTTGTCAATTTTACCAAAAGCTTCATCTCCAGGAAAACCAAACCAGTTTGGAGAAAGCTTTATCAATTTCACAAAATCTTGTATTTATGTGCTAGACTATAGCCATGGATAATAGAAATTACATCCGGGCAGGTCATGGAATTGCACACAGGTGAGTGAGAAGACTGGTAAAAGAAGGAAGTGCCCTCTTCCATTCCCAGCACAGAAATGTGTTCTGTCTCTTCCCAGCCAGGCCCCTGGAGGATATCAATTTGAGGGTGGATTTACAAGGCTAGATTTTTAGTTGCTACTGGATATGTCAGGTAAACATTCTTTGCTTTATAGCTACACTCTATATACATGCACACTTTATATAAGTATGTAATTATATGTAACCTTTTTGAAGGACACTCCCTTTCACACACATTGGTAAAACTGTTTTCTCCAAGTTTGTTAGTTTCATGAGAGACCTGAGAGGGGCAGGATGGCTATGCAGCAGGTGCCCAGTCATCAAAAAGGAGGTATCAGTTAAGCAATCATTGTACCTCTCCATTAAGACTGAAGGAATACTTATGTAAATACTGATTAAAATGTGAAAAAGCCATACAACTTCAATGCTCTTCACCTGGAGTGAATCTTTTCAGAGATCAGAGAAGTGCTGAAGGGTAAAATGTGGCCAGCTTCTTGCATGGCCATGGATTGATTGAGGGCACAATCCTATGGCCTCCTGGCATTGTCCTGGGGGGCACAGGATGGGTCAGTGCTCCAGATCCAACCTTGGAGGGCCCTCTTTCCATCCTTCCAGGTGGTTATGGCTCTTTCCATGCTGACTGGGCTTTGATGATGTGCTTCTAGAACACCATCTTCAGTGCCAGCACAGGAAGGCATTCTGGAAGGCGCAAAGAAGGGAGTAGCAAGCCACTGCCATCCTCCAAAGAATGCCTGCAGTGCCTCAGTGTCTGCTCCTCGTGAAAAGGGAGAAAACAGATGGCTGAAATTGGCCATCTGAATGTTTTGGCAAGCAAGTGGACCACCAAGGCAATGTCAGCCTCCACATTTTTCCTGCCTCCCACTGGATGCTCACAACCCTCTGAATTTGGAGGGTTACAGGCACAGGATAGCACCCTTAAAAACGTGATGTAAGACTGTTTAAAATTACATACCTGTCTCTTACATGTGCACACCTACAGCAGCAGTGAAGTCGTAAAGGTGGTTTAAATGACACAGGTCAAAACTAATATATGGGTGAAAACAGGCATACCGTTTTAAGTGTAGTGGAAGAGTCCATTTTAATGCATTTGGTAATAGATATATATATCAGAGGTCACAATTCTTAGCAATCCTGGCCAGTCATACCTTCTGTAGCTGATGGGAGTTGAAGTCCAACACATTAATGAGAAAGGCAACAAGTTAGGGAAGGATGCTGTATTCAAACCATTGTAGTTACATTTACAATGCAATACCACACATACTTTCTCAGGTCTCCTGAATATAATGGATTTTACTTCCAAGTAAGCATGCATAGAATTGTAACCTCTGTCTTTACTCTTTAAGCCAGTTCATCAACCCTTGTTTCAATATACACTCCACCATTTCCAACAGATGCTTGGTTTCCACAAATAGCCTGCAACCTCGGGGCTCAGCCTTGATGCAAAGACACACTTAGGAATTTATCCGCATTTTCGCTTTCACACCGTTACCTACGCTGTCTTTGGCCTTACACACGCGGAGCAGAGGAGACAAGTCTAACTTGCGACCACTCCTCCCCCGCTGGAGCGCCGCCCACCACGCCCAACACAATCTTGCAAAACTAGTGGGTTTCGAAAGCAACTTCCATACAGAAGCTATCTTCCTACAATTCCCAGTGTTCCGTAGCAAGCCTGGCTAGCTAGGGAATGCTGGGAGTTGTAGTACTCCTGCGCTTCGAAACCTGCGGAGGATTGCGCCCTTCATGCACGAGCCAGGCATCGGGGGCGGGAGAGCGGGGCGGGGGGGAGCGACTCTCCTCGCCAAGCCTGCACAGGCTCTCGGCCCTGCGTGCTTGTGCAATTCCATTCGGAGCAGGACGCCGGGCACCACCTGCCTCCCTCGCGCAGCCACGCGCCACGCCCGCTCCTTCCTTCCTCTGTCGCCAGCCAAGAGTCGCGTGGCGTTTCCCTTGGAAAGCTGCTCCCTCGTCGGTGCTCCCCCGCCTCCCCTTTTTGAGCGCCCCACCCACATCCAAATCGAATTTCCAAGAGGAGGAGGGAGAAGAGAGGACTTGACCGGCGAAGGATGGCTGCTGCAAAACCCTTGGGGGGGGGGGGTTGAAAAGGGACCCCCCCCCCGCAGCGCGATCCTCTCGGCTTCTTTGTTTGGGAGGTGCGTGTCCTTCGTTCAGTGGAGCTACCCCCCCCGCAGAATAAAGTCTAGAGCTGCAGGCACCTAAAGCAGAAAATGCATTCTTCCGCGCAGGAAGCTGTAAACTTGTTCGAGAAGGACTTGTTTCTCGTCGCTAACGTGAGCCCTCCTCAGAGTAGACCTACTAAACTCAATGAGGCGTAGGTTAGACTAACGTTCAATGCAACCTTGCTTGTACGCACAGAGGACAGCGCTGCAGCACCGGCTATCCCAACTGTGCAGCGATCCTCTGTTTAAGTACGACTTACTTTTGAGTAAACCGCGCTGTGAGCTGAACTGGCGCGGAAAGAGCCTTTCACCCTCCTCAATTAGGTTCATTCAGAATGCAGGCCCGCCCACGAAGGGCGTCTGGCGACGGAGCGGGAAAATGCCCGCGCTCGCAATTAATGGCTCTGTCCACGGGAAAGGCTAACAAGGGTGGCGGCTGGCGCTTCTCCTGCCGCCGAAGGGTGTCTTAAGGGAGGAGCGCGCGGGCTTGCAAATAGACTTTGGCGGGAGAAGCCAACCAACTCGTTCTAGTATGCGCCTCGCTCTGGCTGGCCGGCTTGATCCAAGGCAGGGAGCCCAAGTGCTTGGAGAGGGAGGAGGGAAGGCTTTGCAGGCTCAACTCGCCAAAATGGTCACGCTGGTACTCCCTCGGGTTCTGCCTCTCCTGGTAAAAACGAGCTTTTCCATTTGGAGCGAGAGGGCAGACTGCGCGGCCGCTCAGGCAAAAGGAGCAAGCCCCCGCTCAGTGGCTGTAACGATGGCGGCGCCCCTTCCTCGCGGCGAGCCCTAAGAAGCTGCCTTTCTGCGGGCCTGGGGGGAACTGGCCTCTCCCTTGCGTGCCAACCACGCTTCTCCTCCTTCCGCTCGTGCTCCAGCAGGTGGCTGGGCCTGCTTGCCTGCTGAGCAACCCCGCTCGGGGCGGCTCTGCATTACGCAGCAGAGGTTACCCACCTTCTCCCGTTCTTCCCGGCGACCCCGTCGCAGCCCTCTGGGGAGAAAAGAGGAAGGTGGGGAAGCGGGAGGATTGAGTGAATTGCAGCCAGGGAGCTGCTGTTGGAGGGATTCAGACACAGCCAACCTCGCTTCCTTTCGCTCTTCCCGTGCAGATTGTTGCAGATTAGTATTGCTATTATTATTTTCTTTTTCCCTCAGCAGTTTGGAAGCGACAGAGATCTATCAGTGGTTTCCACCATGGGAAACATCTGACATGCAGGAACAGGATGGCTACAGTTTGGTAATTACTTTCGTGATAGTGAACTGTAGATAGAACAAGGGGCCGCTTTCAAACCTGTTGCCTTCCTGCTCAACTTGGTTATGACGGCTCAAGCCCCATCGATTGCACTGTATCTGGTTAGCCCTTCTTAGAGTAGACTCATTGAAATGAATGAGTTGTTAGATGAACACTGGATAGAAGCTATTGCTTCTTGCTGACGTCAGTGACAAAAGCTGCCTTTTTAGGTTTTAACAGCCGTAAGAGAGGATTGCAACTTTTTAGAATGGTGAAAAAACTGCACAAAGGCAGGAAAATTATGGGTGGTTTGGGTTAAGCAAGTGAGTGGTAGGATCCACAGTAAATAGTCATGAAAGAGCCAGGAGAGATTCAACCTGAGGTCTGATCTTGCAGGTTTACCTATGCATGTTTACTCAGAAGTAAACACTATTGCATTCAGTGGGGGTTTATTTCTGTGTAACTGTGTGAAGACCTTAGGCTGTATTCCTCTGCATGTACACTCAGCCTTCTGAGTGTACCACACCTCCACTATCATGAAGACAGGCATTTTAATACCAATGATATCAGCAGTCCCATAAACACAGTCTGAGATGAGTTTATAGTTTTATCTGTCTCTATATTGAGAATAAGGTCAGATACAAAGCTAGTGGCCTTCCTGTCACACTCCGTTCAAAATAATGAATAATCAAGAGTTACAGTAGGGAGTCTTCTCTAACTGGAAACCTTCCAGATGTATTTGACTACTATACCCATCATTCCTAAGGCTGGCTTAGAACAGCAGGGAGGCATATTTGTCAATGCTTTCAAAGCAGAAGAAGGATGAGTGAACAGTGGTAGTAGCCAAGGTTTAAATATCGTTAGAAGTACTCAACACAGCAAGGCCTGCTTAAGATCAGATAATCTGCCAAAGATGTTGGAACAATATTTACTAAAAAGAAGTTTCTAATGAATTGAGACCAATGATTTGGTATCTAACAAGTGCAGTGGACATATTTTCATTGAGGACTATGGGTGAGACCCCCAGCATCTGGCTAAGGAAAGTGATTCCCATATGTTTTTCTATCCTTGATTCATATAATAGAATCTCAGTTCTTTTTATTGCAGTCAACAGATCAAAGACTAAAGCAGCAGAACTGTGTGTTTAAAGTAAAACTAGTCCTCATAGCTAACAAATATTCAAACACAGCCATACAAAATCATATATTTTAAGATAGCCCTGTAAAAAAGTGGGATGTTAGAATGTGTCTTGAAAATTTGAGAGTAGATTAATAATGCCAGTGGTTCACAGCAGTTTTATGAAATTACTTGGGCCTTATAGTTCTATCCATAATTATTCAAACATGAGTTCCACTCAGTGGCAACTGTTGTTGTGTGCATAAAATTGAGCTATGTAAACCACCTTGAGTTCCTCACAAGAGAGGAAAAGGTGGGATATAGATATGATAGCAGTAATACCTATAAATAAGTATGTATCATTGCTGCTGTAGGATTTAGCTGTTACTTGGGGATTTCTTCTGGAGAGTGTTGTTGAGATAACTTCTAACACTTTCCCCTCTTTTCTATCAAAAGCTATGAGCTCTAATGCATTGCAAAAAAGGGAGAAATAGATTTCATTTTCCCACACTATGTTAATATTTTGAGTTAACTTTCAAATGTCAAAGATGTGTATAGGTGTATGGTGTTTTCCCTTAAGAAAGCATTTCTGAAAACCCTTTGGAGCTCAGTCAGAAATGCACAGCTGTATGCTGTTCAATAAATCATGGAAAAAATAATACTTTGTGTTAGTTGCATCTAAATTTTCCCACGTTTACTTACTTCTCTGTAGATGAGGCTTAGCACTGCCACCTAGTGTTCTGTTTTTCATGACATACTTTGGTTATTTGCAAGAAATCTAATTAAAAATGAATGTTTCAAACCATCTATTCCAATGTATTGAAGTCCACAAAACTCCTGTGGAGTAAGTGAATTCAGTATGTTCAGTTCGTTGTGTTCAAGATGTGATTTAACAGCAGTACCCTTGGTGAACTTAACTACTACCTGATTACAAAAACTGATTTAAACAACACAAAAAACAGAATGCATAATTTTGCATTGTTAAATATCTAAAAGTTCAGGGTTTGATCAATGAGAATATTATTTAGAATACCTTACAGATATATTTATAATACACAATTGATGCTGCTAAGTTGAGGATAAAATGCTGATTTAATATGCAGATGATACTTCAGATGAGGAAGCAACCCATTTCTCACTATTGTTTTGGACTTATGAAAGTGAAAATATTTGGGGTTTTCCCTCTTTCTCTTAAAGGATTTATTAGCACACAGAATTATTAGCACTCAGTGACATCACTGTACTCAGAATAGTTGAAATGCAAGTGGTTAACCAGGACCAGTAAAGACAAGGAACATCAAAGATTAAGGATAGGTAGGCAGCTGAAAGCACAGTGAAATTTGGAAATGCCAGTGTGCACTTGTGTCTCCCAGCCTGCCATCAGCACCTGTCTTTGCTGTTCACTCCAGCTGTCAAAAATTCAAAATTGCTCCTTGTACGCTATGCTCTTTCTTCAGTGTATTCTGGGGGGAAAGTCAGTTGTGAGGCCCTGCATATCCTATAGTTTATGCTGCGTGTGTGTAGGTATGTGATGGGTGGGGGTGATTATGGCTTTTTCTGTATGTTCAAGGCTCTCTGGGTTCTAATTAATTTTCTCCACAGCAAATTGCTGGGTATTTATTCCTTTGCTTCCTGGAGACTAGGTGAAGGGAAGCTGCCTGGGCATGCTCAGAAAAGCACCTGGATTATTGCATTATCCTCCAGGGCCCTAACATTCAGATGGGTTGCCTTTTGTGCCCTCCACATGACTTCACCTGGGAGAGGCACTTTGCCTTCCTTTCCTTCCATCTGCCTCTTTCTTGCACAATGCACTTAAACAGAGAGCTTCGGTGAAGCCAGTGTTAGGGGCATGCTAATTCTATTTGCTGGCTGACTTATTTGCAGCAGTGACAAATAAGTGTGATAAAACTGAGACTTAGTGCACTGCCATAAAGTGAAATGTGGTGCATTCAGCTGGTGACATGATCGACATAGAACATCCTACTTGTGTGAATAATGAGTGTGTTAATGCATCTGCAGTAGCTACCAGAATTAGATTAATTGTGACAGATGCACTTAAGAGTCATTATATGGCACAGGATGTGCATATTGGGGTCAGGCCTAGAAACAGCATGTCTAGGTGCCTTAAAGGCCTTCAGCCTCTGGACAATTAGCTACATGGGATGGGGATCCATTCCTGCAGGAACCTTCCTCCTGATGATTTCAAGAGGAAGTTACACTATAACAGATGTGTCCAAGTTGACTCACATAGGATGTTGGTGTAATTTTGTTCATGCAAGAATCTAATAAATGAAAGGTCATATTCAGTGGCCATATTTACTCTACCGACTTGTTTATTGCAAAACAGCATGGGAAATGGAACACCATCTTCCCTCTACTGCTTTTCAAGTTAAGTCATTTTTTACTTCTCTGTCAGCTCCCTCCAGCCATTTTGCTGCATTCTGAGATTCGATATCTGTTTGGAAGTTATTTTTTAAACCCACAATTTACAGTTCAGCATCAATAACATGCAGATTGCATTGATTCCCACTACTCAATTTGTGGAGTGATACTTCTGTTCCTTATTTTCTGTTTAACCCTGTTGGGAGGATAAACTTCTAGGCTTCAGAGATACATTTTGTGAATTAAGTACTTGATCAAAAGAAATGTCTGTTCAAATACACACTTATATGAAATCACTGTGTATATCTAGCACAGAACAAGCACTAAAGCAGAATCCCTGAACACACAACTTAGAACATGAGCATTACCTTAATGGATTTTGGGTCAGGACACTGAGAAGAGCATAGTGGTGCCCATAAAGCAGAATGAATGTGGCTGGCAGAACAAATTCTTGCACTGCTTTGCATGTCCTCAAAATTTGTTGAGGATTGGGAGAACTTTGAGCAGATCTAAGGTATGTTGAGAGAACTTTAGGTGGGGCCTGGCTGTGACAGAGAGGGTTAGTCCAATAGGTTGTTTGCATGATGTTCAATGGAACTCCTGGCCTTTGTCCTATTGAGAATGGAACTGCCACTGTTACTCATCCAAGAGCCCGTACATGTTTATTTAGAAGTAAAGACTGCTGGGTACAGTAGGATAAGTTCTAAATAAAGGGAACCTGTGTTTTAACATTTCCCAGCAAGATATATTCTTAAGATATATTAGTAGGTTAACTTTGTGAACAAGGATGGTGGCTTTCTGTTAGCCCTTAAATCATATTGATCATTTTATGGATTGCTGGTATCCAGTGTCAGTCCTACTTAAAGTAGGTCCATTGAATGAATGAGACTTCAATTATAGTAGTGTTGGCAATAAGCCTAAGTATTCAAAATATTTATATAGCACCCTTGCCACAGTTGAAAACAATACAATCCCTCAGAAATTAAGCAGGCCAGACCATTATAGCAGATGGGTAACAGCATTAGGACCTAACCAGTGGTTTCTTCCTCGTTGCCCTCAATGGTGTGTAATTCGAAGATGATGCTCAAACTTGGTCAACCTTCTAACTTCTTGAACTTGAAATGTGGGTGACTTTGCCATATATTGTCCAGCTTGAGGAGAGTGGGTGACTTATCTTGATATTCCATGCATATATTGTATCATAATTTTAATCTCTAAGCTATTATAAAAGCAGCGGCATCTGATTCTTGTTTACAAATGAATGTTGTTTAAGCACATCTGGCAGTAAAGTAGTTTTTTAAATTCTCTGTTCATTAAGGAAGTGATATAAAGAACATTTGACTTCAACTACAAGCTATTTATTCCATAATACTCTTGCTGAAGTGATTCATGGGATTATAGCTGAACAGATTGTTTATGTCGGTCTGCAGTGGTTATGACAGTGAAACCAGTGAATCTGTTGTCACAGCTGTTGAACTATCTAAGCGAGCAAGGAAGAGCAAACCTATCAGTAACTCCGGTTCCAGAAGTACTGTACAAATGTATAATTACTATACGTTAAAGTATAATAGTTGCTGCTGCATTGCTTGGATGCTAGGACAAACTCCTACTGACAGTGCAGCCTTGTATTTTGGCCATGAAATCCAATTCTAGGCCCTATAGCTGCAAAGTGCCATATCAAAGGTTCAGGTTGCAAACCCCTGTCCTAAGGCTTAGCCCATATTTCATATACATGTATACATTTAGGGTACAGCGGAGTAAATGTTAAAATAATTTTAAATATTAAAAAGGTTTTATATGGAAAGGGTGGATGGAAAACGTTTTCGCTATTTCTAAAAAGTGTGTAAAATGTATACAATCTGTTTTGTTGTGCAATAGTAAACAAGCTAAGAGTATCTTTGAGTCTGAAACTGCATTTAAAGCAGTAGCAATCCTAACTACAATTGTTGAACTCTGTAAGACTGACTTCTGAGTAAACATGTGGAGGATCAGACTGTGCACAGCTGGAATCCTACACACACTACCCTGACAGGAAGTGCTGCTGAATTCTGTGCTGCTGAACTTACTTTTAATAATGTAATAATAATAAATTGCATAGTATAAGTTGCACAATATCTGATTTTGGGCCTGCCTGTTTTTGTTAAATGGGACAATCAAGTATAATTTTAAAATGCATTGGCACATATTTCAAAGAAAAGATGAAAAAAGAACAAATTCCAGTACACATGATGTAATAATGCAAATAGACTGTTGGCAAAAATAGATATAAAACATAGTCCCGGAATACATTGCTCTATTAGTATGTCATAGATCTAGGTTTGTTTGCAGTTAACAAGCTAACAAATGCCCTGTCAGGTTGTAAGATGTTTTGGTTGGAATGCGGCTTTAAATAATGCCTTAAATATATTTTATATTTGAATGCTTTCTGTGACTTAATTTATTGTATAATACCTTGAGATGTGTCTACACTTTGGGGTATGTGTATTGGTTAACCAGTTCAATTCACTTGATTATAGGTAATTTTGGCAAAGGTTAGAAAGATATATCAGGTGTGCACAACCTTTTTGCGCTCGAGGGTTATATGTTGCTCTGACTATAGAGTCAGGGCCTGTACACATACATTCCAGGGATATATGAAGATGCTGGGGGATAAGCACCTTCCCTCCACCTGCTCCCCCAGTGATACAGGACTCATTTTCCTTGTTGGCTTCTATCTAGATTGTTGGGGACAGGAATTTGTGCGGTGTGGTCAGAGTACCTTTAACGTGTATAATATATTGTTTAAAAGGCTGCATGGATGATACCAACCTCAGTTCTGTTTAGGTCAGGTGAATATCATGTATGTTTAATTAGGAAGAGAACACAGATAAATAACTTAGGGTCCACCTAGCTCAGTCCTGATTCCATGGTGCTAGCATCTGTTCTCTGGCATTCCAAGCAAGATTTTGAGCCTCGCCTGAGACATCAAGAATTGAACATGTATACAAAATATATTTTCTGCTGTGGCAGTGTGGCCTTTCCTCTAAAAGTACTGGCTGTTTTATGTGAATTGGCTAAGGGCAGACTTTTGGTAAAGCAAATTCTATTGTGAATTTCTGAAGAAATTATTAAATGGTCCAACAGTGCTTAAGGTAATCCAGCATGTTAATTTATATATTATACTCTTCCACTGATGGCATATTTTGTGAACACTTCACTATTCAGCAGTCCGGCCTCATGACTTGAGGTGCATGATTAAACAGGAAAAGAGCATTGCAGGACACAAGCTTGTTAACAGGATGATACTAGTTTTTGGCACTGAGCACAGCTACAGTATAACCTTGACAACTTTAGTGGGGGGCACTAATTTTGAGGACTACAGAAATTTGGGTTGATTTTTTACTTTGAGCTTGATAAATTTTGTATATATTTTTACATTATATGAAGTGACTAATAATTAGTTGTGAAGACCTCTCTTTGAGTCCGTACTTGAACAAAAATTATTCACAGTCCATCATTAAAGAGAATGTGTACACACACACACTTTATTTTCGTCTTCAAAGGGAGTGGAATTTTAAGACTACTCAGCAGTAGAGAAACAACAAGGAACATGATCACAATTACCTCAATTAAAGTGAGATGAGGAAGCTTCTGTTTTACAGCCATATTTTCCTTGTAAGCTTGTTCATCCTATCTGCCACTGGGCTGATGAGAACTTTCCATAGGAGAATTTGCCACAGAGCTTTTTGTGTCCCTGCTAAAGACAAGTGAAGAGATGACACTATGAAGGCCTGTCTCAGTGCTGAATGTAAGCAAGTCAGAGAGGTGCCATATCCCATGACACAGAAAGCAAACCGCTCCATGCTCCTGCATGCTGAAAAACAGGCTGATGCCTAGATGGATACTACAGAAAAGTTTTAACAAAAACAAGACACTAGCATGCCATGAACAGACACAATCATTTGTCACCCTCCCAATCAAGTAGGTAAAAGCTGCTGTACTGTGTGCCTAGTGTGGATCATATACCTAATCAGTCGCAACTTTTCAATACGAAAACACCTTGGATACGTAAGCATGTGCGACTGTTGAGGAAACGTATTTCAGAAATGTAACAAGTGCGGGATTTTGGGGTGAAAGTTAATTGCTACTGTATGCGTTCATTCAGTGTAAGGAATAAATTAAGGAAAACACGTGCTATTTTTCCAACCCTTTCCATTGAAAAAGAAATGACTGTTCCATTTTCGCGGAAGTCAAGGTTTGCGCTGCAGCGTTTGTCCTCTGTCCATCCCCCTTTTCTAAACATAACGGGAAGAGCTCGCTTCTCGCTTCCCCGCCCCATAGTTGAGCATGGTAGCGTGCGGGCGCGCGGCCGAAGGCGCGCGTGCGCGCACAACCACACGGAGAAGTAGGAGGAGAAATGGAAACGGAAAAAAAAAACCCCTCAGAAATCTCAGCTGCACTTCTGGCCCTTTTAAAAAGTTTGTGTAAATTGGAATGAGGTCAGATTTGGAGCTTCTCATTGCACGCGGTGATTATTATTACATTGGGTTCCAAGCCAATCAGAGTCGAGAGGGTGGGGTTTGGCACGGCGGAGCGTTGGATACAGCCGGTGATTGGCTGCGGAAATAACTCTGAAAGGATAAAGAGGCGCGAGGTGGAATTGGGGTCCGCTCTAAGCTGCAGCAAGAGAAAGTGTGTGTAAGAGGGAACAGGCCAAGTCTATAGCCCCGGGTTGTACATGTCTCTTTCCTCTCTTTGGGGCTGTGCATCCAAGGGAAAGCGAGACGGGACTCCATACATTTATTGCACCAGTCACTGCTCTTCCTACCAGGAAGACACACAACTATTAATGTTGCTTGGTTGCATGGACGGGGCTTTTTCCCCCCCGTTTAATTCCTCGCAGCTACAGAGTAACAAACGAACAAACTCCTGATCCCTCTACCACGAGTCCTCGATTACGGACGATTTTTTTTGTGGGAGGTGGGCATTTTTTAATTTTTTTTTAAACGGCTTTTGGATTTTGGTGTGCCCTTTAACGAAACAAGAGACTTTTAGTGGTGGGCGTGCTGCTTTTTGCTGAAACACCTCGAGTAGAGTAAAAGTAGGGGGAAAAGTAAGGGGGGAAGCACTTGTGAGCTGCGGGGTGAGGGAAGAGGTGGGAAAAAGAACTTGGATTGGTGGTTTTTTTTTTATGTTTTGTTTTTTAAAGAAAAGCTCTCTCCACTTGGAGTCCGGCTTCTGCAACTAGATTCTCCGTGCAAAGTTGCAGGGTAGAGGCGTGCACAAAGTGCCAGAGAAACAAAGCGGTGTGGAGCTACAACTACTTCTCAGAGGGGACGGTGCCTTAAGTAGCAGAAGGACGGAGCGCTTGCGAAGGGAGCCTGAGAGCACCCAGTGACTGGGAAAGTTGAGTGTCTTGTTTCAAGCTGGTGCCAAACTGAGACCCGCCGATTTCCCCACAGCTGCCGCCGCCGCCAACGCGCGCCAGCCCCCGAGATGGTGCAACAGACGAACAACGCGGAGAACACGGAAGCGCTTCTGGCGGGCGAGAGCTCGGACTCCGGAGCCGGCATCGAGCTGGGCATCGCCTCCTCTCCCACGCCGGGCTCCACGGCTTCAACAGGGGGCAAAGCGGACGACCCGAGCTGGTGCAAGACGCCCAGCGGCCACATCAAGCGGCCCATGAACGCCTTCATGGTGTGGTCCCAAATCGAGCGGAGGAAGATCATGGAGCAGTCGCCGGACATGCACAACGCCGAGATCTCGAAGCGCCTGGGCAAGCGCTGGAAGCTGCTCAAGGACAGCGACAAAATTCCCTTCATCCGGGAGGCGGAGCGGCTGCGCCTCAAGCACATGGCGGACTACCCTGACTACAAGTACCGGCCCAGGAAGAAGGTGAAATCGGGCACAAACTCCGCGAAGCCGGGAGAGAAGAGCGGGGGTGGAGGGAGTGGCGGCGGCGGCAACAGCCCAGGAGGAGCCGCCGCAGCCGTCGCCAACTCTTCCAAAGTCGCCCTCAAAAAGGGCAGCGCCGCCAAACTCTCCCCCAGTGGCGCCGGCAAGCCGCATCCCAAACTGAGCCTGAGCGGCGGCGGCGGCAGCAAAAGCTCGTCTTCGTTCTCAGCGTCTGAGCAGCCAGCTGCCCTCCTGCCCCCGGAGCACCACTCGCTGTACAAATCCCGCGCCGCTTCACCGGGCTCCTCCTCGCCCTGCAGCAGCAGCAGCAAACACCTCCCCGAGAAGAAGGCCAAGCGGCTCTACCTCTTCTCGCACGCGTCGCCCGGTGGCGCCGTGCCTGCCAGCCCGACGCTGAGCACTTCGACGGAAGCCAGCGACCCGCTCAGCCTCTACGACGAAGCGGGCGCCGCCGCCGCCGCCGGGAGTCAGCAGGACGGGGGCGGCGGCTGCAGGGAGTCCGCGGCTTCCCCCGCGGGCGGCTGTTCCCCGTCGGACCACCGAAGCTATACCAGCCTGAGGGCGCCCTCGCCAGCGCCGTCCACCTCGCACTCGTCGTCGTCCGGCTCCTCTTCCGCCTCCTGCGCTTCCTCCTCCTCGGACGACGAGTTCGAAGACGATCTGTTGGACCTCAACCCGAGCCCGGGCTTCGACAGCATGGCCCTGGGCAGCTTGAGCTCGTCGGTGCTCGACAGGGACCTGGATATTAACTTCGAGCCCGGCTCGGGCTCGCACTTTGAGTTCCCGGACTATTGCACGCCGGAGGTAAGTGAGATGATATCGGGGGACTGGCTCGAGTCCAGCATTTCCAACCTGGTCTTCACGTACTGAGGGGGACGAAGGAGGAGGGGGGGGAAGCAAGAAGCGTGTGCGCGCGCGTGGGGAGCGAGAGAGACGCAAAGACGGCACGGACCCCACGCGCGCTGAGGACAGCCTGGAGAGCGAGCATTTCGGCCACGCTTGTGGAGGGGTGTTTTTTTCCCCCCTCCTTAACGAAACTGACTTGGGGTGTGTGTGTGTGTACGCGTGTGCGTGATTTTGCAAAGAAAACGGCAAAAGGGATCAACCTTTTTTCTTGTTACTTTTTTGGGTTGCCGTTGAGAAAAAGCAACCGCAGAAGTGTCTGTCTAGCGGAACAGATCCTCAGCCTTCCCCCCCGTTTTTCCACGCTCCAGCAGCCGACGAAGGAGTTCCACGTTTCAGAGACTATGGCGAGAATCAAGTGGCTTCAGCAAGAATGCAGGGCGAGGGCGGGGGGTGGCAGCCGCGCACATCTCTCCAGGGTTTGTTTCTTACCCAGTTCGAAGGGATTGGGGGTGGGGAATAGATTGTGCTGTATGCATTAGCTATCTCTGGGGGGTGGGGCGGCGGGGGGGTCCATTGCAAGTAGAACTGCAGGACTTGCAGTGGGGGAGGGGTTAGTCCTAGTTTGCGGGGGTAGAGGAGGGTGCTCTTGGACATCAGGAGGCGATCCGGAGTAAGAGACTGGCCCTGGCAACTGGACTGAGATCCGAAGTGGGATGGAGAGGAAGGAGGCGTTTAAAAACAATGAACTGGAAGCCCGGCAAAGAAGAAGATAATAATAAAACCGAAAAAGGATTTGCACGTATAAAGGAGAAGGTGGCCGCCGTTTTCTTGGTCACCTTATAGTATATACAGAGAAGTCAGTATGTGTGGAATTTCAGCAACACTGAACTTTTTTTTTTTTTTAATTGGAGAAAGATATAGAGTAAACCAAGTTTCTGTAAGGATGTGGTACAGGGGAAATAAAGGGCAGTTGCTCTTTCTTGCGAAAATGTGTTTTTCTTACTCAGAATCGTGATGGTGTTGGATTATTTCACTGGTGGGTTTAATATAGCATGTTTTCCTATCTTTCTGAGGTTTCTGTAAGACTGTTGAACAGTTTAAAAAGAATAGTGTTAGAATAATATAAAAAGCAGATAGATGGCGCTATGTTTGATTCCTACAAAATGATCACCAGCTTTTTTTCATTCTTAACTCTTTAAAGGATTCAAACGCAACTCAAATCTGTGCTGGATTTAAAAAACAAATCAGGACCAAATTTTTTCTCAGTGTATGTGTGCGTGTGTGTGTTTCTTTCTAGATGTAAATGAAGACTTTTTTTCACACCATGATGATCCATCCTTGAAAGGTTTTTTTCTTTGTAAATGAAATTGGATGCCATTTTGTAAAGTGAAATATTTATACTGGCCAAACATTTTTTACTTGTATTACTTTGTCCTTTTTTTAGTAGTTCTGTTGTTACCCACACCATTTTTATGTCACCTTCACCGAAGGGCTAGAGTTTTAACTTTTAATTTTTTATATTTAAATGTAGACTTTTGACACTTTTAAAACAAGAGAAGAGAGATGAAAACGTTTGATTATTTTCTCAGTGTATTTTTGTAAAAAATATATAAGGGGTGTAAATTGCTGTTTTGAATTTCCTGATTATGACAGGGCTGCTGGTTAATCTCTCTCAAGCAAAAAATCAGCCCCTACTTTCATCATGTTTACACTCCAATCTGCAGGCTTCTTAAAGAGACAGTATCCCTTGTATCCACTGTTCGACTCTCTGTAGGAGTTGAGAGAGAGAGAGGGATTGAACTAATAATTCACTGTAGGGCTAACGTCTAACAAATGCAACCCCCTCTCAAAGAAAATAGTATGTTGTACAGAAACAACTGGAGCATTTTCAGGAAAAAAAGGGATCCTGTAGCTTTAACTTGTAAACCACATCTTTTGCACTTTTTTATAAGCAAAAAACAAAAAACCGTGCCGTTTTTAAATCACTGGATCTATCTAAATGCCGATTTGAGTTCGCGACACTATGTACTGCATTTTTTCATTCTTGTATTTGACTATTTAATCCTTTCTACTTGTCGCTAAATATAATTGTTTTAGTCTCTTATGGCATGATGATAGCATATGTATTCAGGTTTATAGCTGTTGTGTTTTAAGATGAGAAAAAGTGAAAACATCTTTGTACATTTAAGTCTGTATTATAATAAGCAAAAGAGATTGTGTGTTTATGTATGTTAATATAACATGACAGGCGCTAGGACATCAGCCTAATGAGGAGGTTCCGTTAAGGGTTTTTTCTTTTTTCTTTTTGTTACTTTTTTTTTGGTCATTCATCCTGTGCAATATGCTGTGTGGAATATCTTTGTCTAACAATCTGCCCATAACACAACATGGGGTGGGGTGGGGGGAAACTGGCTAATTATGCCAAGTTCACTGCCTGTCAGATTGTCAATATACTTTCTGTAAATAACCTTCCCCCCCCCCCAAAGGAAATAAAATCAGCTGGAACTGAACCCTAAAATTCTGCTGTTCTTGTTGTCATTATGGAGGGTTCTTCTGTGCGTTTTGTGTGTCCTCACACATTCTCAGTGAAGATCCTTGCAGGAATTAGTCGGATGTGCCGATTGAGAAGCTGCCTTTCCCCATCCCCCACCACTGGAAGGACTTGGCAAATCACTGCTTCAGACCTTTTGTATATTGTGCTGCTGCTTGCCTGCTTTCTAGGAATGTGTGTATGCATTAAGCAAATGCTAATAGCATTTTCACTGGAAGAATAAGAGGAGGGAGAGGTGTGGGGAGATGGACTTAGCTACACTTGGTAACAGAGAAAGCCATTAGAGATGAAACAGCTACTAGGAATGTGCTTTAAAGAGCCCCTTCGGCCCCTTCAACCATTTGTTCTCTTAGTCTGACCTTGCACTGTGAAAAGCCTGCCTCCTTCCATATCCCTCTGCCAGTAATTCTTCTCTGTGCATTGCCTGGGTGATCATAACTGAAGATGAAGAAGGCACAGTTACTATTCAGAGTAACATTTAGAATTTCATGCATTAGTGCCAAAACAGCTTAGAGTCCATCCTTCAACGTTTTAGAAAATATATTAAATGAAAATAGCTTTAATTTGGTGCAAAAACACACATCCTCTTTTTCCACCCATTTGCTGTAGGCTTGAGGAAAAAAGCATGCAAACAGAACACAGTTTGCATGGAAAATAATTTACACACAGGTTGCAGAGGACAAGTGCAAACTATAAACAGTTTTAACTTGAGCTCTTAAAGATGACTTCAGCAGCTAGTAGTTCCTTTAGCCTTCTAGATAATCCTTTTTAAGTAGATGTGAAATATTAGGTCAGTGGGTGAATCATTAAGTGCTGAGGCGGCTTTGATGAAGCTTAGAATTTGCATTGCAGGTAAGTAAGATGGAAATTCACAGATAGACCCTCCTCAGTCATGAACTCAATCATAGCAGTTGTAATGACCTAAAAAAACTGGAAGTTCATCTGACCAAATTTATTTTTAAACCACCTCCTTTTAAAAGGGGCGGGGACCTGAGCTGGTGCTTCCTCATTGAGAACCTTGATTAATAGGCTCTGTCTTAAACACACTTGAAAATAATTTGTTTTGAACTTACCTGACAGGATGGGGCTTTTAAAGAGCATTTTCCAACAGGTGAATTTTTTCATAGTGAAAAATATGTTTGATTTGTTGTTGAGCTGAAAGGGGGATACACTAGACTGGTTAGTTTGTAACAATTTTGTTAATTTTGATAAAGGTAGTCCATCAGGTGAGTACTAATACATTATTTTAAACACATGTTAAACAAGGTGCTTCTTTCACAAAAGGATAAACACTAGGAGTTTCAAGTCATGCAAATAGTGATGGGAAGAAATGGAGAGAATGGTTTCCTAGTTACTACAATCAAGTGAAGGCTGTATAGTACCTCATGTGATGTTGCTTGCTTTCTTCACCCAGATGATAACCTTCCTGGTACTGTAGTTCCCTGGCAGGCTTTTGAAGAAATTCAAGGAAAGGTAGACTTTCCGAAGTTACTAATCTAATCATGTTTCACCTTAATAAGCTTACGAGTGGAAGACCATATTAAAATTCAGTGCATCCCCAGCATAGTCAGGATTCCACTAGGACAGGAGCCTTGTGGTGTGATTTGGGCCTTAGGAAGGCCCTCTTTTCTCTCCTACTTTTCCGAAAAGTGTTTCCATTGTGCCATATATCACTAAAGATCACATAAATGTTTATTACTACAAAGCTGAATGGTGAGAGGACTATTTTAATCTTGCCACGTGTACCCCTCAATCCTAATTACCTGTGGGATACTATAAGCTCTTACAAGCTCAAACGAGTGATTTCCTGCCTCCATTTTTCTTTCTCTCAACTGGTAACTTTAAGATTCAATTAATTAACTGCCCACAACCACTTAATTTGAGACACTGTGCCTGACTCCTGTTTTCTAGCCCTATTTCTTCATCAGAGTTGTAATCACAGTTGTCTATTTAAAATGTGCCATTCAGTTTGAAACCGATTGTTTCCTTTGCAAGTAATGAGTTATCTCAGTGCTCTCAACATTACGTGGGCTCTGGAAGCTCATAGCTCCTGAAAAACCCCTCTAAATTTTTCATGATTGTTATTGTGGTACAAATATTTGCATAACAAGGGGGAGTATAGAAAACATTACCTCATTTTTGTGACTTGTTGTAGAGCTCAAGCACATGGTATATACATCTCTGACAGGATCTCCTGAGATTTTTACTTAATATCAGATAAGGAGAAACATTGGAGTGAAGAAGTGATTGGGAAAGGGTCTTGAATTTTCTTCCCCAACATTGCCATGTCATTTTCCAAATTAAATTGCCCTTGTCCCAGCAGCCATTTTCCAGGTATGGGAAAAAGGCAGGTGCCTATATTATATCTGTATATTTTTTCCCAAAATGGCAAGCAGGCTGTTCTGGCTTGGGGGCTGTAGTAATTTATATAATGGAAGTTGCACGGAGGAGAAGAGCCATCAGCAGTGTCACTGTTCCAAGCCAATTTGGTGACATTTTGTTTGCTTCAGGTTCCAAACAAACATCAAAAGATCCAATCATGGATCTTGGAGTGATTGTAGGAACAACAGACTTCCCACTCAGCCTCTTACACTACCCTGTTAGCTGTTTTATCCACAGGACTACAACAACATGTGAATATTTGTATGAATACTTCAGCTTAACTGTGAACTAGAATCTCAGAAGAGTTACAGAGCTGGAAGGGGCCTTGGAGGCCTAATCTACTCACCTGCTTAATACATGACCTACAATACATCTTGCAAGCACAACATGGCTATGCTGTCTAGTTTAATACCTTGTTTAAAAGTGATGAGAACGCATCACTTCCTGGGATAGTCTGCCTTGCACTGTCAAACACTTCTTACCATTAGGAAGTTTATCCTGATATTTAGCCAAAATCTGCTTCTCTCCAGTTTTCCCACTGATTCTAGTCTTGTTGTCTGGAGCAATACAGAGCAACAGCCCTTCGGCTATTTTAAAACAGTTATGTAACCTGATTACATACTCAGGATCATACTGAACAGGGCTCCATCTTATTCAATACTTTTTTTAGCAGCCTTTGGGCACAATTCTATGCATGTTTAGACAGAAAAACAGCTTACAAGATCCTGGCATACCCCATACTTAATGGGACTTAAGTTAGACTAATAATGGAGCCATGCATCAGACTGTGTTCATAAAGAGTATAAATTACTTTCATCATATTTTCTAATGATACAGCATGATCACTACACACTGTGACTAAACAATAATACAACATGAATGACAAAACTCAGGGAAATGGGATAAAATTACTTGAGAGTCAGGTGTTTGGGCTGAATAAAGCATTATTTGGATCCTTCTTGAAGGAGACTTGTAAGCTTAAAATGAAGGTCAGTCATACAGGCCATCTCAAGGCTTGGTTAATCAAAGAGGAGGGTAACCTGCAATTATAGAGTTGGTGAGCATCCTCAAAATTTTGATAGCAAATGTATAATATTGATGTACAAGCAGATGAAAGCTTGAATAGGCCTCACCTGGAATAACTGGTTTAAAAGAATGATACAAAATTTGAATGTGTGGGGACATAAATCCAGTGAGAGTGGATTTTCTTTTTCGGTCTTGGGGGAAAAAAATCAGGGTTGCTTCAGTTTAGCTGAAAAGGGTGGGAAGGGGGTGTATTTCAGAGGGATAGTAGTTCTGAGCTCTGATCAGTATTAGCAAGCCCTACTTAAAAATAGATCCATAGATTTTGACTGAGACTTAAGTTAGACTAACATTGGAGAAACCTATATTTGGAAAATTATTTTGGTTATTAAAAAAGAACATGGGTAAAATAACAGCTGTACACAACAGTTCATTAACTGTACTAGTTATTCTCATCCCCCCAGTTCCCCATCAAAGAGACAGCAGAATGCTCTCAGTCCATTCAAGGGACACATAGCTCAGAAAGTTATCACATAATGATTTTTAATTTGATAAGTATCAACATTTTTTTTTGGTTAGAAAATACATATTTCCCATGATATGTTGGTTCTTCTGCTCCTCTGAGGTGGAAGTGGATGGTCTGGGAATGTTGACTCTCACTTGTAAAGAGAGGTCCACAGCTATTGACAGCAGGCAACTATGTTAGCAGGGGGTTTTTTTTGGGGGGGGGGTTGGAAAATTTGCCATCCAGTCCTATTCATCTTAACCTTATAATAAATCCTACTTAGTTCAGTGGGCATACTTCTCATCCAAGCATGCTCAGAGTTAGAGCTGTAGACAGTTTTCAGGCTGAGGCTCTTGCTAGCAATAGGCTTACCAAACTACATGCCTGATATTCATGAATTCTACATGGACAGTGGTGGTTCCTCCGGTGGTCCTTGTATAATCAGCTTGAGGTCAGGGCCACTGGGGTACAAAACCAGCAAGAGTAGCACTGAACCCCTGCACTTAGACTTGTATAGGCTACTTGTATAGGCATTACTGCTGTAGAGAAAAGCTGCACCTGAAAAGAAAAAGCACCTCCTGTGGACAGGTCTTCCTGGAATGAAGCCTTACCAAAAGCTACAACCGAATACCAGCAGCATAGCTCCTATCTATCATGGTAGCCATGGTTTAGCAGTATGAGGAAGGGCCAGAGAGAATTGTGGGCTCATGCATTTCTACATCTAATGTTCCCTGGCATGGGCATAAGGAGGAGATTGGAAGCTTTTACTTCCATTTTACATTATTGAGTATTTTGCCTTATCCACACACAGTTCCGTTTGACATCCATGTCTAAACCCAAATGGTGGAGAAGGGAAAGCAGGACCATTCCACCGGGCCTCTGAAGACAACATCCAGGAAGGCCCTTCCTGCCCCATGGATAACCACCTACAGCCATTCAAGCAAGCTAAACTGAGAAAGATGGAAATGGGAAGCAGGACCTTTCTACCAGCCCTGCTGAAAGAATGATTGTTCCCTTCTTTTGTTCCTATTTCTTTTCTTTGTGTGTCATGTTCTTAGACGGTAAGTTTGTGAGCAGGGAATGTTTTCTTTTATTGATTATGTAGAAGTTACTAAGGTAACTTCAGTGGAGGAGCAGGAAAATACAGGCTTAACAAAATAAATTATTGGTAGTTTACTGAAAAAATTCCAGCATCTCAAACTATTTTTTGAAGTTGGTTTGCTTCAACAAAACAGTTTAACCACAGTTTATTGGGCTGTGATGATATGGCAAGCTAAACTATGATTAATCTAAGCTGGGAGTTGTAGCCAGCTTCTGAAGTCTGTTGTACTCTCATTGTGTTCTACTTTATCTTTGAGCTGGGATAGTCACCTTAGCATGTAAGTGTATTTGTGCAGGACATACTATTCTTTCCTTGCACTTCCCATTACTAGGACAGAATGTATGAAGCAGTCTTGCCTTATGCTGCATGTTGATTTATTTAGCTCAATGCTGTCTATTCTGCAGGCAGTATCCTGATTAGTTAAAACCATTACATCCCATTAAGAGTAGGCTAGCCTTCCTTATTGTATGTATTGGCTACAACACCCATAATCTGCAGTTAGCATGGATACTAGTAGCACAAAGACCAAGGTTGTATCCAAAAATATATTACTAGGCCCCTGTTAATGCAAAAATAAACTAAGGCATACATCTTTGCCCCTTTAGGGAGTAATCCTGTGCCTCTAGACTACATCTGATATGGTTACAGAATCATTCAGATTTCCAGATCTGTCAGAGGCAGCATTCTGTCCTTGGAGCTCTGAATTAGAAGCTTGGATGCTCCTTTTCCACCCTGAACAACTGGTTTGGAGAGAACTGTACTGAATTCAGAAAAGCAACTTCAGAGAGGGGAAAAGGAGGCATTTAAGGGGGAATGGAGGAGCTATTTTTTCCCCTATCTAGCTTTCTTCCTGTTGTGAGCTAATCCCTTCCCTCCTTTCTCTCAGGCTCCCAGATGATTCTTTACAATGCAGGTTTTTACTGGCATTTCACAGCTAACAAGACAGCATGACTCTAAATAACCTTCTGTCAAGCTGAAAAGATACGCCATGTAAAGAGTTGAACCCAAACTATAAACTTCTCCCCAGTCCCTCCCTTTCAATAACTCTGCAACACCACCCTCAGGTAGTTCTCATTGGTGGAGAGCCAAATGGTGATCTATACAAACCCTTCAACTGGGTAGCTCATCTCTCCTGACAGCTCATCACAGAATTAAGGCCTGGATCCTGCACCTGCTCCTTTCCTGAAACCCCTCCTGTCTGTTCTCAGGTTGGCCTGAGAAACTTCAGGAAGCAACCTTGGAGGCACTTCACAGTCTCCTGCCACTCTGCTTCTGTCCCACCATTGCCTGCTCCTCCTGTTCAGAATCCAATGATGTATCTTCCTGAAAAATCAGTGAGCGTCTGACCCACTCACTACACTTCTCTTGTGAGATACCCTGGCTAGACAGACAAACATGTCTATTTAGTGGAACATGCAGGATGGCGAGGATCTGGAAGTGAAGATTGCATCAGCTGCTTCTGCTCTGCATTGGATGGACATAAGCATGCAGCTTTGGGGTCTTAGGGCCATCAGCACAGAATTGTACCCTCACCATACCAAAGCTGCACCATACAGATCCAGTTAATCCATTAATCCTGTTAATCTGGTATAGGGATCATGGCTGTCCCCTGACGTTTATTTTAGGAGTAAACCTCATGCAGCCTGGACTTATTTCCTTAACATTGGATAGTATGTATCATTACTATTTTTGGAGAAATTTTTGGAAATTTTACGTTTCTGTCTCTGTCAGACAGTCTGCTAGTGAGAGCTTTATGCCCAAGGATTCCTTTTCATCCAATTTTGCTATCTTCCTCTTAGATGGTGGGGGGGGGGGGGGAGAGGTTATCTGTGACAATATTCTAGTGTAAGTGCTATTTTTCACAGATAAAAATGCTTTTTAAAGAAGTTTAGGTTGCTACTCTGTGAAAACTTGCTTTAAAGTTCATCTAAAATTTTCAATGCATTAATAAAAGTTTAATTCAGGGAGAGCCAGGTGTAGCAAAGGAAGATGTAAAGGACTCCAATGAAGAACGAGCTAAGAAATGGGGACAGAACCTCTGCATTACCCAGTATGCTCACGAACTACTCTTGAAAGTGACAGCATATAGTCACCTAATCAGAACATTTTAAAACAATAAACTGCTCAATAATATTTGTAGATTTTCAACCCTTTAAATGTTGAAGATTTATATCATGAAGTCACTTTGGATGTTATGTGCTGTCAAGTTGTCTCCAACTTATGGCAACCCTAGGAATGAAAAAAAAAAAAAAATGTCCAATCCATGACAGCCTTGCTCAGCTCTTGTAAGTTCAGGCCAGTGGCTTCCTTTATAATGTAAAACCATCTCAGATTTGGTCTTCCTATTCTTCTGCCTTCAAGTTTCCCTAGCATACTTTTCTTCTCCAGGGAATTTTGCCTTTTCACAATGTCATCAAAGTATGACAGCCTCAGTTTTGCCATTTTTGTTTCTGGGGAAAGCTCTGACTTGATTTGATTTAGAACAATTATTTCCTCCTCCTATTAGTCTAGGATATTTTCAAAGCTCTCCCCCAATGCCATGTTTCAAATGCATTAATTTTCTTGTCAGCTTTCCTCACTGTCCATCTTTCAGGCCTATACATAGTGACTAGGAATACAATAGCGGGAATGCTCTTGGCCTTGGTCTCCCCTGAAAAATCCTTACACCTGATCATCTTTTCTAGTTCCTTCATTGCTCCCCTTCCAAGTCCCACTAGTCTTTGAATTTCTTGACTGCAGTCTCCCTTTGATTGACGACTGAACAGAAGTATGCAAAACTTTTCTTCATTGTTAACAGTAAAGTTCTGTAATTCTTCTGTAGTCATGAGTTTTGTTTTCTTACTATTCAACTGCAGTCCTGCTTTGCACTTTCTTCTTTCATCAGGAGCTGTTTCAAGGCATTGCTGCTTTCTGCTAGTAATATGGTGTCACCTGCATATCTTAAATATTTATGTATTTCCCACCAACTTTAACTCCCTCCTCTGATTCCAGTCCAGCTTCCTTATGATATGTTCTGTGTGCAGATTGGAACTAATAAGGAGATAAAATACACTCTTATCTGTTACCATTATGTATTGGAAACCATTCTGTTTCTCTATATCCCATCCTAACAGTAGCTTCTTGTCCACTGAGGCACACCCATTTCTTTCCGGACCATCCATAACTTCTCATTATCTACACAGTCAAAGGCTTTGCCATAGTCTATAAAGCATAGACCGATCTGAAATTCTTTGGTGTACTCCAGTAGTCAACTTATATTTGCAATACGATCTCTACTGCCTCTTTGGAATCCAGCTAGAACATCATAGCTAGAACATAGCTAGAATCCAGCTAGAACATATTTCTTACTCTGTATAGGGTAATATTCTTTCTTGTAACACCTTGAGTATCACTTTTCTTGCATGGGAAATTAGTGCATCGGTCCTGTGGTTGCTGTACTCTTTTGCATCCCCTTTCCTAGGGATTGGAAGATATATTGAATGTTTCTTGTCTGTGGGCCATTGTTTTGTTTTCTACATTTGTTGGCATATTCTTGTTACTATTTGGACTGATTCAGTCTCTGCAGCTCAGAGTATTTCTACTGGTATCCTATCTGAGTGCCTTATTCCTTCCAAGCAGTTTTCATTTTGCTTCTAATATTTCAGGCTCTTCCTCCTAGGATTCTTCTTTGAAGGAGCCTGCCATCTTTTAATCTCGTCTGTATAATTTTTTTGTATATTCTTTCCACTTTCTCTCTTTTTTCTTGGTCAGATAGTATCTTTTAGCATTCATACTCTAAGTCTGAATTTCTTGTTGATTTCTTGATCTTTTGCTTTTGAATTTCCGAAAAAGGTCTTTTGTTGTTCTGCTTCTTTGCAGTGGTCCTTATAATTGTTCTACGGGATTTTGACTGTATTTCTGTCCAATTTTGCTTTTGCTTCTTTCCTGCCATTAGTGACTGTGACTGTTTCGTCTGTCATCCATCTAGGTTTTTTCTTTATTTTTGCTACAGAAATTGTCTTTTGGCTTTCTTCCCTAATAATGTATCTGGCTTTGGATTCTTTGCCCTGCATTAATCTACTTGAAAAATGAACCCTTTTGTTTTCAAAATGTGCTTAGGATCACAACCTCAGTAATTAGACCAGTGATGTGCTGCAAGCTCATGTTTTCTAGTTACTTGGAATTAAACTGAACATATGTACACTTTTCCTGTATTTAGATCTCGAAAACAAACACACCATAGACTTACTGAGGTGGCATCTCTAGGCAAAAGAAAATTCTCCTACATAGCTTGTTTCCCTTGCTGACATATTTATCCAGATTGTTATCTCTGTGGCAGTATATTGGACTAATTATTTAATTTAACATAAAAACATAATTTCAGAAGTGACATTTGGAGAAGACAGAAGCTGTTTTGATTGGAAGTGAAGAAATGGAATGCAACAAAACAAGCAACTCTTACTGCTCTTGACTAACTTTTTAATGATCAGAATAAAAGTATTTTATTGTACTTTTGGTGTGTGTGTGTGTGTGTGTGTGTGTGTGTGTGTGTGTGTGTGTTTGGTAGCAACAGCATGGGAATTGTGTAACACTGGAAGAGCAACCAACCAGGTATAGTGGCATCATGGACTTCATCACTGATGGGAAAATGCTTATATTGAATTTATTTGCCAATGTAATGGTTTAACATGACTCTTTTTGTTCTACTTGGTATGCTTTTTATTATGGTTGTGAATCAAAATAGTCAATAAAAGGAGCTGCCTGCTCAGCATCAGCCTTTCCAGGAAGACCAACATCATTAAAATATAGATAAATGTACATTAATGTTAATAGAAATAATATAAAATACATGAATACAAGAAAGCACATGGGAAATTACTCTATGGTCTTCTCATAGGGTATTTTTGTGTGAGATAGTATTAACCACTTTCTACAAATCTCTAGAAATGTGTTTATGTTTTCTCTTAGACCATATTAATATAATTAAAGGCATGTACATAAACTGGATGAAGATGACTTACAGAACAACCCAGTGCTCTGAACATCCAATGATCTGCTGGTAGACATCCCACAGCATGGAAGGAGCAATGGAGGCAACCTTTGCCTCTCTCTCCTCCTTCATTTCCCTTTTTCCACTGTAGACACTTTTGAGCAGGTCTAGTAGAATTGCATGCCTGGGCTGGGAGCAAGGAGGCTTCAGCATGTTGCAGATTTGGGACATTCATAGTGCCAGTCACCTTTTCTTCCCACTCTTCCTAAGTTTGGTGGGTAGGGAGCTTGTGGAAGTGGGGCACTGTGTTGCAGAGCCTGAGCTTTGGCATGAATTACCGTGCCAGAAGTGATGGGAGGGTGTTCAGACTAAGATGGGTTTCCCAAAAAGAGGAAGTGCAGGCTGCAGTACTGCAGCCCCCTTGGAAAAATTGTCTCTAGCTGTGCCTCAGTAGAACCTGAGTGGCACCACAGTACCTGCCCTCAGTCCTCTTCTGAAGACATTTCATTGTTGCTGAAGCCAAGACCCTGGTGGGTACTGACATCTCTGTAGCCTTAACAGTATTGTTTGAATGGTCTAAGGAAAGGTCTCAAGTGTAAGGATATTTCACTGGAGATCAAGGCTAAGATCATCCACATTATGCTATTTTCGATAATTATGTATGTAAAAACTGGACAGTGAAGAAAGTGAACAGGAAGAAAATTGATGAGTTCAAAACATGGTGTAAGAGGAGAGCTTTGTGAATGTCCTGGACCAACAGAAAGAGTAACAAGTGGGTCTTAGATGACATCAAACCAGAACTTTCTCTAGCAGGAAAATGACAAAACTGAGGCAGTCATACTTTGGGCACATCACAAGAAGGCAAAAGTAACTGGAGAAGACAATAATTCAAGGGAGTATCAAAGGCAGAAGAAGAAAAGGAAGACCAAATAAGAGAGCAACTGACTCCATAAAGGAAGCCACAGCCATGAGTTTGCAAGAGCTGAACATGGCTGTGAAGGATGGACCATTTTAGAAGGCCTTCATTCATAGAGTTACGGTAAGTCAGAGACCATTTGATGGAACATAATAACAACAAGGAAAGGTCAAGTAAGATTAGAATGGAGGCATATAAGGATAACCATTTGATTTTTCTAAACATTCAGATGTATGTGAGAGGATGCTCAGACCAAGATGGAAGTCATATGACAGAATGAGGCTTGGGTCCTTCCTTAAGACTGACCTATTAATCTGCATGAAGGTAACTAGAAGACCTCACATATATGTCTAACCTTGAATGCTGCAAAATGGTACTATTAATCACATAAACATCATTTTGACTTAGAATCTTTAAAATGTCTGTTGTAACATCTGAAAGGCTGAAGTGGAAATCTCTAATCAGTGGTCTGCTCACCAGTGATCTTCAGGAAGTCACTGTTTTCCCTTTTTAGACCCTCATCCGTAACTTGCATGCACACCTACCAATACAGACATCATCTGCAATCACGTGGCACTGAGTCAAGAATCATAGAATAGTAGAGTTGGAAGGGGCCAGAAGGCCCACCTCCCTGCTCAGCAAAGGACCCCAAGTTAAACCAACCTCTTGGATGGCTGTACAGTTGCATCTTGAATGCCTCCAGGGTGGGAGAGCCCACAACCTCATTAGGTAGTTGGCTCCATTGTCATACTGCTGTCACAGTCAGGAAGTTCTTGCTGATGGTTAGCTAGAACCGTGCTTCCTGTAACTGGAGCCTATTATTCTGTATGCTGCACTTTGGGATGATCAAGAAGAGATCCTGGTCTTCCCCTCTTTGACAACTTTTCAAGTACTCTTCTCCCCCCTCAGTCTACTCTTCTCAAGGCTAAACATGCCCCCAGTTCTTTTTATCTCTCCTGTTAGGGCTTTGTTTCCAGGCCCCAGATCATCCTTGTTGCCCTCCTCTGAACTCTTTCCAGCTTGTCTTCATCTTTATTAAACTGTGGTGTCCAGAACTGGTCACAGTACTTCAGATGAGTCATAACGAGTGCTGAATAAAGTGGAACTAGAGCTTCATGGGACTTGAAAGTGCTACTTCTATTAATGCAGCCTAAAATAGCATTTGCCCTTTTTGCACTTACATCACATTGTTGACTCATATTCAATTTGTGATCTACAACAATTCCAAGATCCTTTTCACTTGCAGTATTGTTGAGCCAAGTATTCCCCATATTGTAACAATGTATTTTGGTTTCTTTTTCCTAGGTGCAGAATTTGATAGCCCGCTGTGACGACTTTGCCCAGCACTTTAAGGAGAAAATCGTTTAGATTCGTCAAGAGCTCCACAGTTCATAGGGTTCCATCATGGGAGGAGTCCAGAGCCCCATCTGGTCCAGCACTGTTGGATGAATTTCAGTTGATGCAGCCTGATGATGTGGACATGGTGCTTGGACTGGTATGTCCTATCACCTGCTTACTTGACCCTTGCCCTTCATGGCTACTCACTAAAGCCAAACATGGGATTGGTACCTGGGTCTAGGAAGTCATCAATGCCTCACTGAGGGCTGGGTTCCTGCCCCTTTAAAGGAGGCGGTGATCAGGCCTGTCCTAAAGAAGGTGCCTCTGGATCCAGAGATGGCCGCCAATTATAGACCGGTGGCCAACATCCCGTTTCTGGGCAAGATGTTGGAACGGGTGGTGGCAGGACAACTCCAAGCACTCTTGGATGAAACTGATTATCTGGACCCATTCCAGTCCAGCTTCAGACCTGGGTACAGTACTGAATCTGCCTTGGTCACCCTGTATGATGACCTGTGCAGGGAGAGGGACAAGGAGAGTGCACCAGTGATGTGGGGCTGAAACTTTTCTAGGCTTTTAATTTTGCTCAGAAAATTTTCCGTTTCATAAGTCCATTCAGAAAAATGAACATATGACAACATTAGCTACACTTGGCATTCTCAAATTGGTCATTCCTGTTTTATGGGTACCATCCTCAGCAAGTGTGTGAGAGAATACAGATATGTCATAAAATGCATGTTTGTCTCAGAGTGAAATAGAATTAATGAATATGACAGTGAAACTGAAGGTGCCCCAACAGCCTTACTGGAAAAGAGATGAACTTTGTTGAAAAAGGTGAACGGTTGTCAGAATATTAGACACATTTCTTTGGATTGTTAAAATTAGTGTGCTAGTTTCCAGTACATTTGTGTTTGTTTTCTTAAATTAAAATAGTATAAGTGAAATAGGAAATATATGCTATTGTATTTAAGCTTTTAGAAGTATACCAATAAAATTCTACATAAGAAAACATTTAAGTCATATTAACCATGCTTTAATTTTTTTCCTCAAGTATTTCTGGTTATATGTTTGTAGTGGCCTGGGTTTTATTTCTTTCTTTCTTTCTGCCCATGTGCATCTTTTTACACTTGTTTACACAGAACTTTCTTAGTTTGATGCCCATTTTCCCAGTTTAGAGAGATCTTTTCAAACCTCTTTACAATCTCTTTTGCTTTAACTATTCAACAAGTTTGTGTTATCCGCATACTTGGCCTCCTCATGGCTCAATTTAATTCCAGATCATTGATGAACAAGTTAAAAAGTATTTGTCCCAATATACATCCTTGTGGGCTCCCAGAATTTACATCTCTCCATTGAGAGAATTTATCATTCATTCATTTTATCTGTTTTCTATTATTTAACCAGTTACCAATCCATAAGAGGATCTTTTCTTCTTTTCCATGATTGCTAAATTTGTTCAGAAGTCTAAATTCAGAAGTCTAAATTTGTTCAAAGTAAGAGACTTTGTGAAAAGCCTTTAGGAAATCCAACAGACAATGTCTACTGGATCACCCCTGCCCACATATTTATTGAATTCTAAATGACAGAATTCTAAATGAATTCTAAATTGGTGACAGGACACAGATTTGCAGAAGTTCTGGAGAACTTCAA
The DNA here is from genome assembly GCF_004798865.1 of Varanus komodoensis. NCBI lineage: Eukaryota > Metazoa > Chordata > Lepidosauria > Squamata > Varanidae > Varanus > Varanus komodoensis. Next base: position 22,730,917 of record NW_025335505.1, on the reverse strand, counting down.
AACTTGCATACTATGTCATTTTTGTTGGTCCTAATAAAAGTACTGCATAATTGTGGACTCTCCTTCATGGATCACTGCCTTGTCATGGCAAAGGGGTTTGCGTAGCTCAATAAAGCTATGAGCTATGCCGTGCAGGGCTACCCAAGACGGACAGGTCATAGCAGAGAGCTCTGACAAAATGTGATTCACTGGAGAAGGAAATGGCAACCCACTCCAGTATCTTTGCCATGAAAACCCCATGGACAGTACCAAAAGGCAAAAAGATATGACGCCGGAAGATGAGCCCCTCAGGTCGGAAGGTGTCCAGTATGCCACTGGGGAAGAGCAGAGGGCTAGTACAAGTAGCGCCAGAAAGAATGAAGCAACTGGGTCAAAGCCGAAAGGACACTCAGTTGTATCTGGTGGTAAAAGGAAAGTCCAATGCTACAAAGATCTATACTCCATAGGAACCTGGAATATAACATCCATGAATCAAGGCAAGCTGGATGTGGTCGAACAAGAGAAGACAAGACTGAACATCGACATCTTAGGAATCAGTGAACTAAAATGGATAGGAATGGGTGAATTGAATTCAGATGACCATCAGGTATACTACTGTGGGCAAGAATCCCTCAGAAGAAATGGAGTAGCCTTCATAGTCAATAAAAGAGTAGGAAAAGCAGTACTGGGATACAATCTCCAAAATGACAGAATGATCTCGGATTCTGAAGGCAAATCATTCAACATCACAGTAGTCCAAGTCTATGCCCCAACCACTGGTGCTGAAGAGGCTGAAGTTGAGCAGTTCTATGAAGGCCTACAACTCCTTCTAGAATTAACACCCAAAAACTGATGTCCTTATGATCATGGGGGATTGGAATGCTAAAGTAGGAAGCCAAAAGATAACTGGAATAACAGGCAAGTTTGGCCTTGGAGTACAAAATGAAGCAGGGCACAGGCTGGTAGAATTTTGTCAAGAGAATATGATGGTCATAGCAAACACTCTTTTCCAACAACCCAAGAGACGACTCTACACATGGACATCACCAGATGGTCAACACAGAAATCAGATTGACTATGTGCTCTGCAGCCAAAGATGGAGAATTTCTATACAGTCAGTAAAAATTAGACCAGGAGCTGACTGTGGCTCAAATCATGAGCTTCTCGTTGCAAAATTTAGGCTTAAATTGAAGAATAGGGAAATGCACTAGGCCACTCAGGTATGACCTAAATCATATCCCTGATGAGTATACAGTAGAGGTGACAAACAGATTTAAGGAATTAGATCTGATAGACAGAGTGCCTGAAGAACTATGGACGGAGGTTCGCAACATTGTACAAGAGGTAGCAACTAAAACCATCCCAAAGAAAAAGAAATGCAAGAAAGCAAAATGGCTGTCTGAGGAAGCTTTACAAATAGCTGAGGAAAGAAGGGAAGCAAAAGGCAAGGGAGAAAGAGAAAGATACAGAATTCTCTGCAGAATTCCAGAGAATAGCTAGAAGAGAGAAGAATGCCTTCTTAAATGAACAGTGCAAAGAAATAGAAGAAAACAATAGAATAGGGAGGACCAGAGATCTCTTTCAGAAAATTGGAGATATGAAGGGAACGTTTCATGCAAAGATGGGCATGATAAAGGACCAAAATGGCAGGAACCTAACAGAGGCAGAAGAGATTAAGAAAAGATGGCAAGATTACACAGAAGAACTATACAAGAAAGAGCTTAACATCCCTGATAACCATGATGGGGTGGTCACTGACCTCAAGCCAGACATCCTGGAATGTGAAGTCAAATGGGCCTTAGGAAGTCTGAGCAACAACAAAGCTAGTGGAGGTGACAGTATTCCAGCTGAGCTATTCAAAATCTTAAAAGACGATGCAGTAAAAGTGCTACACTCACTCAACAGTGGCCACAGGATTGGAAAAGGTCAGTTTACATTCCGATCCCAAAGAAGGGCAATGCCAAAGAATGTTCAAACTACCACACCTTTGCACTCATTTAACATGCTAGCAAAGTGATGCTCAAAATCCTACAAGCTAGGCTCCAGCAGTATGTGGACCGAGAACTACCAGAAGTACAGGCAGGATTTTGAAGAGGGAGAGGAACTAGAGATCCAATTGCCAACATACGCTGGATCATGGAGAAAGCTAGGGAGTTCCAGAAAAACATCTACTTCTGCTTCATTGACTATGCTAAAGCCTTTGATTGTGTGGATCACAACAAATTGTGGCAAGTTCTTAAAGAAATGGGAGTACCTGACCATCTTATTTGTCTCTTGAGAAACCTATATGCGGGTCAAGAAACAACAGTGAGAACTGGATACGGAACCACTGATTGGTTCAAAATTGAGAAAGGAGTTCAGTAAGGCTGTATACAGTCGCCCTGCCTATTTAACTTATATGCAGAGCACATGATGAAAAAGGCAGGGCTAGATGAATCACCAGTTGGAATTAAGATTGCTGGGAGAAATATCAACAACCTCAGATATGCAGATGATGCCACTCTCATGGCAGAAAGTGAAGAGGAACTAAATAGCCTCTTGATGCGGGTGAAGGAGGAGAGTGCAAAAGTTGGCTTGAAACTCAACATTAAGAAAACTAAGATCATGGCATCCAGTTCTCTTACTTCCTGGCAAATAGATGGGGAAGAAATGGAGGTAGTGACAGATTTTATTTTCCTGGGCTCCAAGATCACCGCAGATGGGGACTGCAGCCAAGAAATTAAAAGACACTTGCTCCTGGGGAGGAAAGCTATGGCAAATCTAGACAGCATACTAAAAAGCAGAGACATCACCCTGCCAACAAAAATGCGTATGGTCAAGGCTATGGTTTTCCCAGTTGCAATGTATGACTGTGAAAGTTGGACCATAAGGAAGGCTGAGCGCCGAAGAATTGAGGCCTTTGAATTGTGGTGCTGGAGGAGACTCCTGCGAGTTCCTTGGACTGCAAGGCGATCAAACCGGTCAGTCCTAGAGGAGATCAACCCTGACTGCTCTTTAGAAGGCCAGATCCTGAAGATGAAACTCAAATACTTTGACCACCTAATGAGAAAGGAAGGACTCCCTGGAGAAGAGGCTAATGTTGGGAGCAACAGATGGCAAAAGCAGAAGGGAATGGGAGAGAATGAGGTGGCTGGATGGAGTCACTGAAGCAGTTGGCATGAGCTTGAGTGAACTCCGGGGGATGGTGGAGGACAGGAAGGCCTGGAGGAATGTTGTCCGTGGGGTCACGATGGGTCGGACACGACTTCGCGACTAACAACAATTGTGGACTGAGGATGGTAATTTACCTCACTGGAGTGAGGTGTCTACAGTTTGGAGTTGAGAAGATCTAGAATGGACAGATTAAATCAACCAGAGCTTTCTCTAGAAGCAAAAACAATACAACTGAGGCTGTCATACTTTGGGCATGTCATAAGAACGCAAGGCTCCCTGCAGAAGACAATCATCCTTGGGAAAGTTGAAGAAGAAAAGAAAGACCACGTATGAGATGGATTGACTCCTCAAAGGAAACCATAGCCTTGAATTTAGAGGAGCTGAGTGGGGCTGTTGTGGACAGGATATTTTGCAGGGCTTTCATGGGGTCACCATAAGTAGGAGAGGGCTTGACACATAAGAAGAACAGAATGGACTATACACATTCAAGATGAGGATGGAAGTTCTCAGTTTGAATGGCTTCTTACTTTAGGAAACAAAAAACTTTCTTGGAAGTGTCAAACTTTCTGCTGGGTTCTCAGCTTTTCTACCTCATGTGCTAGATGTTTACTTCGAGGAATTTGCCATAGGGGCCATTGCCTACTAGCAGCAAGAGTGAGCATTCAAAAGTGATTCTTTGCCATCTGAAGTCCGAGGTGGTACAATCCATTCTACCACCAAATATCCATATAAGCCTGTATCTATGGACAGACCTTGTAAGAATGGATTGGAAAGGGAGATGGAGCGAAACCTTACGAGGTAGTGTAAGAGAGCAGAATTAAGCCACCCACCCCACTGTGTGAGAGCCCAGACTTGAAGGACAAATGCAGCGCAGCTTCGGGTTAGGTAGTATTTCGTCGGGCGGGGGACTAGATGGAGGGCAGGATCCTTGCTCAGAAGCCAGGCGAGACTTCTCAATGAGCACGTTGTAGGCAAAGGGACCTGGCGGTGCGTTTTCGCTCCTTCGGATTTATCACGGCTTTGTCGCGTTATCTGAAACAGGGCGCATGCAGGCATTTGGAGCAGGACTCAAAATATTCCCGTGGACTTTTCCTCTTCAACTTCTAGGCTTCCTCCACCCCATGCCAGTTTTCAAAGCGTGTGTAGGTGTTAATAGTTTGTGTGCGTAATTGGATGGGGGGAGTATGTGGGGGAATCGCACAATGCATTATCAGCGACGTGGGGACGACTTGATTTCTCTCTTGTGATCCACGCGCTAACTTTAAACAACAATACAACCACGCATTGACTTAGGTAAAGTTGCAAAAGTGTGATCGATGTGAAAAAGTTAAAAACAAATTAAAAGCCAGAGGAATAGAGCACCACGCTGCGCCTTTGTTTGGGTGGAGGGGTGGACAGGGAGTCGATATAGACCCGAGAGACAAATGGGGGGAGGGGGGGCAGGCAATGAGTTGAGCTATCCGGCCCAGCGGCAATTACATTGTTTTCTCCCCTCCCCCATCCAACCGTTTGGAAGAGGAGGAGGAGAAAGCGGAAGGGGTTATCCTTCTTTCTCCTAAGGTGAGTTGCGTTTCTCTTTTGCAGCGCTGCGAACTTAATTTCTCTCCTCCAAAGAAGGGTGTTTCATGGCAGCAAAAGTTGGTGCGCATTTCTTGCTTTCCCTTTCCTTGCTTTTCTTTTTCCTCTGTGCGGCGCATGTAAGATTAGATCCAGGGCAAAACAATTTTGTCCGAGGAGTGGAATTGTTCCTGGTGTGTTTTTGTACGCGTCACCGGCTTCCCATTGATAAAAACGGAGCCTATGAAACGGGTTCGGGCTGAGACTTGTTGCTTTGGAGAGACTAAGGGGACTGATGTGCTCACTCATACCGCTTGTAGATAAGCATGGAGTGGGGGGTCTCCTAGGGCGCCTAGTTTGTCTTTTCCACTCCCCCAAGTCTCTCCCCCCGTCTATTTGCTGGGAAATGGATCAGATTCCCATTAGCCGGAGGACAGGTGAAAGGCGTGATGGTTTGTTATTGTGGGATCGATGCTCGTTCCCGCCCCTCACTCTGCCTCCCTGTGCAACAGGTAGAGATGTCAAAAGCTGGGAAGGGCTGGTCACGGCCACGATGACGCTTTTGTTCTCCTCGGCTGGATGAAGTTTCCAAAAGCGAAAGGGAACAGTGCTAGCCAAATCCTTGTTGCCCATCCCCGTCCAGATCTCTCCCTCCATTCCACACCCCGCTCTGGTCGTGCGTGAGTATCCTTCTTTTCCAGTTTCATCAAACCGACCGCTCGTCCTTGGGAATCCTAAGAAAAGCCCAACATGACCGGTTCCGGATCCCACGGGATTGTGCTCAGTGACGGTCAGGGGGATCCAAACAAAGAGGTGCATCTACCGGAAATAATGACCGGAGAGATTCTCCTCCTTTGCCCCCCACCCGGCTCCATTAAAATTGTTTTTCTGGGAGGCTCAGTTAGAGGGAAGTTTTGAACTGCAGGCTGCGATCAGGCGTGAAGGAAAGACCCCCCCCCCCCCCATTTTTAAAAAAGTTGCAGGATCTAATCGATCTCAATTCAACGAGGGGGACGCTCAAGTTAGACCCGAGCTGCTGTTGGATACACTAGGACGAGGGTTGGGGGGAAAGAGGTGGGAGGGAAAAGGGGTGAGAGGGAGAAACCTGCTGCCGCTTGCTGGTTCTTTGTCTACTCAGAGAACTTGAACAAAAGAGGGAACTCGGATGAACTCTCTCCATCTCCCCTCTTGGGCTATCTGGTCTTTCAGCAGTTGCTTTAGGCTTTTTTAACTTTTCCCAAAGACTTGCAGACCTTCCCAACTATTCGCCAAAGAGTCTTGATTGTTCTTTTTCTCAAGTTAGAAAAGAGAGAAGGTGAGTTATGGTAGATTATTCTTTTCTTCTATGTGGCTTTGTGATCAGCTGAAAGTGGTAAGAGGAAGGTAGATTGCGGGATTCCTGGGGTGCGAGACCACTGGAATATCTGTTTGGGTCTGGTTGTTAACACTTGGGACTTGGGCTGTTGATTTTGTTAATGCCTGCAATCCTGTCACTTTGGATCTGCTTATGTAAGGCAGTTGGGCGAGCAAGGGTGGTGGGGAGAACACTGTTCTGCCTGGGAAGCGCCTTCTCCAGATTCAGATTGAGAAGCAGAATTTTATGAGTGAATAAAGGGAATCAAGAAGGCAATATTTAACAGATCAAACTGGGGAGAAAGAGGGCATTTTGGAAGGTGTAATGAATCTGCCTTGGTGAGGTGCAGGTGAATGCTGGTTCTTTGTGAGTTTGTGGAGCAAGGATAAATAGGAGCTAGGTAGCACCAGATAGCTATCCCAGTACCTGTACAAAAATAGAAGATCGCCTGAAGTTTTGGACCATTGTATAAGTACATCTCATTTGAAAGCAGTAAAATGGACCATCATTAAGAGGTAGGCACATTAATCTAGTTTCATGGAATACTTTTGAAAATCTTGTTTCTTTGTTTCAGGCAGTGTTGTAACTTTCCCCCCTTTGTTAAGTTCTGAAACTTTTATAGCTTTGTATTCTCATTTGTTCTTCTATGATCCTTACTTGATTTAACTTTATTATATAGTCAGAATTCTTCTGTTGTCATGCTGTAACAACCCATTGTCTTTATCTGCTTTCTCAAGTTGTTGTGTTCCTTTCAGCATACCTGTCCTTCCAACTTGTTCATATCTCTTTCCCACTGTTTACTGTGATTGGCTTTTCCATAATTTTAATCTACTGGCATATCTTTTCTTAGTCATTTCTTCTTTACGGACTCCTAGGACATGTCTACATTACACATTTTTACATGTTTAACAGTCATTTCCCTCCCATCAGTGAATCCTGGGAAGTGTAGTTTTGTGGGGCAGTCCTGAACAGTCTCCTCACATCTCAGATCTTTTTGGACTACAAGCTCCCACCAGTCTTGGTCCAAGTCAGCATAGCTAATGATCAGATATAATGGAAGCTGTAGGCAGAAACATCTAGAGGGATCCAAGTAAGGGAAGGTTGCTGTAATGGAATTTTCACCAAACACAAGGGCTGGTAGAAAACTAGTATTGGTTGGTATTGTAGATATACCTGTGGTTGTCCACTTGTTCCTTTACAAGTACATGCTGTATTCTCTGGGATCTATCCAGATGTTCAAATGACCACCTGGAATGGGTAGCCTTGTTGAACTGGCATAATGATAATACTGTGTTCTCCTGCCACAAGTATTAGAGTAGCATTCATGCCTATTCTACACTGGAATTTGTACTAGCATTGGTTGTTGTTGTAAGCACTGGTTGGGCTCTGCTAGTCAGATCTTTAGCACATTGGCATGTACATTACTACCTTTTAATTATTGTTATGTGACTAGGCCTTGTTAAGAGTCTTATAATGTATAATACATATATACTAGTTTTCCAGCTAAAAGGCTGGCATGAAAGTTTGGTATTGTACATTTCAAACAAAAACCATTTAAACACTTCATGCAGTTCAGCAGATACCATGCTTTGAGGATGGAATTGTGAGAGGAGAGACACATCTTCTAATTTGTCCTATTATCTTGTGCCTCATTGTTTAACTTCTGTTCTTAAAATATTTGTTTTCATTACTTAAATCTGCCTTTTTTGCTTATACCTGTGTTTAAAGCATTTCTTAAAATTCTTAAGAAGCAGGGCGAGGGAGTTATTATCTGAGTGCTTCAAGATATCTGCTGTGTGTAGGTTCCAAGGGCCTTTCAGTAGCAATGGAAACTTCAAGCCTAGTCAACTAGTCTGGGAGTTATGTAGTTGGTGTTTAGATTTGACATTAAGAAATTGTGGTGAATGCAAAGTGTGGCTGTTCTGTGGCTTCTCCAGTTTCCAAATTTAAGTAGGTTATGAAAAGGGTGATTGGCTTTCAAATGTTAAAGTCAAGAACAAGCTTTGGTTGTAGGAATCAGCTGTGGAATCTGGTTAGGAATGTTGGACGGCGGTTCTATTTGGAAATATTTCACATTGAACTTAATAAGGCTTACTTTTAAGTGGACACTTACAAAATTTAACTGGTCAAAAGCTAAAACCAGCATGTAAATGTCGAGTACCTAAATCCAAAAAAAACCACCAGTCCTGCCTATGTTATACAAGACCTCAGTGTATGTTATCTAAGCTTCTACCCAACATCTACATAAGTAAGGAAAATGGATGAAACCAAAGATATAAGTGGAATGCTACCATGTAGTGGCAGTAATAATGTTAGGAACCATATGTTAGTAAAGCTATATAGAAACAAAGTCCTGCCTATTCCATTGCAAAGTATGTTTAGAGGGCAGTTCTCATTGGAGAAGAATCCTTCAGCTGTCAGCTCATTTCCCCCTGAATATTCCTTTGCACAATGTGCTTTGATCTCTGTCAGTATTGCTCCATAATGTGAGTAGTTGCATGGAGTCCACCTATGTGTAATTCCAGTGCTGCGCAATCTCAGATTAAATATGGTTTCTGGAACACCTCAAGTGTATTGAAGAGCATATCTAAACAAACAGCATTGTACAGACCAAGTAGATATCAAAAAAATAAAGTAGATGTCAAACTAGAATAAAGTTTGAGTATTTTACCTTGTGAACACAGGTCTTGACATTCGTGAGTTAAAAGTAGTTTAGCTTAAGTTGGGGGTGGGATGGGACTGGGGGAAATTGATGTGTAAAAAAATGATGACAGCATTCCCTTCCATCGTTTCTTCATTACTTAGTTGCCCCATGGCAAGAAAGCTTTGCAGCTGAGAAGTAGTTGTTTGGCCTTTGTTGCATAGAGCAAAGTGTAATTTCTCCATAAATCTATAGGAACAAGCTATAAAATAAAGGTGAAAATTGTCAAGTCAGGGAAGCTTAGACTTTGGAATAAATTCTTGTCATAGTTTTCTCTTGATGATTTCTGAGTGGTGCTAGCCATCTTTCACTCTACTCTGTGTCAGTATATTGGATGAGCTTCCTATTTCATGTAAGTGATATCCTCTCTAATATGTAGTTTGTAACTCCTTAGATTTGTAGACACACCCAATATTTTAGTATCCAACAGTTTCAGCTGCTTGAGCAATGGTGGCCCTCTGGTTTTCATAATTTATTATGAATAATGCAAGAAATGAAGCTTGTGCTTTATACCAGAATCAAGTTGGCTGGAGAAAGTGTTCCACTGCTATTAGGTTTTATCAGGAAATGATAAGGCTCTAGAGATAAGGATAAGGTTCCAAAGCTCAACAAGTGAACAACTCTTTAGGAAAGCTTGCTTCCTAAATTCTCACAGAATCAATTAAGTTTACTAAAGATAAAATCAACAGTTGAGATAAAATGTGGTAACCTGTAATCATGCTTACACTTAACCTCAATATCATCAAACTCTCTGTGCTAATTTTTAAGTAGACTTTCATAGAATTGTGCTATAGTAAACACTTCTTAGACTGCAATCATACACATACTTAGGTGGTAGTGAGCCCTGTTAAAGTCAGTCCGATATACCTCTGAGTAGATGTGCCTAAGATGGCACTGCAAAGGATTTGCCTTTTGAGTAGCAAATAACACTGGCGGTATATTTGCAGCTGAGTTCTAAGCATTTAGTTGAAAAATCAGTGGGACTTAGTTCCAAGGAAGTATGCTTAGGATGACAGTTTTAGAATTAATTTACAACACAACTGTTGACATGTAATGCTACCAGAGCTTACAGCCTTTCATTTCTATTGAATAGGTAAAAAAAGTGTCAATGAAACAGAATGTTTGCCAAAACACTACTTCTGAATCCATGTGAAGCACAACCAGACGGATGCCATATTTTATGAACCTTCAAATAATGGAGTGGAGTACAGTGCAAATCAAGAAGAGATCAGTATTTGGATTTATAATGTACACATTTATGAACATTTATGGATTACAATATGCATCCAGCTTTCCTGTGGTTCAGATGAGGTATGTGCTCTCTAACCCTTTTAAAAGAAAAAAAGGTATGCTTCTTTATTCTGATGACAAACTTCTGTGTATTCCTTGTTATTTTGCACATCTGTTGTATTTTCTGAAATGAATGCATATATTAAATATGGTTTCTTACAGCTTATCTTTGAGAAAACTATTACAGTTTTTATTTTTTAATGTAAATGTTCAAGTTCAATCTTTTTTCTGGATTCAGACAAATGATAATCTACATTAAGGAGTTGAGTGTGGGTTGTCACTATGTGTGTTGTTGTGATGTCTGAACCCAACTGTGATAGCCAACCATGGTTTGTTTGCCACAAACAGCTCACCGTTTACAACCAAACAACAAATCATGCAGTTTTCTTCATGGGTTGCTCATGGTTAACAAACCATGGTTGGTTATTGCTACTGGGTTCTGACATCACAAAACCCATGCTCAACCATACACAACCCCTTGTATGTTATCCTGTTGTCTGATTTAGCCTACTTAGAGTATACTCATCTAAATCAATATGAGTTAATTTGGGATGACTAACTTAAGCTCTATTGATTCTAAGTAGGATTAAGCAGACACCCTTTTCTGGTTTTACGTGATCAAAGTGGCTGATGTGAAGTTAACATTTGACTTCAGAACCTCTGTGTTTTTTTTAGACTAAAGATTTGTCCATTGTTAAATACACCCATATAAAAGGTATCCCAGAAATGTCCTTGGTCTAAGTTGTGATTTCTGCATTGATTTTGTCTGCAAATTTTATATGCTAAGTATGTATTTAGGGCACAGTAGGAACTCCATGAAAATAGCTACTTTTGATGTGCATATTTTCTCCCAAATGATTTGTTGAGGTCTGTAAAAGATGTAGGGCAGTCAAGTGTACACTTCTGAAGAAAAGCATTGATGGTTGGTTTTCCTGGTGTGTGTGTGTGAAGAAACTTGCTTGTTGTTCCATTTGTAAAAATAACCCGCATTATATATTTCAATTTACAATATATTGATAGGTGTTTAGCAGTGTTACTGAAGTGATGTGGTACTTCCTCTAGCAAAATTTAACTTGCAGAGCCACATATTCTGGACAAACCATGTTCCTTTCCATGTGACTGTGGTATTTCCCCCTCACACATGCATGCTCACACACTTTTGACTTCTTGTACATGGTCGTTTTTGCAAAAGGCACTTCAAACAGTTTGAGGAGACAACTTAGCAGAATGTCCCCCTTCTGCTAACCATGGTGCCAGAGCAATCAAGAGCGTGCCCGTCGTACCATGCCTTAGCCAGGATCTTCTTGATATGTTGGTCAGCTGAGGATGGAGGCTGTGTTAAGGAGTTAAAGAAACAGGAAGAGCAGGAGAGGCACTTAGACCAGCAATATGAAATTACTTAAAGTTAAAAAGGATATTCAAGCAACTAATAAAGGCAAATGAATGGCACTTAGAAGGTTTAACAATATTTGGAGTTGCTTATTAATATAAACTGAAGCCAGTCCCTGGCTTTCTTTGTCAGCAGTAATATTGAGTGTTCATTTCTTCATAAATAGTATTTGTCCAGTGAATATCAGAAAAGAGGGATGTAGCTTACCACTTTCTGGCAAGAACTGCCTTAGCTGCCATGTACAGATAGAACAAGAATGTTTTCTGGCATCTTGAAGACTAGCAAATTTATTCTGGCATGAGCTTTCATGGACACTGTACAAGCATGAAGTGTTCACCTCAAAGTGGCAGGTTTATGTACATGTGGTAGGGAAGGAGAATGCAAATGCCATGGACAGAGAACTGAAAGGCAAAAAGTAGAGACAGCAATAATTGGGTGATAACAGAAATATAATTACAATGGTGGGCAGAATTATCATGTAATGCAATAAAAACACGTTGTCCTTGTTCAAACTATAGGTTTTCCTGGACTGTATTTTCAGCAATTTAGCATTGGTATCTGTCACTGAATCTTCCTTCTTCAAGAAATTCCATCTCCAAGTCATGGACAGAGTGTTCATTTTCATGACACCAGTGTCCCTGTGAGTTGCAGTGCACGAGGACTAGCATTGTGAATATTCCAGATGCAGCAGGGGGTTGCTGTGGTCTATTATGATGTGCAAACCCAGGTCGGGTAGCTTACTTCCCTGGTTAACAAGCCACCCCAGAGCCCTACTGCAGCAAATGAGTTTCGACAGGCTTTTAACCCATGGCAACATCCCCCCTAGCCCAGGTTTGCAAGCTGCAGCTTCAGCATTCACAGTGATGTTCACATGCACCACAACCCAGCAATCATGCAAACTGGATCGGGGAGACTATCATGCACCTGTAGTGGTTTATACATATTGTTATTCCTGATGTCACACTTGTATCTGTCTATTCTTTTGCACAGAGACTGGCCTGTTTGTCCTATTGGAAAATCAGTAGGACATGCTGGCAAATAATGTCATCTGTCTTGCTGGAATATGAGCAAGTGCATGAACTCTTGATGCATTATTGGGTCCTGTAGAAATGTTGTCAGAGTGGGGCAAGATTTGGCACCTGGGTCTGCCACAGAGCTTGATTATTGTGTCCGTGTGTCTATTCTTAGCTTTGTTACTGATGGTAAAATAACTGTTTAGGCTGGACAACTGTTTGTTAGCCAGGAATTGAATGGCATCTATCACTCAAAGCCCGCAAGAAGGAAGTGTTTTTGTCTAGGATGGATTGTGGTTCACTGATGATATGTTTTTATTGTTTCTTGTTGAAACTATAGGTGACACCCAGTGGCGTTTTCTTGTAGTCTCTTTGAAATCTGCCCTGTAGATATGTCTTGCATAAAGCGAGAGGTCTTTTTAGAAATATGTGTAGTATGGGTATAATTAAGTCTTTTGGAATGCAGTAACCAATAATGGAATGGTTTCTGGCTGTGTACTTTTTTTTAGTATATACGTTTAAGGTATGCAGAGCTTTATCAGGGTTATTTAAGCATTTTGGTCTTATTTTTGTATGTTTCAGAAAATGGCAATCAAAATATGGAGTCTTTGTCTTAATCTTTTGCAGTTCAGACATTTTTACAACTAAGAATTTCCTCACAAGTTTATTGGGTGTGGAATGGGTTTAAAAATGGGATGGGAGCAAGAGAAAAGGAAGGGCCTTCATCATGGCAGCCAAAATTTTTTGAGACTGAGAGGAAGACAGGGATGTATGTGAAATTAGTTTTTGTTTTCATCAGGATGTATCCTGTTTGCACCAATTAGATTGAACACAAACTCAGGAGCAATTTGCGACTGAAGTACATACATTTCTGTGTCATATCATTCATGGACCAAAACATTTGAAAAATATGCATGAAAACTGCATGCTTTGTATACATTTCTCAAAATAGGTTTTAATCAATGGGAGAAGAGTGTGCATTTTACAAAATGTGTCATGTTGCTGTGTATGTTTGAAAAAAATAATGAAACTATACATGGAGTTTCATATGGAAAGAAAAAAACCCCTTGCAATCTGCTAAGGACTTAAGCCTAGACAACCTTCTAGTGGCTCTGAAGAACTTTGAATTCAAGGTTTGATGATTCACATGTCCCTAAAGGAGCATGAGAAAATTGCTTCATCGCTCTTTGGCTAATAGGGGAATTAGAAGGGCACACTTGCTTGGATATAAACTGTGCCCTAAACAGGCTCATTGTTAACAGAAACCTTTAGAAGTACTGAGCAAGGGGTCCCTGATTCCCAAGCATCGACATGGTGACTGTGAAGTATTGGCTTCCCTTAGGTCTTGACACTAACCTGTACTTCTCCTTCAGCTATTGGTATGGATACATCCCTAAATCTTGAAGACTGAGATTGTGCAGAGCAGAAGGGCCGAACTGCCTGCAAGGACCCTTGTGAACACATGGCAATGGGGAAAGGAAGAGAAATAGGAATGATATGCTCAGTAGAAAACTTTATGTGAATGCATATCCTCTTTTTTAAAAATGGTATTGGGATTAAAGTGTTGTCAGCAAACTGGTATCACACTAAACAACTAAGTGCAATGTTCACTTTACTATTTGTTTGCAGAAGTAGGTACTATTTGCGACTCACTCGTCTCATATTTATTAACTTGTGTATGTCCTATACGGAGCTGAGTGCAGAACTTCTGTGATGCCCTTAATTGTTCTTAGCTTGCTGCTTAATTGTAGGGTTTTTTCCTCTTCTGAGGCTTAAAGCTATGACCAGGTGGTAGTTCTATGCAAACGTTAAGAACTTAGTGCATTTTATACAAGGTAGGATTTTTGTCTGGTTGGAGAGCGCTTCTCTTGCACAGGAATGCAAGTAGGATACGGTAGCATCATATCCTCACTTATGTTTGTTCCTTTCCACACATTTGGTTCCATTCACTAAGCAGTATTTACCTTTTAAAGGAGCATGAACATTGTGCAGATATGATGCTCAGTGGTTGTCAAACACACCGAGTGCTTATGTGGGACTGTGGCACCATCAGAATGCACGTGGGTGAATTGCTAGTCCAAAGCATCCCTAAAGCATTGCGTCCATATATGCCCTCCCGCCCCCTGCGACCAGCGAGGAAGGCCCTTCTCTGGGAGCCCTCCGTGAAGGATATTAGGAGGGTAAGTACCCAGAGGAGGGCTTTCTCTGCGGTGGTGCCCCACCTATGGAATGCGCTCCCCAGAGAGGTCCGCCTGGCGCCGTCGTTATTTGTTTTTCAGTGCCAGGCCAAGACCTTTTTATTTAAACAATATTTTAATTGTTAATCGGTTGTTTTATTTGTGGTTTTAAATTATGGCCGAGAAACTCCAAATTTTTAATGTTATTCTATTCTTTGTTTATTTATTTTATTTGTAAGCCGCCCCGAGGCTTCGGTGATGGGTGCAGCATAAAAATGTTAGAGAGAGAGAGAGAGAGAGAGAGAGAGAGAGAGAGAGAGAGAGAGAGAGAGAGAGAGAGAGAGAGGCAGGCTTGTCTGGCTCCTTCTCATGTGCAATGAGACTGTTACCAATGTATAAAACTGATGAGTTTCTGAATGAATTATTTCTAGTCTCTATAATCCTTATTCATGAATGGATGGGTAGAAATCACAGTTTAAGCCACCTATTCTTCTTTCTAAAGCTCTTCAGTGTTTCCATTTTGTGCAGGCACATCCCTTTGGCCCCTTGCCCCAGTGTGCAAGGCGCTTGCTAATCTTGCACGCTGAACTCAGAGACATGCCAAAGTTCTCTGTATAGGCCACACATGTTTTTAGAGAGCATTCCAGATCTCTAATTAGTTTCAGAAAAACTTGTTCCTTCTCACTTAACATGCAGTTCTCAAGTTTTAAACAGCATAATTCGATTTTGCATTATGGTACTCTGTATCATAATTATAACAAGTATTTTTAATGACCATATTTCACTTTTATAGCAAAACTCTATTGCTCTGAGCAGCAAAAGGCTCGCCACTGTCAGCACACATGATGGCAACTGTTGGGCAGAGGGTTGGAGGCACATGTTCCTTATGTATTGCAGGGCAGCCAAGCAGAAAAGCACTGCCCAGTGCTTGTTATTTCTCTGGAATTTAGGCTCCTGGGTCTGAGCCAGGTATTGGCAACACTTGCTCTGAAGTTCACAAAACTGAACTAGCAAGCCCTCCCAGTTGCATAGATCACAAGCTCTGCCTTTTCTATCAGTCTGCCTTGGCCTTTTTCAAAGCCATATGTGAGAGCTGCTGTGCCCTTGAGGATAGGCAAATCAATAAGTGCTCTGTGTGTGTGGTGTGTGAGGCAGGATGGATGGATGGAAGAGAGATCCGTCTTTTTACTTTGTAGCGCCACTCTAAAGGTTTAATATACAAAGTACTTTTTAGAAGAGGGTAGGCTATGCTTGTTTTATTATACTGATACTAACCCAGTCAAGTAATTGATTAATGCATCGGATGGTTTTTGAAGAATTTTTGGATACTGCATCAGCTTAGACTGGATGAATAGTTGTTCCAGGATCCAAAATACTGATATTGACCTTTAAGGACCTTGATGGCCTGGAAGATTATTATATGAACTAGCACTGGCTTTAAGATTGACTTCGGAGGCTTTGCTTTTAAGCTTGATGTTACCAATATAAATATTATTTGGATCTAAGAGACAGGCCCTTTTTAGTGATGGCACCATGGCTGTGGAATCTCTCCCTACTGGCATTCAGAAGTCTCCCTTCCTTACTTCCTTCCTTTTTTCATATATAGAATGTTTAATACATGCCTTTTATTTAGGCAGGATTTTAGTGTCCAACTTTCTGCTGCTGTTAATCTTTTTTCCACTAGCTTTTTGTTCATTTAATTTAATAATGTATTTGTATGCATCTTTAACATGTGTTCAATATTTTTGTTTATATTTAAAAGGATAATGAATATGTGATTGCATATTCATAGTTTAGGCACTAGGTTCTTTTACAAATCACACTCTTTCAGTGTAAGCATCAGAAAACTAGTCTTTATGATGCCAGAAGATTCTCTGTTGCTATTGCTGCAATAGACAAATACTCTCTGGAAATTGCCTTGAAATTGAATAGTTTACCTTCACATTTGTTAGCTTCCATGGCATAATCAGAAGTATCTTGATTGGGTTTTCTCTGTTAGTACATAAAAGAAAGCTTTGCCCTTTACCATGAAATGTAAATGTGTTGTGTTTGGTTTGTTCTTTTGCAGGACAAAATTGGCGAGTTTGCTTTTTCATTACATCTTCCCTCCACCGTTTTCTCTGGGTTAGCTCTTCAGGTGACTTCCAATGCAGGGCCATGCTAAATGCTCTGCTACCAACACAAAAGCTCTAAGTTCCAAAAAGACCACTTTTTCATTTCTCTCTACAAAGACATTGAACAGTGCCAGACCTGGGTCACAATGGATCGTTTGTTCATTCTTGACACTCCCTTGAACACCGTAAGACTTCTATGGAGGCTCACAAATATATGATCCTTTGTTCAGACCCCTTCCCACAGACTGTGAAGTAGCCCCCAGTTATGCAGGGTAACCTTGGGGGTGTAGTACCTTGGCACTATATAAAATGTTCCATAAAATAATTTTCCAGACAAAACTTCCAGTCATTTAGCCACTTCAGTATTAATATACAGAGGCACAGGCTGGGAGAGGCACAGGCTAGGAGAGAGTGCTGAGTGGCGAGGGGACTGGTGAAGGCAAAGTAGGAGCTGGGCAGAGGAGCAGAGGGCCAGGAGCAGCAGAGAGGAAGGGAGGCGGGGCCAGAGAGGCTAGAGGGGCCAGGAGGAAGCAGATGGGCGGGGCCACTGGCCTGAGGGACTGATAAGGCCACGCTCAGCCACCCCAAGCCCTTTTGGCTCTGGCCTCTTGGCGTCGTCCCTTGTCTGCATCCCTTAGTTGCTGCCCGGACGGCCCCGGGACTCTCTTCCCTGGAGGGCTGAGGGTTTTTTTTGTTTGTTTCTTTTGTTTTATTGCTTTGTTTTTCTTTGTTTTTTGTTTTGTGCTGTTCTGTGCTTTGTTTTCCTTTGTTTTTCTTCCAATTTAAATTTGATTTTATCCGTGTGTGTGTGCGTGCGGGTTTTTGTCTGGGAGAACTGGGTGAGTGAGGGGTACTGCAGGACAGACAAGGCGGGGGACCAGGGTAGGATGTCGGAATAGTTCCCAATGGCAGACCAGGAGATGGCCTTGGCAGGAGTCACAGGTGTTGCTGTCCACTGTGACAGCTGCGACATGTTTGCCCTTCTCCCCTAGGAGAGGCAGGGTTACACTTGCCCTCAGTGTAAGTTGGTGGTCCTGCTACAGGAGGAGGTGAGGTGCCTGAGGGCTGAGAGAGCTCTCCTGCCCCCCACCGGGAGCACCCCCCCTCTGGACAGAGGGTTGAGGGAGAGGCCATGGGAGGATCAGACGGGGAGACATGGAGGCATGTCACCCACAGGAGGAGAAGGCCAGCACGGCCTCCTCCTTCTCCTGACACCAATCTGGAGCTGGGAAACAGGTTCTCTCCTCTTGGGGAGGCTGGGGCTGATGAGGCCTCAGGGGACCAGCAGGACCCCCGGCCTGGGACCACAAGTGGCAAGGGGGGCGCTGCAGGAGAGGCGAGGGCCAGGGCAAGGCCGCCCACCACCTCCAGGAAGACATGGCGGCAGGTGATTGTTGTTGGGGACTCCCTGCTGAGGGGCACTGAGGTGGTGGTGTGCCGCCCCAACCTGGAGACAAGGGAGGTTTGCTGCCTGCTGGGCGCACGCTTCCGGCATGTGAAGGGCAGAGTGGAGCATCTTGTTCACTCTGGAGGTCACCAGCCGCTCCTGGTGATCCTTGTGGGCACAAACAATGTGGCCAGGCTGGGTGTGGGATCACCAGGGGCTTCAAGGCCTTGGGGAAGAAACTCAGGGAGCTAAAGGCCCAAGTGGTCTTCTTGTCGATCTTACCAGTCTGGGGATTTGGGCCAGGAAGGGACAGGAGGGTCTCCGAGGTGAGCGACTGGCTTAGGGTGTGGTGCCAGAAGGAACGCTTCGGGTTCCTTGACCACAGCACTCAGTTTCTTGCCAATGGATTTCTGGCAAGGGATGGGTTACACCTCACGAGGATGGGGAAAAGGTCCTTTGGAGATGCTCTAGCGAGCTTTGTCCGGAAGACTTTAAACTGAGCCGGGCGGGGGGGTGGGTTCAGGCCCCCCAGAAACGTGTCTGCACTGGAAAAGTGTGGGGAGAGGATCAGGGCTCTGGGAGCAGGGTTTTAGAGGTACTGCAGGGACTGGCAGGACTCCTACTGAGAGGGGCCAGGTATCAGGGAGGATGGGAGGAAGGAGGAGGCTGGGGACTCCAAGGAAAGGAACCGGTGGGAAGGAGTTGAGGTGCATGTACACCAATGCAAGGAACATGGGTAATAACTAGGAAGAACTTGAAACTCTTCTGGGAATAGGAGGGTATGACCTGGTGGGAATCACAGAAACTTGGTGGGATGAAAGGCAAGTCTGGAATGTGAACAAAGAGTGGTATCACCTTTTTAGAAAGGACAGGAAGGGAAAGAGGGGTGGGGACATGGCTTCATACATCTGGGAAGGGATAGGGTGCAGTGAGATAGAATGTAGCACAGATGGGGATTCGGCAGAGGCAGTCTGGGTGAAACTTAGGGGTTTTGACAAGGAAAGGGACCTGACAGCGAGGGTATGTTATCGCCCTCCAGGTCAACTTGAGACCCTGGATGATGTCTTGACAGGCCAGATTCTAAAGATATCTCGGGGGAGAGACAGTAATTATGGGAGAATTCATTCTCCCGGATATTAGCTGGGAGACTCACTCGGCAGTGACAGCCAGGTCACGTCACTTCCTAGAGGCTATAGAGGGAGGGTTTTTCACACAGAGGGTCCGAGAGGCGACAAGGGGGGAAAACATCCTTGACTTGGTCTTGACCAGTAGAGAGGAGCTGATAGATGAAGTAAAGATAAGGGGAGCTCTGGATGCGAGTGATCACTTCATCCTTTGCTTTGAGATCAGGGAACTGGGAACATGCCGCAGGTCGAGCACTAGAAGCTGGGACTTCAAGAGGGCCAACTTTGGCCAACTGAAGGCCAGACTGGGGAAAGTCTCCTGGGATAGGTTACTGGAAGATAAGTGAGTTGAGGAGGGGTGGATGGCACTCAAAAGGGAGGTTTTGGAGGCGCAAGCCTTGATGATACCTCTAGTTAGTAAGGTAGGGAGGCGGAGGAGAGCGCCGCCATGGATGCCAAAGGAGGTGGTTAGAGGGATTAGATGAAAGAGGAACCTCCATAGGAAATGGGTACTGGGGCAAATAGACAAAAGGGTATACCGGGAGGAGGAGGAGGCCTGTTGCAGAAGGATTCTTCGCAAGGCTAAGGCTGATTGCGAGCTGAGACTTGCCAAGAATATCAAGAGCAACAAAAAGGGCTTCTTTCAGCATGTAAATAGGAAGAGGAAGGGGAGACAAGTGGTGGGACCATTAAATAAGGAGGAAGGAGATCCAGTGACTGATACGAGGGAACAGGCACAGATGCTAAATGACTATTTTGCCTCTGTGTTCTCCCCAAAGCAGGACGGGGGATATCCACATAGATTAGATGAGGCTGGGGACTTAGGGGCACAGGTTAGAGTCACCCCCCTTGAAGTCGAGGGGCTCCTCAGGGCATTGGACATTACAAAGGCGGCAGGCCCTGATGAGTTACACCTGAGAGTACTTAGAGAGTTGGCAGGGTTTCTCTCACATCCGCTGGCCTCCATTTTTCAGGCCTCGTGGAGAACAGGTGAAGTTCCAGAGGACTGGAGGGTGGCATCAGTGGTCCCAATTTTCAAAAAGGGTAATAGAATGGGGAATTACAGACCTGTTAGCCTTACATCCATTGTACGAAAAACAATGGAAAGGCTCATAATAGAGAGAGATCCAGTGATGCTAGATAGGGAAGGGAGGCTGACAGCCACACAACACGGCTTCTGCAAAAAAAGTCCTGCCAGACAAACCTTATGGAATTCTATGACAAGGTTTCGAGATGGCTAGATGGAGGGGATGCAGTGGATGTGGTATACCTGGATTTCAGCAAGGCCTTTGACAAAGTGCCCCATGATATCCTGGTGGAGAAACTGAGGAGTTTTGGGATACACCAAAGCACTGTCCGGTGGATTAGGGCATGGTTGACTGACTGAAAGCAGAGGGTAACCGTTAGTGGGGAATCATCGGGGTGGTGGCCAATGACAAGCGGGATCCCCCAGGGCTCTGTCCTGGGGCCAATCCTGTTTAATCTTTTCATAAATGACATGGAAGAAGGGGTGAACAGTCTGCTGATTAAATTCGCAGATGACACTAAAACTGGAGCAGTGGCCACAACTGAGGAGCAGGTACTCCAGATCCAAAAGGATCTGGACAGACTATGGAAGTGGGCAGGAGACAACAGGATGGCGTTCAATGTGGATAAGTGCAAGGTCTTGCACTTGGGGCATAGGAATAGGTGTCATAAGTACAGGTTAGGTGGCAAGTGGCTGGAGAGCAGCACTTGTGAAAGGGACCTTGGGGTACTGGTTGACTGCAGGCTTAACATGAGTCAGCAGTGTGATGCGGTGGTCAAGAGGGCGAACGCCACCCTTGGTTGCATAGCCAGAAGCGTGGCGGTATTACTAGCACTCTATACGACTCTGGTGCGCCCACAACTGGAGTATTGTGCTCAGTTTTGGACCCCTCATAACAGAAAGGATATAGCCAGGTTAGAGTCAGTGCAGCGTTGGGCCACAAGGTTGGTGGCTGGTTTGCAGGGGATGCCGTATGAGGCGAGACTGAGGGAACTGGGTCTCTTCAGCCTGAAGAAGAGGAGACTCAGAGGGGATATGTTGGCGACATACAGGTATGTGAGGGGATGTCAAATGGAGATGGGTAGAGACCTGTTCTCCCCTGCAGAGGAAGGCAGGACACGCTCCAATGGAGCAAAGCTTAGAGAGCCAAGGTTCCATTTGGATTCCAGGAAGCACTTCCTGACAGTTAGGACCCCGAGGGTGTGGAATGGGCTTCCACGCGGTTGTTGAGGCCCCATCAGTGCGGGTGTTCAAAGATAGGCTGGACATGCTCATGGTGGGCATGTTGTGAGCGGAGCCAGCTGGTGCTGGAGGTCAGACTAGATGGCCCGGGAGACCCCTTCTGACTCGCTCTGTTTCTATGTTTCTAATATACATGGTCTTTATTTAGCTGATAGCTTGCAGACTAGAAGGGCTGTAATTCACTGATGCTGTACAGGCCTTGCATGCAAAAGGTTCTGGATTCAATTCTTAGCATCTCCAGATAGGGCTGGACAAGATTTTGCTGAAACCCTGAAAGAAACACTTCTGGTCCTCTCCCATAACACTGGAACCTGGAGTCAGCCCAGTGTTTGGTGGGAGGTTTAGGACAGATATAAGGAAGTACTTCTTCACACAGCATATAGTTAAATTGTGGAATTTGCTGCCACGGGTAGTGGTGATGGCCACCAGCCTGGATGTTGTTGAAAAAGGATTGACCGGTTCATGGAGGAAAAGGCAATCAGTGGCTACTGGCCTTGCTGGCTGAGTGCTGCCTCCTGTACCAGAGACACCATGCGTACATACACCTGGGAGCTTGGGCAGATGGGCTTGAGGGATTCTGTTGGCAGCTGATTTGCCACCATGTGTACAAGTGCAGGACTAGATGGAACTTTGGCCTCATTCAGCATGGCTTCCCTTATATTCTTATGGTCAGTGTTAACAGTGCTGTGTGAAAAGGACTGATATTCTGATTCCATATCAAGCAGCACCCTATGTGCTTGGGTAACTTTGCTGGATCTTTAACAATCCCTTTAGTTTTTAATCAAGGTACTGTAAGATTTTTATTTTTATTTTGCCCAGAGTTCCACTTTTAAAGAAAGGAAGCAGTGAGATGATGTGAAGTAGGGTTAGATGTCTGCAGGCATCTGAATGGAGCTATGGTGACATGTCTGGTAGCCTTTGTCTAGCTGCTGTCCATCTGAACCTGTGTAGGATCCAGGTAGAGCATCTGGCGGAGTTGCTGATTTGCTTTTTAAATCAAGCCTTAGTTAAGTTTGCTCCTATTCTTCAGAGAGATTTAAATAATTGAATTGAGATTTTTCACATACCTTCTGCTGTGTTCCTGGATTAAAGTGAGCTTTACAGCAAATACTTAGAGGAGTTTATGATTGATTTACTATGTTTTTACTATGTTTAGCAGTGACTGCTAAAATATTTTCCTTTCTTCCTTACTGTTTTTTCTCAACTGGAGTTTTTAAATTCTAGGAGCTGAGTGTCTCAGTCTGATATTCCTGTTCTGTGCTTGTTCCTTGCTATAGGATATTGGATAGGCTGTGGGATATTGGATACTTATAATTAATTTGATTCCAAGCTAGCTTTCCAGTAAGAGAGCTTTTGACATCACTTTATCTGGGTCAAGGAGGGCTGACACTAAATATTGGGGCAATTTATTATTCCTTTGCTTTGCCACCCAGGAAGTTTTCTTAAGCATGTTGCAACCAAAGAGGAATTTAGGCTCAGACAGTGCCTGGATGAAAAGCACTTGAACACTTAGAAGATCTTCATAAATCTGATTATTATTCCCCTGTATTTTCCAAAAATACCTTAACAGGAATCCAAGAAATCAGAATCAGATTAGAACTGTGTGGAAATAGCCTCTTGAAACTCTCCAGTCTATTAATGGATAAAGAAATTGAGAGGGGCAATTTCACTGCATTTCTCCAGGGGAGGAAGAAATTTCCCAACAGTTCCTTGCAAATCAGGTTTATCATTGGCAGATGATGTTCCTGCCTGCCTCCCTGCCTTGCCTCCTTCCTTCCTTCCTTCCTTCCTTCTGTTAGTCAGTCCTTCCTTCCTTCCTTCTTGTAAGGCTTTTGGGTGGTTTCTCTCCCCAGCTGTTTTAACTGCTGGCCCCATTTAGCATTTACCAGAATGTAAATGTGAATGGAGCTGTGTTGTTTCTAGCTCCAGGGAAGAGGTGGAGCTAGTTCTGGACCAAAAGTGCCCCCCCACCCGTTTCTTCTCCCTTGAAAACCTTCTTTGTTCTATCTCATTCTCAGGGTGTTTTGTAATGTATTTTTGTGATTTTTTTAAAAAAACTTGCAAAGCAGCCAAAGGTTCTCTTAGTGCTTTTTCTTTCTATTACACATCTCTTGTTCTGCAGCCTCCCTGGCTGCCAGTGCTTTCCTGATCTGAAAAAGCCCCGTGGAAGGAATTAACTCAGGGTGTCTTCCCTGGTTTTTGCTTAAAGCACGGGAAGTTAAGGAGGATTCAGAAAGGTGCTTGTTGCATGAAAGACAGGACACTTGTGTGCAGTTCTTGGCCATCTCCTAAGGTAAGCACAAGAGCACAAACTGAAACCCTGACAATTTTTCCAATTTTTTCTTTTCCTAAAAGAATAGGAAATTGAATGAGAATGGCTGAACAAATGCAGGAGACATAATGGGCTAACAATGTAGATCCCTTACAGTGAGGATGGAATTTGGAGATTCAGTCAGACCGAAAGATTTATCCTGCTCTTGGATACACAGAAGATACAAGTATGGTACATCAATTATAAATGCATCTGTTGGGGCAATGAGATTTGTGAGCAATCTCCCAGTCTATTTTGTCAAGTGGCAGGCTGGAATGTGTTTTTGTGGGTAAGTAGATCCATTAGCAAGATAGAGCTGTAATAATATTCCACTTCAAATGGAGCTCTTCCTTGACAGAAATTATGCTTGAAAGCCAGTACCCTAGTCTTCTTTCAACATCACAGAATCATTGTAATTGAAAGAACAGCTTATAATTGGACTGCAGATTAATTCCCAATTTGGCCCCTGATTTGTTGCCCTCTCCGGTGTTTGTCTGATGAAACAAACTGTGAATTGTTTTTCCAATTCTTGGATTGTTTGTTTCTCCCCTTTGTTTGCTCCCTCCCACATCCCAAATATTTATGTGCTGTTGTAAAATGGCTGTTTCTTTTTATTCACTCTTGCTTGCTTTCTCTACACTCTGGTGAAACAACCCATGAACAAGCTATGGTTCTGTGTTCACACATGACAACAACCCATGTTTAAGCAATCCAGAGTTCACAAGCTAATAAGGTACCATAAGCATTCTTTCTTGGTTGTTCATGGTTAACAAACAATAGTTTGTTAGCATATCTGCATTCATTCATCACAGAATTAAACAGGTCTTTTAAACTTTTTTGAGCACTCGGGCTGTTTTCCTGGGAGCCCATCATAAGCTTCACAATGCAAATCTGGTCCTCCTTATTGTATATGGGGCAGATCTGGTGTTTCCTATTGTAGCCGCCATCTTTGCCTTCCTCACTGAAGATAGAATGGGTGAGTTTGATAGACAACATAGATATATGATTCCTCTTATGACCATTTACTCCTCACATGTGCATAAACACGTCAAAGTTGAACTGATTTTGTAATTCAGGTCTTCACAATAGGTTGAGTAAGGGTTATCATTGCATCATAGGTTGTTATTGAACCATGACTTATTTTTATGTGCAAACCCTGCACTATGGTTTGTTGTTGGCTTATAAATTTTGGCTTATTCTTCATTAACAACCCATAGTTAAATCACAGTATAGGGTTAATACTGATTCATTTATTCATTCATTTTAATTTTTATATACCCCCCATTCCCATAGGGTCTGGGCAGTTTATTGATATGACAACCCATACTCAATCTGTACTCTGGGTTGTCTTTACATGTGAACCAGGCCAGTTCCTGATTTTTGCATTATGAAGGCCACAGTGAGTCTCAGTCTTGTAAGCCATGGTGTCTTGAAATAAAATCACTTCCTTTTGTCATGTTAGTGCAGACATGGTCACTGGAAATAAAGTTATAAAGATCTGGAATTGAATCCAGAAGGGTTCTTTCCCCTCACAAAGCATCTTCTCTGCCCGCTCCTCTCCAAAGAATAATTCTGGCTAAAAGTTTGTACTTCAACTTGCAGCATTCCTGGAACAGCAGCTCATGTCAAACTATTTACAGTATGTGTTCATGTGTTTCATATTATGAAATTAATTTTAATGGCCAGATAGTGCAATTAGCAGTCTCTCACCTTTCACTTTTATAAGGAGATTGTTTCCACATGCTGCTTATGATGGTGGAAAAAATTATAATTTCTCAGAGATATATTACTACTTCCATTTGTTAAAATCATATTTAAATTTATGAATGATTCAGATTACCATAGTAATGATACTATGGTGGTATTATACCATTCAGCTAGGAATGTTACTAGAGACAGATAAAAATTTCAGCTTCCTGTTTGCCTTGCGATGCTGATGGGGCGGGAAAGAAGTTACTGCATGGAAGAACTGGTATATGTAATAGGATGCTTAATCCTTCTTCTTCTCTCCAACCCGCCCTCCCACCACCACCACCACCACAAGCTTCCAGGTGCTTCCTCTTCATTTTATTGTCAACTCTGAAACCAGAAATAAGTGCAAATACAGGAGGAAATGGCTTGGGGAGATCTGGTTAGTGAGAGAAGGATTTAAGATAGTCATATATTCTGGGAGTTGTATTCCAAAACATCTGGAGGGCAAGAGGCTGGGCAAGGCTGCATTTATGGAGGGGATAATATTCTCTTTTCACATTCTTGCTTCAGGTGGAAATCTAATGGCAGTCTTTATAATGTTGCCTTCATATCTGTTAATTGTCAGTTTATATGTTCTTTTGGCTTAACAGTGATCTTGATTTCCATTTAATGACTGATGCTTGTTAGCCTCATATACTATAGAATATAATCCTTGGTTGGTTTGAGAACAACATAAGAACCCCCCGCTGGTTCAGCCCAAAGGCCTAATCCTGCATTCTTTTCCCCTGGTAGCCAGTCAGATGCCTATTAGATTTGCATGATATTTTGATGTTATTCTGCAGAAACTAATATAAAGAGATATACCAATGTCACAGACCTTTTCAAAGTAATTGCCTGATAAGCTGCTTGATCTGTAGGCATGCAGATTAATTTCAATTAGTGTGTGAATTTCCCAACTTTCACCTTCTCCAGAAGAAACCATCTTCCATTAAATGGCTTTCCCATTTCAAAATGGCCTGGCCTTGAGCTGATACAATGAGGCAAAGTGCAACACCCACCATGGAAACACAGCTAAATGCTGTATTCGGAGCCCTCCACCATCCATGGTCACAGTTTCTTTCCTGTTCTTACCCCACTTAATGATAGTATAGCTGAACAGTATTATCTCTGTGGTCAGCTTGGATTTGTTGTAGGAAATGTGAGTTTGTGAATAGTTCCATTGATTTCCAGCATAATGCTGCACTGTCCTTCCTGCATCTAAAACGTTCCTGCTAATTCTCAGTCACACTCCAGATTCACTTGGGTTTTGAGTACATGCTTATGTGTAGTACTGTTTAGGAAGAATTCATAGTTATTATTAGCAGCTAGTACTACAGCCAGAGGGTTAGCATTATACACATGTCTCTTGTTTAAGCTTTGCCATTGTAGCAGTCATTCTTGTGTTTGCTGTACCAAAATGGAAATAGTCTACAGTGTATCCAAAGAATTCTCTTTTTATTTGAAAGAGATGAAGGCAGGCCTTACTAAAAATTCTAAAATGTGTTGCAGTGTTTCTCGTGATTCAGTGATTCTTGTGCTTTGTTTTTTTCTTAAGTTTCTGAAATCTACATTGATAATATGTATATTTAAACAAACAAAAACAGAAACAACTGAGCTAAATGAGATCTGTGCAGTTTTGCAGAAAATCTGCTTTCCTTTATCTTTAATTAAAGAAATGGTCCCTGTATGGAGCTACAGGTTTCAATAAAGATCATAATTTGCGAATTAATATTTTCTTTGTATGGTGCCATTCCTTCAAAAAATGCCTGTAATGGGTGGGATTATTCCAATAATTAGATTATGATATAATCTTGATTGATTTGTTAGGTTTTTATGTGCCATCATTACAGTTATATTTCTTGGCTCATTTACTTACATTTATTCAGCAGAACTTTGTTGATGGGGCTGAGGTGTTC
Source organism: Varanus komodoensis (assembly GCF_004798865.1). Classification (NCBI taxonomy): domain Eukaryota; kingdom Metazoa; phylum Chordata; class Lepidosauria; order Squamata; family Varanidae; genus Varanus; species Varanus komodoensis. Next base: position 22,703,451 of record NW_025335505.1, on the reverse strand, counting down.
TGAGTTTGGTGCAAGAGAATCTCCTGGCCTCTCTTTTAGCTCCCTTCCTCTCTCACTGCTTTTCTTTATAGCATAGTGTCTGTCCAATTTTTAAAAGCCTTATATGGCCACTGGTCAGAATGATCATACTAATTTTCCTATAGACTTAGAGTTCATTGGTTAAGGACACAAGGAAAAGCAGGGATAATGATGGGTTATAGATGACATTACCTAGTAAAGGTAATCCATTTTTGACCATTTGCTTGTTTATTTATTACACTTTTATTTCACCCAATAGTGGAATCTTTTTGGGCAGTGTACAACAATTCTGTTATTTCATTGTGTGTGGTTTTTTTTTCCTGGTGGAGGAAGGTAAGAATTAAAGTGTTCCACTTGCATACCCATACAAACTTTTTTTATTAATTCCTGAACATTGTTCAACTGACTCTTCAGAAATGCATTAAGAGTTGTAAACACTTAAGAAACACTTTGCACAATAAACACTTTACATATTATTTCATCATGGTTTTATCTGGTATTATTATAAGGCTGCATAATTGATTTTTTCTAAATGAAAACTGGGACTCTGGTAAGAAGTCTGTGTATGCAAATGGAACTCTTCTTTTACTTGGAAATAGCGGATTCTGATTCACACTGGCAGCTAATAGTCTCTTGAAAACATAGTGGCATAAAAGATGCTAATGGCAGCTGAGGACTCCATTCCTTTGCTGGAATCACTGGCCCCCTGCTGCCAAGCAGTTGGGAGAATAAGAATTCCTGAACCAAGCCAAAAAGTGCTCCTGACTCGTTTTGCAAATCTCTCTTTATCAGGAGAAGTTCCTACTACATTTACTCTTTCCAAATAAAGTTAAGAACTTGTTGCTTCTAATTTCAGGCATGGAAGTGATGTCAGCAGTGAGTGCCTCATCAGGGCTGGCCTCCCAGGCAACAATATGAGCTTATTTGATGCTGACAGAAGCCCTATCTGCTTTCACTTGCTGTATTTGAGGTCATTCCCCTCCTTAGCTAACCCTTCCTGAGACCAGTAGTTCCAGCCAAGGAGCTACCTCAGTAGCCATGCTGGAAGCTTCCCTACGTGCCAAGCTCCTCATATGTAGGCGGGCAGAACTTGGTTGATGTTTCTCGTTCACATCCTCCTCCACTGTGTGATCACAGCAATTTTTCAGGGAGCTTTCTGGTTATATAGTGACAATTAGCAGAACCATATAAAATGGTGCTCGCATTAAAAGTTACCCACATTTTCAATTAATATTACAGGACTGATTGCATGTGTGAACTGAGCTCTTCTTTTCAGCAAGCCAGTTGCTATGCCTGGTTTTAAGGCTGCATAAAGTTAGATTTCTGTAGTGCTATTAATCCATAAACTTTTCAAATTAATACAGTTTTTGGCTTGTACCCTCAAAAATTTAACATTTTTATAAACTTTTGGAGCCAATAAAAGACACTGTTTCTTCTGAAATGAGCAATATTAAACTTACTACCAACAAAATGATGTGATTAATTCTGAAGAATGGTAACTTTATGTCAGGGTGGTCTTAACTGTGGCTCTTTCTATAGTGCTAGATTATAGAAGTGCTCTGAAATAAATTTCCTAAAAGTGAGAAGTGAGTCCGCAGCCAAATGATTGGCTGGTCTGCGCTGCTACATTCTGCTTAAGGTTTGTGGACATTTGTGGCATTTCTTTCTTAGTGTCCACTATCATTAACATCCGTGCCTTAAACAATCCTATTCAACCTACCATTTCCTGCATCTGGGTCCATTGCAAAACTTGCAGCTGTTCTTTAACCCTATTGACTGTAAACTCTTAGTTTTCCTAAGAAACCCTTAGTTTTCCTTCTTCTCTACTCTTAAAGGTTTTGCCATTTCAGAAGCTAAGATTGATGCAGCTTGGCATGCCATTGACTAATTGGATTTCTTTTATAATATCAAAGATTAGGCCTAGCTAAAGAAGTGAAGTAGTTCTGCACATCAAAATCTTCTCACCATTAAAGCGCTGATACAGTAGCTATGTAAATAACCTCACATCTTTTTAAAGTGTGTTACACTTAGACAAATCAAGACTAATCCATAAAAATCATTGTTGATTACTATATTTCTGCAAATTGGCTCAGTGAAATTAATTTGTATGTGACAAATTGCAAGTATTTTTCCACTCCGGCAAAGTGCTGAAGAATTACTTGAATTCTTTTTCTCAAAGGAGTTATATTTTTGCTACCATCCTGTGTAAATTTTTTTTTAGCATACTTGTCATTTTCTAGAATATTATACAACCCATTTTTGAGAAACAGAAAAATGCTGTAAATTCTGCTCATACGTTTTAAAGTTTATTCCTTGGGTTTTATGCTTGTTCCAATATCTAAACATATAGGGTTTGTGTGTGTTCTTTTTCATTTCTTATACTTCTATATTTGATAAACCTGTATTAAGGATGTTTGAATAAAATTCCAAGTGGAATTTGGTATTTTAATCCAAGAGAAATGGAAAAGATGAAGTGAAAAAAGGGGTCAGTACTTTAAGACTTGGAATGTGTTCCTTTCAATCATGGACCTGCTTGGGAAAACAAACCCTGCATTTATGCTCCCCACACACAATAGAACTCCAAAATTGCCTTTAGTGGAAAAGTTCTTTTAAAATGTACTGAATAGAAAAGATGCAAGAGATTAAACCAGTGGCTCCCAAATTGGGACCCAAGTCTTTCCAACAGGTCATGAGGGCTTTATTTATGGATCACTAATCTGCTAGTAGTGGGTGGGCACAAGATATAAAGGGGAGAAGAGAGTTCATTTCTAGGTTAAGTGGGTTTTGAACAAAGATAAAATTCTGCTGATAGATCCCCTTGGTTGGGAACCAGTGGGTCATACAATGACCCTTAAGGTTGCATAGTGCTGCAGAGACCTAACCTGGTAAGAAAAGGAAAGAAAGGACAAGCAAAAACTGGAAGATCAGTGTTTGAACTGCTGTAAGGATCTCTCTTTTGAATAAACAAAGCTTTATTTTCCCATTTATTGTTCTGTCATCGCTCTTTTATAAATGTTTGGAGTTCAAGAGGTCTGTTTTTACATGGGTGTGGTGTGTGGGCAAAATAAATGAAGTAATAGAAATGAAAAGCAGTGTCTTAAAAAAAAGGAAAGCAAAAAGGACCATGCTTTAAATAAAGCACTTAGTGAGTACATGTCTGGGGTGTGCTTAGGGAGTGTATTTTACATGTTTAAAAGGCCTACAGTCTAATTAAGAAAAACACTCTGTCCATCTCCTCCTCCTCTGCCTCTACAAAGCCTTCTTTCCTTCTCAGCTATTCTTAATTCTCTTTGCTTTCCAAATTTGTTATACACACATGTGCATGTACCTTCAGACTCCATCTAGTGTGCCATATCTCCCTCTATTTTCTAATAGGAACTCTTCTGTTCCTTTTCTTGAGTGTTGAGTGTTTTGGTGTGTCTTGATCCCAAGCTTTTAGTTAATTTAGTTCTGGTTTTGTATGACTTGCTGAAGTATCCAAGAATTAATTGCTCTCTTTTACAGCAGGGCAGAGCACATTGTTTGATTAATAGTCATGATTGATTAAGTGGAGATTAAATTTGGGTATACAAATAGAGCCAGCCTTCTGTAAAAGGATGTTTGGTTCTAATAGCATTTTCATATTACAAGAAATTAATGTACATTTTGAACTAAGCAATATGTAGTTAAGTATTCTTTAAAAAGTAACTGTTCTGTGTGTGATAATTAGTTCTGGTAAAATGCTATCTTAATTAAATATTAGGAAGCATGGCCAATATTAAGATAAAGAGTATTTATTTTCAATATTTAGTGAATCACTTGCAAGCAAAAGACTCAACGGATTCTTTTAAAAAAAGTTCTTTAGTTGGCTGTACTTTCCTGCAATATTCTGAGAAAGAAAAATAATGGTTCTTGCAGAGTCATTTAATGGTTGCAAGCTCACCATTCGAATTTAGCATGTGTTTATGGTGACCCAGTTCACACAATCAAAATAAGCTGCCATGTCATGTTAGTCACCATTTCCATGATTACACAACTAGCTCTGGGTTGTTGTGTCATCCAAAGTGGGCAGCATGGTTAGTTCAATTCTCAAATAACCCATGGCCTATTGTTGGGTTATTTGAGGGTTACATCCCTCTCAGATAAGGTAAGTCAGTGGATTCAGACGTCATGACAACTTTGCCTTGGCATAGGATTAAAGAAATGGAGGCTTGCATGAAGCTGGGATTAAACCAAAACATAGAGGTTTAAGTAATCTTATGAAAACTTTGTTGGTATGTTTGCATCAAAACTGTATCATCCTTCTCTTTTTCTATCATTTACTCTATTCAGGTGACGGTGCAAGTAAGTGCAGTAATTGCAGTATTGTAACCTATATTTCATACTCCTTTTAGATCAGGACTATACCTAAGAAGTAAAATGTGCTTAAGAGGGAACAACATCTGTAAATTTAACTCTTACAAGTGTGTTTTTCTGCAATCTCTTATCGCCTTGCTTTTCTCCACATGGGTAGCACTGCAAGCCTATACACGTGGAAGCAGAAGTAAGTCCCATTGAGTTCAGTGAGACCTACGCCCAGGTAAGTGGATGTAGGAGCTAGGTAACCAGGCTGCTGGTGGTGAGAGATTGCAGAGCAAAAGAGGCAGGTAGGGAAAGCTTGAGTGAGGTCAGGAATCTGTGTTAGCCTCTGGAGCCTGCTTCTACATTTAACATACTCTGGAAATGTCTTTACCAGGTGAAATTTGGTGGACTGGCATTGTTTATCAAGTTTATACCAAGGTGGTACTTATTTATTGTGGCATTCAGAAAGTGACATTTTAAATAATTTGTTTGAATTTTGTTGTTTATTTGTATTTTAAACAGCTTATAAGCTTATATTAAGAGGATGACCATTCTACAACTATTCTAACTGGCTTGCTCATAATTAACAGATTTTGCATTTGGACAATCTAATGTAAAGAAATGATGGTTTCTCAGAAAAGCACGTTTCCAGAAATTAGAATTTTACCAGAATTATTTTCCTGCTTTTTTTAAAGAGGCTCCTTTTCTGGGTCACAGTATACCTGTATTTGTGGGGTTTCCATGCTTGCTTTTGTTCTCTGTCCTATTGTAAAGAAACAAAAGCAGAAAGATGGTGATGGCAAGGATTGATTTGTGTAGAAATACAAAGAGCCAGCTCTTCCATGTGGCAGAGTGAGGCAGCCATCTTGGCCAGTTGATTTGGTGTGTCATGAAAGGTCAGCCAGCATTGTTTGATTTATCATGCTACATATTTGCTGCCATGGTGGAAGACAACACATGCTACTTTCCATAGCCATAGGTGTGACACACCTTGCCTGGGGGTGGAGCAAGAGAAGCATTATGTACTGTTCTACCAGTTAAACCATTCACAGTAGGTGAATCGTGAGAACTCATTAATATTTATCCTTTTGAATTTGCATTTCTTTCAAGAACTTAGCAGCCTTCATAGACTGAATCCTGTTAAATGAAGATCAAGTTACTGGGCCCAATCCAACCCAATTTAAGCATCTGTGCCCCTAATTTTAGTGATACAGGGTTAAATACACAATTAACTCTCCCTTGGAAATGATTGGGATGTAGGCTGCAATTCTGTGTATGTTTAGACAGAAAAACGTCCTATAGCTGTCAGCTATTCGCTGCACTTACTGGGAATGTTAGGAGCTGTGGGATTCTTTTCTGTCCAGACTTGCCAAGGCTTGTGCCTTTAACATCCTTCAATATTGGCTAGCTTGCTCCCACAGGATTTTAGATTTTTGTTGATTACTGAAGTCCTCACAGCTAAACAGGTTACAATTAATGCCCCTTGTTTTGGTTTTAAAGTGCTGCAGTTCTGGTCTTGTATTCCTCTTTTGCTGTACATGTTCTTGCCATAGCTTTGCAGCATGCCGTCTTCTTAGGAGACTTTAGGTAGAGGTTCTATTTCTTTTGCTGGGCTGAATGTCATTACAGGCCATTTATCACTATAGCTAACTGCCCCATCTGATACACATGCATTGTTGTGCTGAATATGAAGGAGCTATGAGTACTGTGCTGTTTCAACAACCTACATTTTGAATAAGCCATGCCCCTCTCCCCCAGCAGAGAATCTAAGCCTCTGACAAAACCCCCACAATGGGTGCATTGTTAGTATGGTGATATACATATGAAATAGTCTTTAGAAATGCATTCTCTGGTAGCCATTAGTCTATTGCTTGGCTCATTCATGTAATGAGAAGCCTCAAGGTATCTCTCAACCCACTTTTCTCATACCTATTTTATAATATTCAGCTCATAATTATTGTTTAGTGTAATAAATGTAATGATGTATATTATTTTTGAGATGTCCATTTATAAAACATTCCTCCAACTAAACTAACTACAGTAGCAGTTACAAAACAATTTAGTGTATCAAATCAGGCCTATTCAAAAATGTCTTCACATTTTTTAAATCTGTAAGGCTTAGCAAAATGCATTTGCGTTCTATTTTACTGGGTCTGCAGAAATAGAAGGAATCAAATTTGTGGCAGAATGTAACTTTATTGTTTTTGGGTTGGAGCAGTTGAATTTTCTTAAGTTTTTGATCTTAGAGACTGGAAATATAAGAAGATTGTAGAATGCTGCTAAGATTAGCATTATCATTCCAATTAGATTGCCATGATTTAGATTCGGCTTAATCAAATGTAACAATAAGAGTAATGCGCGCATATAAGAAATTAAAGACTTGTTCTTAGCTTTTTGAGATAAGAAATAGATGTGCATGTGATACTGGATGTGTATTTCTTAATGGAAGATCATAGTGGTTTGGTCTTATCCACTGTTACATAGTATTATTTTAAGAGGGGTACTTGTAACTATATAAAACAGAAGAACAGAACAATAATAGTGGTTTTAATTTGCTTTAAATTCTTTCAAGACTATTATGCAGAATTTCAAAGCCAGACTAAGGATTACACATGTCTCAGTCTTTGCATGCTTTTCTTTTTTGCCCTATTCTTTTTTTTAAGGTCTTTCTGCCATCTGCAGTTCCTTGGCAGCCATTTTGTCTTCCTTCTTTCTCTCTGGCTTTGTCATTCTTCAAATGATGATTTGCTGCAATCCGAGCATCACATTCTTTTGACTGATACAGAAATGGTGAGCCTTGGTAGTAAGTACAGAGGGTATGCTGTGTCCTTATGGTTTCTCAGGAGGAGAGCTGGGAGAGTATGAATTGCTTGAAGGACCCCACAGGCAACAAGCAGCAGCTTTCCCCTTATTTTGCTGTTGCCTGAGCGGTTACGTTGTTGGCAGAGCAGAATAGACCTTTTTGGAGGCAAGTGCTTAACACTAGATTTTCATAAAGAAGGCTGCATCAGCTAGAATGGAGGCATTCTGTACGTCTAACCTGTTGTGACAAATTTATACTGAGGGTCACTTTTAAAAAAAGGTACAGCCAACTGTCCTTGAGTCTTCCACAACAATAAATACAAAGGCAGCCAGTGCGTAGATTGGATCCTGCAGTGCTAGGGGTTGTGACCTCCCGCTAAAGTAAAAAGGGAGGAGTAGAGGCAGCAAAGAGTAGAAAAATAAGAAAGGAGGACTGAGTTTTCAGCATCCTCCATCTTCCAAGTTCCTTATTGATGCATGTAAATGGCCCACTCTGATTGAATTCCTTTTCCGTTTCCAGTGAGCGTTGGTCTATTAGAGCAAGACAGGAGAACCTTTGCTCTGAAAGATTATTCCGTTAAAAAAAGAATGCACTGAAATATGTTAGGAATTTACATGTATCAATAAATCCTCTATTGAGGTAGGGACACCATTTTGAGGACTTGTTGTGTGTATTAGCTATCAAGTTATCTTAAGATGTTTAAAGTCTGCCGTTGTCAATGTTTGCAGAGGCAACAAGCTTGCTCTTTTTTTCTTCTGGGGGAATGCCAGTTCTCGGATGCAGGGTCTGCCCACATTGAGGTAGATGCATGCAGACAAAACTATGTAAGATATCATTGGTACTTGGAGCCTTGTTGTAGGAGGTTTGACCTAGGAAAAGCTGCTGTGTTCACATCATAGTGGCAATGTTTGAACAGGTCCTAATTTGTTCCTTACTGGCCCATTGCAGCTGATCTTAAATACATATTTGAAACTCAGCCAGCCTATATCTTATTCAGACACAAGGGGTTCATGGTTTTCAGTTCATAACTTGAGTCTTTATTTGTCCTTGTACAAACAGGCAATGTATAAAGCCATTTCCATAAATACTCTTTTACTCCAGGATGTCTACATGTAGTTTGCGTCAGCAAAACAAGACTATGAAGAAGTAACAGAAGCTTAGAAACACAATTGTAGCTTAACCTAGTGCCTGTTGATGGATGTAGTTGTTAAAATTGGTAAATAAATCCTGACCTGAATGTTTTTCCAGACAAAATTTATTTATTTTTGTAAAATCGCCTTGAAAATCTTGGAGACTGTGGGTTAAAAATAGACATAGGATTCTATCAAATGTTAGCTTTATTTAGAGTAGGCTCATTGATATGAATGAGATTTAACTTAGATCAACTTCTGCTACAAACCATCTGGATACAGTGTCAAGTTTTGATAAATGTCCACTATTACTGTAGAAATTATGTTTTTGCACATATTACTTCAAGATGGTAAGTAAATGGACTTCAGGCTAATCTAAACGATGGATATGAAATGTTCATAGATTCACAGAGACCAGGGCCTGGCTCCCAATTCTCCCTGAAGTTGTAACCTTGTGTCTTTGCTTCTGTTTCACATTGCAGACAGAAGAGTAGGGACTTAGTGACTGAATGTACCAGAATGCAGAAAATTAGCATGGAGAGGTGAAAGCTGTGCTAGAATTATCACTGGCATGTTCCCTTGTGAATAAAATATATATTTCTTATTATTTTTATGGACTAACTTTTAATCATGTGGGCTCTTCACTGCAGTCCAAAGTGGAACAGCTAAACCATAGATCTACCACTTCAGTAGGACCTGGGCCTGTAATTTGAATACTTCTGAATTATTAGTATTTAAGTGAGACAGCTATGATGTCATTTCCCATAGAACCATAGAATAGTAGAGTTGGAAGGGGTCATGAAGGCCATCGGGTCCAACCCCCTGCTGTTGCAGGACACTAGTTTACACCATCCCAGTTTTGACAATATGTGGGTTCTTTCTTTTCATGACTTGTGGGCTGTGGCAGGGCCCTTTATATGTATTCACAATTTAGTTTGTATATTATCCACCAAGCACAGGCAAAAGGCAGCAGAAAGGCAAGGTATGCCCACCCAGAGGTGCCTATATACATATTGAGGTAAACAAGCCCAGGTGCTTCAGGTAAACAGGCCCTCCTACTGAAGAAGACAAATAGTCAAATAATAGACAAATAGTCAAGGCACCTCTGACTTGGTGAAATGTGCTTTTCAGAGCCTAACTAAAAAATTCTCATTTGCAGTGTTATTGCTTTCAAGTCCTTTCCCAGAAAGCACTTCTCAACCAATGCTTTTTCCACCCTTACTTGTAGCTCCTCTGTTGCTTTACACTTAGTCCCTTTCCCAAGCCTTATTTGTTAATGACTGAATTCTTTCCCAATTACTCTCTTACTCGTTTTTGTAAGCCTGAGGAATACATCAATACTGTGTTCTGTAGAGCACTTGTTCTATACTTGGCACTAAATAAACATTAAACATTAAATTCTGGAGTGTGAAAGGCAGCTTTGTCCATTAATCAGGCTGTACTAAAGGAGATGAGTGGGAAAAAGAGGGCAATTCTACCAGCAATGCTGAAATACTAATTTCTCCCCTCTTCCCTCCCCATTCATTTTTCCTTGTGTGTCATGTCTCTTAGAATTGTAAATTTGTGAGGAAGGACTGTCTTGCTGTACTGATTATATGTAAGCTGTTCTGATAATCTTTTTGGCTGCGAAGGAGAAAATACTTGATTTAGTCCAAACTCAATAAGGCAAGGGTTTCTCAGATATATGATCTATTTTTACTCTTTTTGATTCTCATTTGTCAGTTCTAATGACTTAAAAGGAAAATGTCCCATCCTTGCTAATTTTAGGAGAAATAGAACTGCCTGACTTCTTGTAAAATGTGTCAGTGCTGTCATTGGGCAAATGATAGACATAGTGAAATGACCTCAAAATCCAGCAGTTGCTGTCTTGGAGCTGCTGAGTCACATGCCTACTGCCAGATGCCACCATTCAATCTTTGGGATTCTATCTCTCTTTGGAGGCTGTCTTGTATATGTTCCCATATGCCTAAGCAATTTTGAAACTAACAAGTCTTTTGGAGAGTCATTCTTTCATGCTTACGGCCTCAGGACACTCTAGATTCCCAGATATGAAGTCAGGAGCAGAGCTCTGATCTTGGAGCTCTGCATTCGACCCTCCTCTCTCCCTTGCAGGTACTGCCAAAAAAAACATACCTGCTGCTTCTCTGAGGTCAACCCTGAGAGGGTGAAGTGGGCCTCCTGGTGAGTATGGGGGGCGGGAAGAACGTGGAGGCCAGGATATGAACTATTTTATGGCTATTGCAGCCTCCTACCTTGGGAACTCCTCAGGGGGAGAGGCAGAAGCATCTGCCTCCTGAGCATGCAGAGTGGGAGCTGTGACCAGGCTGAGGATGTCTCTGCTAAGCTCTGTTATGCTGTCATGCATAGAATACTTGCAAGATTGCGAGTTCATTGCTTGTGTGCACCAAGGGTATAGCCCATTGTATTGCAGCCTTAAACTGTGACATTTAGACTTCCCTCCCTGCAATAAAATCTCCAGGGAAAGGGGCTCCAGAAAGGAATCTAAATATATTGCACCATTGTAGTAAAGGGAATCCTGTTGGTAAAAAGGTGGTAATGATTAATTTGACTCCTAGTAGGTCTACTCACCACAATTAAAAACAAAAACACAAGACACCACCAAAAGGTTGTTTCATGATAAGCATTGTTTGTGTTCTGAATGTGCTAGAATACTGACAGTTAAACGAATGGTTCTTTATATAGGGAGTAATAAATAATCCCTTGTCTTGGTTTTCCCTTTTATACTTCCTGTTCGTTTAATTTATTTAGCTGTTCGGGCCCAATGAAAACTGTTAACTGCAACAGCAGGATGGAATGATGTGGCAACTATTTTTATCATAATATCGGTTGTATTCAGCAGTGTTTTCTGCTGGTAAAATTGCATCATTTTTCTGGTTTGTTCTGTGAATCTAGAGTGTTATAGACCTATTCACAATCAAAATACAATGCTTTTAATAGAAAGCTTTTCCCTGTGAAATATGTACTCTTTTTCCTTTGTATTGCTTCTTTTCCCCAGTGCACCTAGAGCCCATCTGAGCTTTGTTTAGGTGTAATCCATGCAGAGCTTCAGAGTCTGGAACTGAAGCAAAACATAGAGTTAAATATAGTCTGCAATGAGTGTGACTTTATGGGAGATGAGAGTTGGTAGTCCTTTCCCCATCTTTCTGGGGGAAACGGAAACACTTTGGCAGTCCCTGAAAGGGAAGAGAGGTTGATTGAATAAAACTTCAGACTGGACACTATATTTTGACTGCAGACTCTTTTGTTAACCCCTTTGATTCCAAATGGCCCAATTCTCTGTGAGCCTACACAGATCTGCTGCGGGGACTATTTCTCTAGGTAGTCAGTGCCCCAACCAACTCTCTGTGGCTGGATGAGGCAGTTGAAGAGGTGGTTACATGTTACCCCACTGTGCAGGATGTCTCTTTTTCTCTTGGTTCTGTTGACATGAATAGCATTGTCCTTAGTACTGCGTTTTTTCTGTCCTTCCATTAGAGCCTCTTCCTTACCCACATGGCTTTGGGCCAGAGAACAATAACTTGAGTGTAATATCCTGTGTCTCTCTCGCTGAATTCTTGTGGGTGATGGGAAGTACTTAGTTCTAGTCTTTGCCGAACACAGTGGACTTCTTCATCTTTGCATCTCGCTGCTGTGTGCATAGCATGAAGAGCTAACCTATTGCAATTTGAATAATGCATTTCTATACTAGTTGCTATTACTTAGGTAGTGAAATCAGTAAGCATGGAATTTTACAGAGTATAAGAAGACAGGTCTCTGCCCTGAGAAGCTTATAATCTAGAATTCAACAAGGTAAATAACAAAGGCAGAGAAAGAAAGTGGAGGCAGGCAAACCTTATGAGATTTTTTTGATTGAAACATGCTTAGGCTTAGGTTGAGTTATAACAGGGCGTGGAAACTAGGAAGTTGTGTCAAAGTCTTGTATGTCTTATTTAGAGCATATCACAAAACCAAACAGATCTTTGTTGTATTATGAGGAAATTCTGCATGTTAGCTTCCGCAGTTGTCAATAAACACTTGCTGTTTGTCGAAGGAGCTCAAATGAGTGCATGTAGTACATTGCACTGGAATAGTTGCTGGAAAACCCCACCCTGGAGCTTGGATAGGGATGAAGAAATGATGTAAGCCCTTTATAGGTATCTGAAGGATCATATATCTCCAAAGATTCTGTTGCATTCCTCATCCTACCCCTTTGCCTCTGGAAAGCTGAAATGTTTTATTTTTTATTTTTTTTATTTTTGGATTTATATCCTGCTTTTTTCCTACAAAGGGCTCAAGGCAGCTTACATCATTCTCCTCCTCCATCTTTTCCCCACAACAACAACCCTGTGAGGTAGGTTGGGCTGAGAGTCTGTGACTGGCCCAAAGTCACCCAGTTAGGGTGGACTGAAGACCTGGGAAATTCAGGTTGTAGTCCCTACTTGACCATTAAGCTCACAGGGTGACTTTCAGCCAGACACTCACGCTCAGCCTAAGCTACCTCCAGGGTTGGTTTTGGGGAGTGGAGAAAATCTATGGAAGCCACTTTGGGTGCCTTGCAAGAGAAAAAACAGGGAGGATATAAATGTAATATAAGAAGTAGCAGTACGAGTTTCCAGGGTAGGAAACTTCTTTGTTGCTCTTTCCCCCCCAAACGCATCTGTTCAGAGTGAGTTCCTGGGAATGTGCTGTTCTTTACAGCATATCTTCTCTGAAGGACTTTCCAGGCTGCCAGAGAAAATTTCTTACAATTGCAGCTTCTGCTCCTATCTGCTACCCCCTCCTCTTTGCTGTCCATTTAAATTTCCTTCTGTGCTCTTATACGTTCTTTTCATCAGTTATAATGTCCATATTTCCTTTCACCTTTGATGGCTCAGCTCCAGTTTCTTCAGCACTGCCTTTTCTCTCCACCTCCAGTCCAAGGCCTCGCCTGGGAAGAAAACTGTTCGCAAAACATTCACGCTTTTCCTTGCGCTTGCAGCTCAAAACAGTAGACCGAGTGTCGTGTCTACCTAGGATTGTTACCAAGTTGTTCCTGATAACCGATAAGAATAATTTTGGAGAGCAAGGAAAGTTCTCTGTGTGTTTGACAATCAACACTTATCAACAAGATACAGATGTCAAGTAAAGGATTCTGGTTTTAGCCAGACTAACTGTAAGCAAGTATTAGAGGAAAGAGTTGGTGAGGTCGTTATGATGAGGAAATCTCCAGAGACAGACCGAGTATCAACAGGTGCTGAGTTGAGAGCAGTTGCTGAATCAGAATGGAGATTAAAGGAGCCGTCTAAGAGAAGCTTTGCATGTATCCAAGTAAACAGAACCCCATCAGAAAGAAGACATTCTAAGCCCTCAGAACAAGGCAGTGAGTTAACTAGGATGCATTTGGGTAGGGTAATTGGCTAGATGTTGGTTACACAGTAAACTAGTGTTTTATTATTGCCAGCTTCCTAAAGCTAAAGTAATATGTGTATTGTTTATCTGTGATCCTGTAACCAAGAGAAAACAATAGAACATTCAGCTTACCTTACATCTAATATTGGAACATGCTTAGGTATTGTCAGCCAATGCATTTAAAATTATAAATATATATCTCTTTGTATCATTTATTTGAACTTCTCATCTGTTTGTCCAGTGCCTAAACAAAACAATTCATACTTTACATAAATATATGAACATTAAAAAGGAACAATCAGATGAAGTATAGTTATTCTTCAGTAAGGAGGTGTTCTTTACAAATTGATTTTTGGTGTTGGGATACGTAGATAACATTGACATCTGCTGACTAGCAGTGGGATAATTTTCTAGGTTTCTTCCACTGAGTGCCAAAAGGAACTAAGAAATCCCTAATACATTTTGGACTTCTTCACTGGATTCGTATTTTATGTTTCTTTTCAATTCTCACTTCCTTTTTTGATGTTCAGATTGCTATCAAAATTAGAAATGCTTTTAAGATGAATTTGTTTCTGGAATCATAGAACAGAAGAGTTGGAAGGGTCCAGAAGGCCATTAGGTCTAACCTCCTGCTGGTGCAGGACACCAAGTTACACCATCCCTCTCAGATGGCTGTCCAGTTGCATCTGGATGCCTCTAGTGTGGGCGAGCCCACAACCTCTCTAGGTCATTGGTTCCATTGTCCTAATGCTCTAACAGTCAGGAATATTTTCCTGATATCTAGCCGGAATCCTGTAACTTTAGCCTGTTATTCTGTATCCTGGCTCTTCCCAGCTCTTAGGGCTTTGTTCCCAGTCCCTGGATCATCCCTTGTTGTCCCTCTCACCTGTACCTTTCTTAAATTGTGGTGCCCAGGTCTGACCAGCACGGAATGTAGAGGAATAACTACTTCTCATGTTTTGCAATTGATACTTCTATTAAAGCAGCCTAAAATAGCATTGTTGATTCATAATTTAGCTTGTGATCTATGTTCGCAACATAGCTGAACATGTTGCTTGGTCTTTTGGTGGCAACTTTAACTTGAATCCTTTGAATTCTCGTGGAGAAGAAATCTTTGGAAGTGGTGAAACAACAGAAGTACTGTCAGTTTACTTTCTCTATCAGAGGCAATGAATGCCCTTTAGACATTGTGTGGTGTTGCTTTGTATCTGATTCTAAGGCCAAAAAATGTGCAACTCTGTTGCTATTGCATTACCAGTGGTTTCTAAAGCAAGCACTGTCAGCCTGATTAGAAGAAGTGAGAAGCAATAAAAGTGGTGCACGGGCAGAGTTTACTTTGTAACATAATTCTATATTTATTTATTTAGATAGTTAAAAAGTGCTCTTCTTCCAAAGAGATCAAGTCAGTGGAAAAATACAATAAATATAACAGTATAAAATGACAGAAAAAGCACAAGCTTGGTTACCATTTCCTGCTATTTCTTCCTTCCCTTTTCCAGAATTTTATATTGCATCTTCTATAGCATTCTGAAACTACCCTAGGTTGTTCTGAGTTATCTCAATAGTAACATTTATTTATTTATTTATTTAATTGCTATCTTAACTTAAAAAAAAAAAAAGAATTCAGAGTAGCTTACCTCATTTTCCTGCTGCTGTCAGTCTTATCCCTACAACAACCCTGTGAGGTAGGTCAGGCTGAGAGTCTGTTACTGACCCAAAGTCACCCAGCTGGCTCCATGGCTGAACTGATTAAAACTTGAAAGCTCAGAAATTATGGGACTTAGTAGCTGAGCATTGTGCCTCACAACAATTAGTCAAGTAGGTGACAATTAACTTGGTCAATATTGACTCCTAAACCTATAATTGGCTGCTGAGATGAATGAGAGAGCTGATACCTCAAAGCTATTATAGGATGTAATTATTGAAAGAGATGTGTCTGCATTGTTTTTGTTTTATTAAAGAACATCTTAAATCATCACTGTAATCTGGCTGAGTTCTGTACAAAGGTGAACTGAACTGTACTGAAATTTAGAATCAGGAGGAGAGCATAGATATTAAACTTCATGTATCAAACATAGCTTAAAAAAGAGCTGGGCATAATTGCCTTTGGTTTAATCATTTCTGTACAATGAAAACTTCAGACATTTGATGAGGGTTTTACAGAAAGTTTTGAACTGGAAAAAGTTCCAGTACAAATTGATTAATTCGGTTATTTGGATGGAATATTTTCAGTTTGCATCAGAAAAAGTCTTGAGGAGCTAGAGTGAAAGAGCACAACTTGTGGATCTTCAGATGTTTTGACCTACAACTCCCCATCAGTTTCACCACTGACTTTGTTGCTGAGTGCTGCTGGGAGCTGTAAGTCAGAAAATTTGGAGATCCACAGATTGTGCGCTCCTGCCCTAGAGAGATCTAATCTAACATATCTGTTTTACTTGTATTTAGCAAAAGAAAGAGGCTTTTAAAATGTACCCTTTAATAATTTTTGTCTCAATACCCCACAAGCATTTGACCTGAAATATTTGAGGAAAAAATGAAAGCACACTTAATGCAATTTAAATGTTGTGTATTTTTTAATTAGAGTATTTATTAAAAAACAAAACGCAGCACCCCTACAACCCTCCTCTTAAAACCAATAGCATATACTTCCTACTTCTGTTATACTATTACAATTCAAGGAAAAATACAGGTGCTGAACAGTGGCACATTTGCCATGGTATGCCAAGAACCACTCATCTCTTTAAACAGAATTAAGCTCTCCTCCTTCTGACTTGCTCTGTTTCTGTGTTTCTGTTGTTCTGGCACCTTCAGTTTCACTGTCATATTCACCAGTCCCATATTAGTCTAATTACTCCAGGAGGGCTATGACAGGCATTTTATGTTAATAGAGTAGATACTGCTAGTGGATCCTGTTTCCCCTCTACCTGTAAACCCCTCCCGTATGGTGCAAATCTGCTTTACCAGTTTGGGGAGCCCTCTGAAAGTAATTTGCGGGAGGGGAAGTGCAAGTAGTAGGAAGGGAAGTATCTATTTGACCTACTGCATGCATCTCTGCTGATACCAGGTACTGTTTAGCAGTTGATAGTATCTTGTTTTATAGGTATTCCTACCTTTTTGTAGTAAAAAAAAAAAAAAAGAACCTTGTTTTGTTTAAAGGTATTGCAAGTTTTTATTGGACTGGTTTGCATGATCACTGCAACCTACTCTGGGAGCATGCTGGCAGCCATTATGCATATATTCAAGTCTATCTAGGCATTCACTGAAAGTTGTTGTGATGTGTGAACCCAGTGCAGGGTGGGTTGTTGTAATCCAAAATAGCTCATTGGTTGTGGTTGGTTTGTTAACCACAGGAACAACCTATCATTTTAGTGTCCTCACACTATAAGCCACAGGGACCACCTGTTGTAGCTTGAATATTCACGGTAGCCATGGCACCCTGACCACCATAGCTTGAATATTTACATTGGCCCCCAAACCACTTGTCTTAAATGCACCATAAAAGTTCGTATCAGTCATGAGAACTTGCCCTTCATCTTTGAGGGAAAGTTTTGTTGCTGTCATCTTACGGAGAAAACACATGTATCTCATTTGGTTTTATTTAAGAACATTAAATTGAGAGCCCTCTGAGATATTAGGGTGGTATATAAATGCAAATAATAAATAAATAAATAAATAAATAAATAAATAAAACTGGCTGTACCAGTGTATTTCTCTTAGATGAAACTTATTAACTGTTATCAATGCAAATTTATGCATGTGTATTTGGAAGCAATTTCCATTTAGTTCAGTGTGACTTACTTTTGGGTAAGTCTGTATCCGATTGCACCTTAAAAGGCAGTTTACAAACACACAGTACCTGATTAATGGTGATCGAAAAGGAAAGTGACTGCTTGTTGATCCAGTGTCTGAAGAATTTACTTAATTACAGCTTTAGATTTGAACATATTGCATAAGCAGTTTTACCTAAAATAGAATGCAGGTGGCCAGCAGATAACATCAGCAGAAATTTGCAAGCATAGGAGTTCAGAGATCTTCTTTCAACACATCAGGTTCACTGACTCTATGGTAGTTATTAGTGTCTCCTAGGAAAATTATTGGTGTTGAAGGAAAAAGTGGATATAATAATACTCAGCAGTACTGAGATCTAGTGTTTTAGAGAAGTGGGGGCTGTATTTATTATTTAACATCTATCTATTTTTCTAAGCATGTGCTGAACTCAAACTTCTCTTTCTCTTAGCACTTGCCACTGATTCACCATTTTGCAATTTAAACATACATCTTTTTCAGATTCGTGCCTCACTTTAAGTATTCTGGCTTTACTATAAGAAAATGAAGGTGAAATATCATGACTGTAGATGCAGATCTTTCATTGTGATGATTTTCATGGCAATGCTAACAGTTGGGCTGGAAAAATGTTAACAGTTGAGCTGGAAAAATTCCAGCTGCAAAATTTTCACTTGAACAGGTAAGAAAAAGCTTGACAGTGGGGCATATTCTTGGCAGAAGTGTGCACTTAACAGAAGTGTACAAATAGGCATGAATAGTTGTCTGATGGGAAGAAAAACAGTGGTGACACAGATGCAAAGTCGGATGGCTGGATACATTTTACTGGCTTTCATAACTGCTCTAGCATTTTATAGACTTTATTATTTTTAAAGAAAAATGGCTTAGTATCTAGGGAATACATTCAACATGGATATGAATGCAGATGTTAATTCTATTATCAGAATGTAAAAACCCAGCCTATATTTATATTGTTGTTTGTCAAGAAAGATGGAATGTTCTACAAGCCAAATAGATAAAGTGTGTTCCAGTATTAGATACTGGGTGGAAAAAGCAGGTACTGTACCTATTAAATAGGTACAGCTGGAGGGTTTGTAATGCTATTCATGGAATTACCATGGAGCTTTTATTAATAGGGAAGAAGCCATGTGAGGCCATTCTGAAGTTTTGCCTGCATTTTTAGTTGGGTGTGAGCTACAAAATTGCAACGGTAGAGCTAGGTGAGTTGTAATTATTGTGGCACTGTTAATTGAACTAGAATGTTCAATTAACAGTGATCTCTGCTATACTATGTTAAATTTATGGTCCCAAAGAATAAAGCAGTGTCCCCCAGCTTCATAGCCTGAAGATGTATTGGACATGAATTTCTCTCATTCAGTAATGGTAGCAATTACGTTCCAATGAACCATGCTGGGGAAGGCTGGAAAAAGCACTTTTTCGTAAGCTAGTTTTTAGATGATCCTCATTACTTTAATATGCTGCTACTGAAAAGCTAAAGAGCTGGGTTTAGATTTGGCAGTGAGATGCTTGTACTCAATGTAAACAACAGCAACAACCACAACAACACAAAACTTTTTTTAAATCAATAACAGCGTTTGGCTAGCCTCTCCAAGTTTCATTTGGGTTGAATTCCTTTTCTTTGGTCTTCACTTGTTCTGGAATGTCAATTTAGCATAGCCCTTGACTTAGAAATGTGAATTGTTTAAATAATGAAGATAATTATTTAATGCTGTTCTTGTGTTTTTTAGAATGTTGGTCCTACAGTGAATATGTTCAACTATTAGTATTTTATACTTGGTGTGCTTACACATAAGAATAAAGGTGTGCTCAAAATGGCCATGCTAAATTTTGCAGGATCCACAGAGCCATTTTACGAAGTCAGGAGCTTTGGTAGCTTTGATGTTAGTCACTTGCCCCCTGTCTTACAGCACAAGAAGCTCTCTTTCTGGCATGCAGTATGTGTAGTTTGGAAACAATCCAATGTACAAGACAGACAGTGGGGTTTATCATGGCTTGTTTTCCCTGTTTTCTCCACCTGACTAGCTATGGTATGTATGCCAGTGCCCTTTGTAGCAAAATCTCCCTTCTCTTACCCTATCCAGCTCTGCTTGTGACACCTTTTCATTTACTACCATTTTCTTTCCTTAATTTTTTGGAGCTGGAAAAAAATGTCCATTTGGGGTTGGTTTGAAGTTGGTTTTGTCCCCTGAAAATTACCATGTTCATAATTTTTAATTGTTATTTCTTTTTAGTACTTTGCAAGTATGCTGTTTTGGCAGATACATGCAGTCTTGCCTGATCAATTTTCTTGTATATTTCACTTGTCAAGGAAGCATCCAAGAAATGTCTTTTTTTCTTTATAGAAAGGATGACAAATCAAACCATGCAATCCATAATGAAATTGCTTCCAGGGTTTGATTGTTAGAACAACCCATCATGGTATAGACCAGGGGTCAGCAAACTTTAACACTCAAAGAGCCATTTGGACCCATTTCCCACAGAAAAGAAAACACCGGGAGCCGCAAACCCCTTTTAACATCTAAAATGAAGATAACACTGCATATATAGTTTTTTACCTTTATGCTATGTATAAAAAAACTATAGTGTGTTGCATTTATGAAATCAATGAACTGCTACAGAGAAAACATTTTTATTTCTTCATGCAACAAAAACATTTTGAACTCTGAAAAAAAAGATGCTGGGTTGAAAGTTACTTTCAAATAAAATACTCAATGTCTATCTGAGTCCTCCTTGTATTTATGAAATAAAAAGCTGAACTTATATTATCCAGTAGCAGCAAACCAAACATGCCACCTGCAGCAAACCAAAAATGCTGTCTGCTTCTGTGTGCCCTCATCCTTTTATCACATGGTGAAATATTGAACAAACATTCCTCTCCCAATGTAATAATGTTGCTGGAATTTTTATAAGAATCTTCTTAAAACAAAGAAGTAGTTCTATATCTTCATTATGATTTAGCTGCAGCTCTTGTTCAGTCACTAAAAACTGTTATTTTTAATCTTACGTTATAAACTAGTAGGATTCCTTACACACACACACATATGAGAGAACAGCTTTCTGCAGAGTCAAAATCAGTGTTAAAGGGCTGCATGCATTAAACAGCAAACCCCGTAAGTTCATCAGCAGTAAAAGCAAATGAATCTACCCACGTACCATTAAACGTTCGATTTTCTTCAGAAATTTTTCTTCAGATTTATCCATGGTTGGAGGGGGGGAAAGCTCAGTAAATCAGCTATACTATGATAGGTGTGTTTAGTGACTGATTAGCAGATAAACAGTCAAGTGCTGTGAATTGTGACAGGTCCCAAGCGCAGCTTTTAGCATTCAGTTGAAGGAGATTACATTGGGACAAAAAGAACTTTTCAGCAGCTTTTCATTTCCTGTAACATGAGAGCCTGCAGGAAGCTTGTTTAGCAGAGGAATGTAGCGATTTACTTAACTAGCTGATTTACTTAACTAGCTAGCCTGTGTTCCTGAGTGGAGCTTCTAGCAGATCAGTGGCTGTGCTGGTGCGTGTTTTGAGCGACGGAGCCGCAGCAGAGGGGTTCAAGAGCCACATGCGGCTCCGGAGCCGCGGATTGCCAACTCCTGGTATAGACAATCCTTAGAACAAACCATGGGTTGTCAGGGTGGCTTGGTCCCTTAAAATAAGCCATCCCGCAGGAAGTGGCCTGAGTTAGGACCATACAACAACCCATTGTGGTGAGTTACTCATTCTCAGTTGTTGTGGTATGTGAACCCCGTTGCAGTTTCCATGAATGAAGCGATGTTTCTGCTTTGGATGTATGGGAATGTGTGGCCCTCCAGATTAAGCTGGTTTCCAAATCTAATCATTCCCGGTTAGCACAGCGAATAGCCTGAGATGATGGGTGTTGGAATCCAGCAATGTTTGGGAAGCCAGAGGTTCCCCATACAGACTGTTGTATTTGAGAAGACGACACTGAATGATTTGTTGAAAAGAGAGTTGCTATTAACTAGTAGCAACCAGATTCGGAATTGGAGAAAAATCTGAATAGGAAGGGCACATCTCTCTTCTAAAAGGAAGAAACCTCATGCCTCAGGAACTGTAAATTCTATGAGGTGGTAGCGAAAAGAGTGTCCTGATGGAAAACATGATGAAGCTGCACTTGGACTTTTAATGATGGCATCTATTTAGCTGTCTGTCTCCAGGCGTATCTCTTGAGCCATGCCAGCATTCAGTTTGTTTGTTTGTTTTCTTGCTCAGTGGTGGGAGGCATGATTGGATGACACCATGATGCCAAATGGAAACTCTAGAGTTTTTACACAGTATGTTTGTAATTGCACTTTACAAACTGTTGCTATGTAGAGACAAGACAAGCTTCTGTCAACATGTGTACGGTTTTTTTTACATCTGACTTGACTTTTTTCATATTACCAAAATCCTCAATGTTTTCACCAAAAGTCTTTAAGTACCATATACTGGTCACCAGCAATATCTTAATGTATCAGTTTTGAGTCCCAACTGGCCACACGGGGAAGAGTCTTGGTCCTCACCTGGTTTACAGGATTAAGTGGCACAGTAGTTGTTATTGTTGTGATTACTTCCTGTCAGAACCAGGAAACAGCATGGAGCTTCCTTAGGAATGATCAGCATTTTCAGGGTTGATCCAGAAACTGCCTGGTCTAAGTCTGGGACATAACTAAGTAAGTGATCAGATGTACATGCAAACCTCAGAGTCCTCTTTAAATAAGAAAGGAATAAGTGTGTGTAACATTGGTCTGTGTAACTGGCAGGCATTTATGGAATTAGGGATTGCCCTCTGCGTAAATACTGAGAACCTCTATCAGCTCCATTGGCTTTCCATCGAAGTCCAGGCTCAAATCAAGGTGCTGGTTACTACCTATAAAGCCCTAAACAGCTTGGGAGCAGGATACCTAAAAGAACGCCTTTTTCCTATTTGCCCTCCCGCCCCCTGAGATCGGCAACAGAAGCCCTTCTCCGGGAACCCTCTGTGAAAGATATTAGGAGACAGAGTACCCGGAGGAGGGCCTTCTCTGCGGTGGCACCCTGTCTATGGAATGCACTCCCCAGAGAGGTCTGCCTGGCGCCGTCATTATATGTTTTTCGGCGCCAGGTTAAGACCTTTTTATTTAATCAATATTTTAATAAGTTTTAATATCGATTTTATTATTGCATTTTATTAATTGCAGTCAGAGTGGGTCATCAATTTATTTATGCTGTTAGCCATTCAGAGACGTTAGTAATTGGACAGCATACAAATTTAATAAACAAACAAACCTGATCTTGCACTTCTTCCTGGTAAATTCAGGAGTACTTTCTGTCTTTTGTAGTTCAAGCTTGGACATTTTAAATTCAAGCCTCCAGCTTTTTTCCATTCACCATAACTATTATTCCTTGAATTAGAATAGGACACCCTACATGGCTATGACTTTTTATGAGCAATATTTAACATTTCTAAAATTCAGAATTTCAGAAACTGTGCAGAATTCTGGGTTTCACCAGTCAGGGATTTCTGGAAAATACATTTAAAATGTAGGAATGTGCACGTTTTTACATTGTTCCTAGGGGTGAATGGTCATTCCCCCAATTTCCCCTTTTTCCTCTATTTCAACTGAAGTTTTAAACACTGCTACTGTAAAGGAGTGATGGTATGCAAATATATTCTTTTTACTGCTGAATGTCATGTAGAATTATAACTCTCCCTGACTACTCTGAAAGTTTATATGGCATCAGTAAACAAAATCATTTTTCTTGTGGCTTGAGACAAGAAATTACTTGCAGCAAGTTCTGAACATTGTTTTCTGTGGTGAAGTTCTTCTATATAATCTTTACAGTCAGAGAGTTAACTAAACTACTGATAAGAACACTGTAGAATGTAGCTTCTTCAAGAAAGTTCCTTTTTACAGAATTACAGATATAAGTAATACACTCAATTTCAGATGTGGAAAATTCACAAATGAACATTCAATATTGGAACATTCTAATATAGTGGTCATGTAAACTGGTAGTCATTTTTGTTGGTGGCTTACATTTTCATGTTTCTGCATCATATATAAGAATTCATATGGTTCTTTCTGTGTTTTTAAAATATAAATCCAAAATATATAAATAATACTTTTTATTTAAACAACATTGTAAAAAAGCTTTTAATGTTCAGTTGTTCTTGTTTTGTTTTTTGTGATTTACTGTTTATTTTTAATACATTATTATTGTTCTAATTTGTCTATTTGAAGTTGTTGTTGTTTTAAATTGTTTTTAAAGCACTGTAAGCCGTCCTGAGATTTTTATAATAGGACGGCATATAAAAGATTTTTAATAAATAAATAAATAAATAAATGCTATGATTTATTATTTTTAAACAGTTTTTGGAACATTAAAGTATTGTCTGAGTAAAGCCAAACTAAGTTTGTTTATATCCGTGAATAAATACCTTGTACATAAACTGTTACTATGCAGTGTTTACTTTCTGTGGCTAGCATGATCCTGTGATGTATCTGAGTAGGTCTGAAAAGGTTTTGGTAGTGTCAAAGGCCTGAGCAGCAGTTGCTTAGCACCCTTCTGAAGCTGGGGAGAGAGGCAGTTGATCTGACTATTGTCAGATGGCGCTTTGGATTTCACAGTTCTGATTTACAAGGGACTCTTGTTAGCTGGGCAGAATGGTTGGGACCGGACAATTAAGGCATGGCAGTGGACAATTGAGACTTTGGCTGTGGAGAATGTAGGAGGAGGTCTGCTGCTTGGTGTGTGTTTTTGAAGGGCTAGAAGAAAGCTGAGGACAAAAGTTAATAAGGACAAACTAAGCTGGTGCTTCTCTGGGAGTTATTAGCTAATGAAGAGCATGAGTAAGGGAGCATGATATTCAGTAATGCAACAGATTATATTTGCATATACACATAGCACTGAACATGAAGAAAATTGGCATAAAACAGCTTTCATTTTACTGGTGCATGATCATCTTACTTGATCTCCCTCAATCTTTATGGCCTTCTGAAAGCAATCCTAAAGATTCAGCAGTCCACTTTCCAGTCCACTCACTCAAGGACATTTTGTAGTTGAAGGTCTATTCTATCAAATGACACTGTGTGTGTTTTCTTACACTTGCTTGCTGGAATATGAACAATCTAGTGTCATGAAAGGAATATCTGGATATTGTATTTCTTGCTTGTGGTCATACACTGCCATTGTCAGGATTCCTTTGCATTCTCAAACGGAAGGTTTGCACATTGACTGGCAGTTTGCACAGGATTAGGGCTTAGCATAGTCTGTAAGTGTCTGCAGAACCAGGGAACACCTGAGAGGCAATTATGCCGTGCAGCTTGAGCCATGGAGACATGCTAAAAGGCTGCTCGGCACAACTGTTCCTTGCCACAGCAATGCAAGTTGTTTTGGTGACTCTTGTGTGTCCTGGCTCTTTGTACCATCATGCCTTACTCTTCCTTGCTCTTGGGTTCTGTAGTTTGCTTTTATAGGTTCCTGTCTTGCTCTGGTTAGTCCTTCCTTGTTCCAGTTTGTCCCTGCCATGTTCTAGCTCACTCTTGTCTGTCCCTGTGGCCTCCCTCCTCCACCTTGCCCACCGTTATGTGACTGCTTCCCTGGCATTTGACCACTGGATGGCTTCTGGATTGTGTGCTCTCTCTTATACAATATTGGACTGCCTGCTGCCTCATTTCTGACCCCAGGTATGGAGCCCGGCCTTGCGCAGGCACCTTGCTGCTGGCATTCTTCCCTCCCAAGGCAGCCACTTACATCCATCTTGTCTACTGGCTCTCACAGTAGACAAGATAGACATGCCAAAGTTAGTAAATGTCTTCATAATCACTCTTTATCTGCCCCCACCCCTCCAAGTATTGATAGTAGACTGTCCAAGGGAGCTCTGTCATTGTGCTTCTAGCAGTCTTATGACAAGATTGAGGGATAATATTGTCACTTTTGATACCTGATCCATAAAGAATCATATTTTTAACCACGAGAAGTACTTGCGATATGGATTTGATTTGTCAACCATTCAAATTATCCATTAAAAGTGCTGGTGTGGTAACCCATGATATCTCTAAGAGCAAGTACATTTTCTTTGTCACTTTTTTGTGTGCTTGCTTTTACCATATTGCCAACATTTTGTAATAAATCAATAGGCATCCTCTTCTTGAAACCTGCAGTAGCATCGGGGGTAGACGTTACAGGAGGTTTGCAATCCTCTTGAGGTGAAGGGCCCAACCCCTTCCACCTATTCTGAGTTTTTCTAATCACCTTGCCAGCCTGGTGGTACTCTTGGTGGTACTCTTGCTGGAGGCCAGATCAGTCCAAACATCTCCTTCATTCATGTGTTGACTGTGGATGAGAGGGCAAAATACATGTGCTTTGCTGAGACCTGGGTGAGGTAACTGGGAGGGAATAGTCTCTCCCGACTGTGCTCTTCTCTGTACACCACAAATGTTGACTTAAGGATTGCAGAGTGGGAGGGTTGTTGTAGTCTATAGGAATTCTATCTGCCTCTTAGGCTTCCTGTCCAGTTCAGTACTTGGTGTTCGGCATCTAGGACAGATTAGGGATTCTACTTATATCTTGTCTGGACTAAGCCAATAGATTAGGTCAATTGTTGAATGGTTGTGAATTGCTCAGACAGCTCTGACTATGGGGAAATATAGAAGAGGAGTTGTTGTTTTCCTTGTCATCAATGCACTGGCTCAGAAAAGGGCATCCAAAATGATGGAGGGGATGGAGTAAATTTTCTTTGAGGCATTTTGGTGGTTTTGAAGCTTAGACAGAAAAAAGATGAACAAGAAAAAAGGTGTGGGTCAGTTGTATGGGCAGAATCTAACAGAGTGCTTATGCTCCCATGGATTCCTATTTGCATGCAGTAGGTTCTACTATTTGGCTGCATAAGCAGGAGATTTAATACTATCAAGAAGAAGCCCCAAAATGACCGGAAACACTTGCTTTTGGAAGAAAACAGCTTAGCAAGGCTTCCTTATGTGACCTCTGCTCACCTTTCTGTTTCCAGAAATGGTGAATTCCCTCCATTTTGGGTTGTCCTAGAAGTGCTAATCAAGATTGGGCTAGCAGTGGGATAGCAGTGGGAATTGCATGACTGACAAATGGTTGGGTTATAAATGTCCCCTTGGATGTATTGTATAAGCTGTGGAGAAAGCACATAGGAAGAACTCCTTCCTTTTAGCTTTCTCCATAACGTACATAATTTTTCTGACTCTCCCACAATTTAGCTTCATTGGAAGAAGGTAAATTGGGTTCCAGTATTATGAGAAAGAGAAAACAGTTTTGCCCCATTTCATAATACTCTGGGGTTATCAATGAACTTTCTCCCTTTTTATAACACTCTGGAGTTATCAAATGGAAAATTCAGGACAGATAAAAGGAAGTTCTTCACACACCACATAGTTAAAGTATGGAATTCACTTACATAAGATATAGTGATGGCTACCAGTCTGGGGGGCTTTAAAAGGGGACTAGACAAATTAGTAGAGGAAAAGGCAATCAGTGATTGCTAATCATGATAGCTATATATTACATCTGAGGCAGGATACCTCTTTGAGAATATGAGTGGAAGAGTGTTGCTGCACACACTGCTTCTGTGCATTGCATAAATGGGGAATTAGCAACATTCTTTCAGGTAGGTCTTTAGTCTGATCTAGTCTTTAGCAAGGCCTTTCTTATGCTGTCAAATGGAAATGAGAGATATTGGAAGTGCCACATACTTTAGACACCACTCTTCAAATCCCAGGTTTTCTGTTATATGCCTTGAGAGACAAGATTGAACTTGAGGTTTAAACAGTTTTACCTGGGCCCAACTTCTGAGACATACCTTCAGGGTTGGATAAAGCCATCACAAATCAGTGCCCTTCTGGTCAGTGGTACCCAAACCTATTGAGATATTCTATAGACACACACACCCTTATTAAATCATCTGGTCTGGTGACCAAGGTGGTTGGACTGTTATCTGTTTCAACATCTTTCCCAAGAATGGCAACTTTTAGACAAGCTGGTAATTACTTATGAATCTAATAAGGACTTATTTAATAAATCTTTCTTACAGCTGCGGCTGTCAGTATAGCTGGCCTGTTTATTTTGCTGTCAGTGTGGATTGCTTTTTATTGGCAAAGTGTGTCTAGTTAGCTGCAGAGTGGTTTTCCCAATTTCCCTAAGGGCCAAGATAAAAGGAGCCCATAACCATTGGAGAGGCTTTGCCAGACAATATGTTAATACATTGGTGGCAGAAAAGCGAGATTTCTTTGCTAGTGTCACTGGTGCCTAGTAAACCTTGTCTGGCCAGATTCAACACAACTCTTCCTTGCTCTAGCCATATCGCCAAGCACTTCATTCTCTTCAGTTTCTTGGAGCACCAAGGACTTCTGGTCTCTGGTAAGCAGTTGTTCTTATTAGGCAAGTCATTTCTCCATTCCAGTCTCGTTGAAGCCCTTGACTGACTTGGGCTTCAACAAGGTCATTGGCCATAGGAACAAGAAAATCTTCATCCTGAAGTTTGCTGAACTGAAATTCATGCAGTTTTTAAGATGGTTGCACAGCTGAAATTGGAAAATGGATAACTACAGTTCTGTAAAAGCAGTCTATCTTGACTCTTAGTTTTTACCATTTATCTCACAATTATTTTTATAGTGCATTGATTTACCCAAGATGAAAATTAAATGCTTAAGTGGTTTATTTGAAAAGGATTAGTGGATGTGATGTTAGTTTGAATAAATGGCTAATTTTGTCATTCTGGGGTAGAGAATCTATCTTTTGCTGCAGTACTACTAATTCAAACCTTCCAATGTCTTAAGCAGTAGCTGGACTGGTCTGATCTAAACTGAACTGTGTTGTTGATCTTTACAAAGAACTCAAATGACTGAATGTACTCTCAGTGTGTAAAGCCTCATTTTAAATTAGTTTCTTTTTAAAATAGCCTCACTAGTTTGCATATGTATGATATTCCATTTTGCCTACTTATATATTACTGCTTCTTGGAATAATATATTAGGATTAACCATTGCCTCCTGATTTTGTTCTCATTGTCTTTAATGTGGATTTGAATTTTCATTCTTCTTAAAACTGTGCATTATTTAAGAAAATGTGTAAAATGTTTCCTTTCAGCCAATTCTCATTTTGATTAAAAAGGAGAGATTAAAAAGCATTTAGTGAGCTCTTCTCTACACTGAAAAATCTCAGTCTTGTCAGTCTTGACTCATATGGAAGATGTTCCTTGTTGCTGCTATTTATTCCCCCACCCCCTTTATGTGGCTTAACTGGCTTTTATGTGGCTTTTGTGGCATTGCAAAAATAAGAAATCTTATGGAAGTTTTCTTCTTCAGTTACTTGAATGTTGCAGCTGTTCCTTTAAGAAAAAAAGCTAGATTGAATAAAATTTAGGTAGGAAAGTCCGCAGGAAGGAAAACAGTCATTCCAGCAAGGTCAACAAGGAGCTTAAGCTTTATTTGGCTGGAATCTTCATGGTAGCTCCATAGTAACATGTAGGTATCTTGCCAAATGTCCTTATTTGGTTCTGGTGCAGATTTAAAAGAATCACTTACACCAGGATGTGAAACAGTGTTTTTTCAGGGCATGGTTTGGTGAAACCCTTGCTGTCTCTTTATTATGCATACCCTCTCCCCATCTAAGTAAAAGGGCATTCCAAAGCCCCCGTTTGTTCTCCTCTGGCTGCTGTAATGCTGCCAGTAGTTACAGTGGTCGAATGACTAAATGAGCCCAAGAAAGAAGTATTTTATCTTTGCGAATTTTAAGCTTTCTTTGATGTGCAAAGCAATCTGCTTGTGCTAAGGTATGCAAGATAGAAGAAGCCTGTGTTTTGAGAATTTAGAAGGCAATTAAGCTTTACAGGGGCAGCTGTATTCATTAGAAGTTAATTTGTATTGTGGAATTATCTAGCGGTATTAGAAGCCTGATTGGCCTTCTAGTTAAATGACCCTTAGCAGTTGTTGCCTTAGATGGAGAAGCCCCTTTCTTTCTTAAGACTGCTTTCACAGATGGATGTTATTACTGGCTGGCCACCTGCTGTAAAGGAAGAGAAGAGTCGGCCTTGGGAGGAATGTGCAACAGGAAGGGATCCCAGAAGCAAAAGTCTAGAGTTCCCAGGTTCAGGTTCTCTGGGCTCAACAGGGAGTTGTGTAATACTTGTAAGTATATGTAGTAGCTGTACAAATAGGATTGTGTGTCTACCCCAGGGCTGACCTCTTACTGCTGGGCTCTCCCAGTACCATTTATGATGAAATTGTGCAACTTCTGTACACAGTGTGAAGACTTAATGTGACTGTACAATATTTGTACATGTCAGACAATCCTTCTAAATTCAGTTGCATTTTGTTTAATCACTTTCAAACATTTTGAAAAGTTGAGAGATGGCAGAGTTATAAAATCGGGTTGTGAGTTCAGTTAAGTCCAGTGGAACTTGATTCTGAGTATATATACAAAGTGCTGCAAGGGTCAAAACAAGTACAGAGAAAAGAGGTTATGGGCCCATTTTTTAAAATACTCCCTCCAGTAAACTATAGTCATTCAAAATAGCATAACCTGGATGAATACATGCAGGCATACTAGAGATAAGATACAACTAAGATTATTACTCCGGCTGCCATTTCGTGTGGCAAGGCTCACTTTAATCCTCTGATAGCATAGTATAATGTTTCTCAAGTTTTATTTTTTTAATTCTCAGTCCTTTGCGAGTATACAAGTGTTCATCTGATATGTAGTCTTGACTGATCAATTTCCTTCTCTGTTTTAGCTGTCAAAGAGAGGTCAAGAAGAGACTGTGTATAAACTCATTTGTTCATAGGTGCCAGCTCTCATTTGCCTAGCCATCAGTTGAAATGTGCCAGTAAATGGAGGAAAAGTGGAAAAGTAGGTGCACCAAAATATGGTAGTGGCAACATCGCCCACTTAGCTAGGTAATTCATTTTAAGCTATGGCGGGTTATTGGCTGGTGTGGCTGATCAGTAGATCTGTTGAAACAGCTAAAGTTTGGTTGCAGCTTGTAGGGCTTGCTTCATCCACAGAGGGTTCTTGCACCATCCAGATCCAGATGATACAACCCATTGTGCATGAAAAGAAGCTGGCACAAACCTACTTGGCCATTTTGGTGATGAGTACTGTGTAGAATATTATAGCTGCGATTGCACCAAGAATTTGCATGGGGGTATGAACTTGGTTGTTCTATATTTAATCCATTTCCTAATTATGTATTACTTGGAGTTATTAGCCTTTTTCATGCTGGGTTGTATGTTATTCCTGAGACCACCCTGTTAGCTTCATGGCTAAGAGGGAGTTAAAACTTGTGTTATTCGTACACAAGTTGAAGACTGTAACTGCATTTGTACAACCTTTCAACAATTCTTTTCTTTTGGAATGACATGTTTTCTACAACAGGGAAAGCTGGTGAAAAAGATGTAAGCTTACCTACTGACTTAAATAGCTTTCTGCTTTGAAGAATTCTCAACACTGAACGATGGAAGCTTTAGAAGTTACCCTGACAATGTTATTCTTTTAAGTTCATTGACATGTGTCCTGCAATTTCACCAAAACATTGGCATCTCATTTGCATATTCTGCTAATTCTGGAGTATATTATACCATATAAGGCATACTGAAACCATGTTTTGCATACAACTACTAATGAGGAATTGTAGAAATTCAAACAGATTACTTTTCAGCAACCCTTCTTGTACTGTATAAATGTAATTGTTTATGCAAGTTCCTTAGTGTTCTTGGCCATGTATTGCTATGCCTGGCTGGATCAAGTTCCTGTCTGGGGAAGCTCTTGAGCAAGTAAAAGGCCTGAAGCTACTACTAAATTCAGTAGGAAATGGTCCTTTGCACTTTGCTTGGTCTCTGTCATAATTCTGGAGCCTTGTGCTAGCTTTACATTTTTAAAAATCTCGCCAGTTTGAATCCCTTAATAGTTTGGATAATCTTAAAGCTTTTATCACACAAGAATGCTTGTGAAGGTAAGGATTCGTACATTGTTATACAGAATAAAATTTTCTTCAGAGTTATAACCTAAAGCCTATTTGAAGTTAACTTCAGCTGAGCACATTTGTCTGCATGCAGGATAGTAAAACGGGAAACTTCAGCAGTAGGCTCCAGTCACATCCATGCCTTTGGCTATGTCTGCACAGCTTGGCTGATCTCTAAAGCCTGCTCCAAACATACAGAGCGTTGGAATTCAGGCCCAGACTTGTTGCTCCTTCTCCTGCAATATGAAGCCAACGACATCAGTGCCCCAACCTGTTACCAGGAATTGCTGGGAGACCTGATTTAGAGTGGGATGGCTCTAAAACGGCACGTCGTTGCCAAATGTGCAAACCAGCCTCAGACCTACAAGTGTAACTACACATGCTGAGGACTCAGTCCAACATCAGTCACAGGAATTAGAGGAAACAAGAGTATCTCAGCAGTCACCTGCCACTGGCAGACCTCAGCTATCAGAACAGGCTGATGTAGGTGCAAGTACAAACTCTAGCATCTGTCCAAACAACAGCAGCATTGACGATGGAAGCACATTTCAACAGCCACAGAATCCAGGTACTGTACGTGTATCCTGATAGATTTGTTGTCCTGCATGTAAGAATATACACATTGTGCAGGTTGGCTTCCAGGTCAGTTTCTATCAGGTTTCTTAATATGTATCTTCCAAGCGAATCAGTATTAGCTGAACCTCAACTCACTTCAATGCCTGTGATTAGAAAGTGAAATAAACCTAGGTAGCTTTGTTCACACATAATGCAGTCACCCCAATAATCACTGACAAGTACTTGGAGCACCATGAAAATCTCAGTACAGTTACCAAGTGTGCTGGTTGTCCAGAAAATTGTAAAGTGGAAAGTCCATGTTTGAAGACACCACCAAAAGTGTATATGCCATTGCAAGCCAGGAACTCATCTGCTTGTCAAAGTGGTTCGGTAATAATTGTTCAGTATACTCTAACACTCTTAAGAGACTTAGGTTAGTGTATGTGAGTGATACAGAAGCTGGACTGTAAATGGTATAGGGGA
Organism: Varanus komodoensis; assembly: GCF_004798865.1. Lineage (NCBI taxonomy): Eukaryota > Metazoa > Chordata > Lepidosauria > Squamata > Varanidae > Varanus > Varanus komodoensis. The sequence continues at coordinate 22,670,989 of NW_025335505.1, read as the reverse complement.
GATTTGAAGTGGGCTATGGCAGCCTGGAAATAATAGATCATGTACTTCTCAGGAAAACTGAGAATTTTCCTAGTATTTCCAACAAAGGTAACCTTAAGGCACATGACCTTGGATCTCTAATTGGAATCTGAGTCTCTAAAAGCAGATCCTCATTTTTCAGGTCTCCATTTCTTTACTACTGCTAATGGGAATAAAGCCCATCAAAGAAAAGTTATATGGGCTGCAAGAAAAATTGCTATTGTAAGCTTCCAAGTATAGAGCAGAATGTTATGTACCTTTCCAATGTCTCATTTTCCTGATGATTTTTCTGCAGTTTGGCTAACGGAAGAAGTGATCCAAGCTTTGCATTTGGGAAGCGCGACTGTAATTAGAACAATCTACTTTAAAAATGAAAAGCCGCTTTAAAACATGACAACTTTAAAATGCCCATGTCAGTGCATAAAGCACATGTATCTCCTGTAGCTTGCAAACCCACTTTTTAGGCTGAAAGATGGAGCATCCATGTATAGAAAATGATACCCTTGAAAAAGTACTGAGTTTTTAGAGGAAAAACCTCTGCTGCTAGAGGTATGGACTCTTCTTTAAAATTAGTTCATTCTCAAGCTACAGTATGTCTCTAAAGACTATGCATCAGTTATCAAGATGTACAGAGTGCAACAGCAGCAAATATCTCACTGCATGGCACTCCAATCTAGGACCAAGGTGTTCTTGAAAGTCCTCGGCCCCTATCTTAAACGATAAGGGAGAAGAAACACAATCAGATGAGGCTACATGACCACTGCATTGAAACACCAGAATCTTGTGGCATTAAAAAGCTATCTAATATATTACAGCATGCATTTTTGTGGATAAGAGCCCACTTCCTCAGATGCATGATGTTTTATCTGAGTTTCATGTATATATAGTAGCTGTGGGGGATGGAAAAAATTGTAAACACTGAGATTAGAAGGAACCAAAATCAAAATGGCCAGTGTAAATAAGATTGTGATTACTGTTGGCACTTTCTGCATTTCAGTTTCTTCTAAGTTATTGTTGACAATTCCTAACTATGTCTGTGTGTGGCTCTGTGTGTGTACCCACATATATACTTTGAAACATAGGATAACACTTGTATCTGATACAGTAGGCTGTAGTCTACAGAAGTTTATGCCATAATTAATGTATTTATTCATTATTACACTTCTCTTATGTAACTTTTCTACCAGGTGAATCACATGATTCTCCTTTAAGAGCCCTATAAGAGGTAGGTAAGGCTGGATTTTGGTGATTAGCCCTAAATGAGCTTCATTGCTAAGTGGGGACTAGAACCTGAATCTCCTGAGAAGTTCAACACTTCAGTCACAACACCACAATGGCCACAGTTATATAAGTCTTTAAAGTGCCACAGGATGGTTGGTTGTTCAGGAACAGTAAATTCTCATGTAACACAGCAAGATTTTTGTTTGTTTAGAATCATATGGGGGCTTGTGAGTAGCTTCCATTATTGAATAGGGGCTCCTATTTTAATGAAAAATTTGGCTGTGTAACAGCTGCAAGTCTTGGCAAGTATAGCAATTTTTATTAGCTGATGAAAGAGGAGTCTCTCTCACTTGTAAACGTTTAACATGTTTAATTGTCAGGAAAAAGTTTATTTGGTTGCCGAAATCTCAAGGCATTTGGAAGAGAAAAGGTTTTTAAACATGTCAAGTTTTCTTAAACTGGCCCTCATTTCCCTGATTAGAATAACAATAAAAGTTATGGCTTGTGGCCTGTATTGCTTCAAAATCTGCAAAAGGGGAAGAGAAGGTGAAGTGGCATGGGACCGGCAGCTTAATTTGCAGAACTTATACTGGAGAAATGAAGACACAGTGCATTTCTTAAAGTTCTTAGCCATGGGAAAGCAGCTTATTTTGCCTTTATTTCCTGCCTCTTGCCCTTCAGTGCCTCATGCAGCGTTTCACATGTTTCCTGAATATATGCACTTAATTGTTCATGATTATTGGGCTGCTTGTCCATCAGGTTTTATTTTTGCAAAAATAAACTCTCATTGGCTGCTGTGTGTTTCTAGGCACCTGTAATGTGGAGTTCTGCATAAAAAATGAGGAAGGTCAGTACTTTGAGACACATCTGTGAAAATTGTGAAGTAATGAGAAGTTGTTCAGGATGCACTAGTTTCCTTTCCTTTAGGAATTTTCTTGGTATATGGTCATCTTCTCAGTCTATGTTGCTCTGGTTTTTGGAGGTAACATTATTTTTTTTAAAATGAAGGTTGAAGTTGATTTAATTTTTAAAATAAGTGTTTCAATGTGTGCAAGCAAGCCGATTTAAATTGTGGCACATACTAGGAGCAATTTCCATCATCCCTGGCCAGGCAAGGCTTGTTGTGGTGTGTGTTTGCTCCTCTGGCAGGCCAAGTTGTCTGATTCAGGCATGTGGCAAGCTGTACCTGGGTGGTGATTGTACATTGTAAATAATGGAAAATAAGCATTGTAAATAAGCTACAGCACTTATTTTGACTGTCAAAAGGGATACAGCAAAGGGTTACAGTATATATATATATTCCCCAAGAATTGGATACAAAACACAAAAACAATCCATTAGCAATAACAGGGAATTTGACCTGCTTATTGACTTAAGTGCAGTGCAGCTGAATGAGTCAAACATTTTATTCTGAGTAATTTCCATGGTGTTCAAAATAATTCATCCCAGTATTGGGTAAACTTAAAAGGGTAACAACAAAGTACAGCGAGATGTTATCTGTTTATCTGTAGTTTTTGCAAACTCCTACATGATATTTATTGTTGCAGTGAATGATGCTGCTGGTATTTTCCTGGTCTCCTTTCCTGTCCGTCCTGGTATATTCCGTCTAGCCACTTTTGCTGCTCCTTTGGCACTAGCTGTACCTCCTCATGCAACTATTCCCCATTGGTTGCCCTTGAGTTGTATGCATTCTCTGTCACTCTGCTGAGTTTTCAAGATTCTGCCAGCAGCAAAGGGAAAAAGTATTAAGACTGCTAGCTCAGAAGTGCTGTAGCAGCACTTCAAGATTAAGATTTTAATAAATTTCACCTTGCTCTGTTGGGATGCGCCTCCTTTCAAGTTTATGGTATTTATAAATCAAATATTGAGCAACTGACCTTGTCCATCACATTTACTGATTACTGTGCATTTTCTAGTCGGTTGGTATTTTTGCTATGCCTGCGGATGTGCATCTAAAATAGACAGGTATGATGGTGTTTGTTAGGACATGGATCTTAAGGGGAGGGTATATGATGGTATATACCTGCACATAAGGTGTGCTAGAATGGTTTGTATTAGCTGGAGTAATTGCCACTGTTTTATGGCACACTGATTTAGAGGAGTGGTGGATGGATGATCTTAACTTGCTGTCAGGAAATTGGAATAGATGACATTTAGCTCTATTTTGGATGCAAGTGTGGTGCATATTCTAAGGTAAGTATTTAAAGTATCTGTCAAGACTGAAAGAATACATCTGAAGTAATTCCATTTAAGGGGAATTTTCAAGCAAGCTTACAGTTCTTTTAGTGGATGCCCCCCCATCCTCCCCCCCCCCAAAAAAAAAACCTGCTTGGGAATTATATGAGAGCCAGATAGTTTAAGTAACTTGTGAGATTTGACTTCTACGTTGAATAATCTAGAATTTAAAGCTGCTGTTTTAGTGTGTTCACTCTGTGCTTCTTAAGAAATTTATTGTAAAGCATGGACTGCTACTCAAATTCATGTAGCTTTTTCCTGAGACTGGAAATGTGGTTGCAAAAAGTCTTGGATTTAAAATGGACATTCTGGAAACCTTGATTGTCAGTGTCTGCTGTCCCTTGTCAAACTTTCCCACAGTTGTGGATATCAACTTTCCATTCCCTTCTTGGCTTTTTAAGGTACTAGAAGAAATTTAAGTTCTCATCGCTTGCTAAAAATGGACAGTGTCCAAGGAAGGGCCATAGTTTTCGTTACTTCTTTGAGGCATTCTTTACTTAACAGTTCATGACTGTTGTTAAGATGATGGGAGCTGGGGACAGTGCCCATAGCTAGGGGAAGAAGAAATCTGTGGGTTAATTATAATACTTTTTTTTTTTTTTAATGTTGAGCCTTTCCTTGGCACAGATTCCTTATGGAAGACTCACATGGGTGAGGACTGAGGATGAAGAAGTACTAGGCTAGACCTATTCAAATTGTTCTCATGAACTAAGTTACTAAATGTGGGAGGAAATAAGCTGGCTGTGTCCCCAGTTGTTATCTGGCTCTGTGATTCAATTCGTCTGCTAAATCCATTACATGCTCATGCAGTTTAGATTAAGAGGAAAGAGGAGATCATTGAACTCTGGCCTAATAGTGAGATCAGAATACCCTAAAGTATTTTTAGAACTTCCAGAATTTGCCATGTATTACATTTTCGGTGCATTCATGAACTATTCTTCAAATGATTACAGGCTTTAACTTCTAGCACATGCAAAGCTTTAATTAGAAGATTTTCCTTGTTTAAGCTATGTTGTATCATAGGAAGCTGCCTTATGCTAGATAATCAGACTTTGCACTGACTTAGCACTGTCTTCTGCCTGTATGGGACTGGTGTTGGTTTTCCAGGCTTTTAGCTGGGAGACATTCCCAGGCTGACCTGGAGATAGCAGAGATTGAATTTGCAGTTTTCTGCATCCAAAACACATGCTGTGGCACAGAGCAAATTACCTCATGCATCTCATGAGCCATAGACGAATAGATAGGAAGACAAATATGCAACAGAGTTCCCACAGATCAGGGATTCTAGGAGTCAAATATAGAGGTAGGAAAAGCCTTTGAGTTGCTATTATTTAAAAGCTAGAACCGTTTGATGTATTATAAATCAGTTATTTGCTAATAGGTTCTGATCTGCCTTCTGCTTCCACATCTAGCTCTAGTATGTGCTCAACTCTGCTGCTTTTGAACTCATTACAGTGTTGGCTACAATCCAGAATTTTGTGGCTGGTACAAAACTGAGAACCAGGGTTAGCAGCAGAAAGGACTAAAAATGACCTCAGTAGAAGAGGAAAAAGATGCTAACAAAATTTAGTTTAATAGAGCAATGCAAACATCTGCAGTTACAGCAAGAATACACACAAATGTGCACCTATTCTGGCTTGGTATTGGTACATGTAAATGTGAATCAGCAGCGTGGCTGCAGAAAAGGCCAATGCAGTTTTTAGGCTGCATAAACGGAAACACGGTTACATGAAGTAATAATTCCAGTTTATTCTCACTAGTTACACCTCATCTAGAGTGCTTTGTCTGGTTCTGGGCACCACACTTTAAAAGGGATGTAGACTAACTGAAATAAGTTCAGAGGCTGGGAATGAAGCTTGGCCAGAAGTATAGTTAAAGGAACTAGAGAAAAGGTAAACTGGGGATATAACAACACTGTTCAAATCTCCAAAGAGGTTTCACAGGGAAAAGCACAAAGTCTTGTATGTTGTTGCTCCAGTGGCCAAGATTAGATCTAAATGAACTTAAGCTGCAGGAAGGCAACCATTAAGGGGCATGGTAAGCAGTTCAGCAATGGAACCAATTCTGGGGAGCAAGGGTTTTTTTCTTAACTGGGTTTTCTGCATCAAGCATGAGCTGGGCTAAGTGGATTTCAAGGAACCCTCCAACTCTGCAGCTAGAAGACCAGGCAGTAGCAGTCTCTGGTGAAGGCCAGAGAGTTAGCAGGCACTGATGTTTCACTCACTGATAAGAGAGTTTCTGTTGCAACCTTTAGAGTTTGCCTTCTTTTTCTGGAAGAAATTAAGCAGGTCATTGTTCTCAGCATGGCACTGCAGTGGGGAAGGTGGGGGGGGGGCGGTGTCACATGTTTAAATTTCTTCCTGTCATAAAACAGTGGAAGGCACAGGATCCCACCATGATAAAATTCAGCAATCCCTCCTTTTGAGATTTTCCCAGACATAGCCCACAGCTGTAGTTTGCAATATGAAACCTCTCTTTTAAAATGAGAGCTGTAATTTCCCCAGATGCTAAATTCTGTTCCAGTAACAAATGTGTGAAATGTGTGGAGCCCTGAATATATTTATCACTCCTGCTGGTCAACAAACACATCCGGATTCTCTTTCAAACCTTATTAAGTCAAAACATAACAGATTGTTTAGTTTAAACCAAAGTTGCTTCCTCTACAAAGCATTACCTAATGATTTCATTTGAACATCCTCCCTTTGCTACTTTAAAATTTTGTGTGTTGGGGAGGCCATTTAAAATGAAAGGATCATATTAGATTCTCTGTGGGTGGTCAGAAAACAGGAGACTTCAAGCATTATAAAGATGCAAGTTTGTTTCTGCATAGCATCTTCAAAGGCTTCCAGACTTCCTTGTATGATGATGAAGTCAGGAAGTGGTGTGGGGGAAATTTTCTGAAACGGTTTTATTTGATGGGAAACGTACATCCACCATCCTTATTTTCTCCCAGCTGCAAGCCAATATGGCTATAGATTTTCTTTGCACAGGAATCTTTCAGTGTTTGTGTTAGTTGCTGTTTCTCGCTGTGTGCTGCATGGGTTGAATTTGGAAGTGAAAAGATACAAATGCTGTGTTCATGATTTGAACTGTTAATAAGGTTCTAAAACTAGTGAACTGCAGTGTACTTACCTTGAATTGCCTCATTCTGGGACTTATTCCAGGCCATACATTAGCAGATTTCTTCTTCATCCAACTGATGAAGGTTAAAGTTAGAAGCTTGAGCTGCATAACTTAGTACAGTGTTTCATTTTCTTTTGGGGAAACTGGTAAGATAGTGGTTTGTGTGTCGTAGCTGCAAGGTCACTGTCATCTGTGAAAACTTGAACCAACATGGACAGCAGTATGCTCATGAATTTTGTTTGATTGGATGCATGTATTTGTTTCACTCCGATTTTAAAAAGATAACTCTTGGCTTATCTTTAGGTGCCCTGAAAAGCTTATAAATAAAAACAGTAACAGTCAAACCAATCCTTATGCACAGATTTCCAATCTGAAAGGTGTGATACGAAAGGAAAATAGGAAGGGGAAGAAGGAGGAAAACAATACTTGCTTGCATGGAAGCAGTGCAGGGAGAGGAAGAGCCAAATGAAGCGGGTCTCATAGCCAAGCCAGTGGCGTGGAACAAATGATCCTGCTGTTGCAGGTGGCATGGAGCGAGAAAAGAAGCCGAGTGGAGTCCACTGCATAGCTAAGCTAAGTGCATTTGCTGATGTTGATCGTTAATCGTGATATGTTGATTGTTAATCGTGTTCCTAACGCTGAGGCACCCATATACACTTAAGATGTAGTTGAAACAGTCTCGCCAAAGAGGTCCTAGCATGAGAAAGAACAGATATTAACTATGTTAACAAGTCGAGGAAACATTGTTACCAGAGGTTGTACCTTGAAATAGTACTCTTAAAGCTGTCGGTTGGTTTTACTGCTCTGGTCACTGAAGACCCTAAAGCTATTTTTTCTTTGAACGGTGCGAGGGCTGGCTTCCTTGCCTATTCTAACATTCTCTTTACCTACCATTTTTAGAAGGCTCTATCACAGGATCATATTTGGAAACATTTGGGCATTACTTAACTTTCCCTTTTCTGCTGCATTTTGAACACAGCAGGTTCTGGCCTTAATATTTTCCACGATGAATTCTTCACTGCTTCACCAATTGACAGATCTTTAATTTCCTGGACATTTTTGGGGGGTTTGGACAATTGCCTGGTTCTATGGTATTTAGAAACCTGGATGATTAAAAAATCAACCCTCTCTGATTGTAATAAAAGCTCATAGCACCTTTTCCCATTTCCCTTTCTCCTATTTCTAAAATATCTAGTTTCCCCAATCTATACTCATCTAGTTTCCCCAATACTGCAAGGAAATTCACATTGGGTTGGCTAATTGGATGCTGCTCAGTTAATTACATGAGAAAAAATAAAATGAATGTAGATTTCTTGGCAATATATACTTCTGTTACCCAGTTTATAAGCATCTGGTACTTTTCTAATTGTAACTAGAGATGGCCTCATGCGTTCTGAGCAAGCTAGCTTCCTATGACCTCTTTTTTTTTTTTTTTACTCGCTGTCATCAGCAATGGATCTTCAGGCCTTTTCAGATAATTCATTTTTAGTACAGTAAATATCTAGTTGTTTCATTTGTTGCATAAGAATCAGCCCTGAAGTAGTATTCCTGTTGCAAGGAGGTTTCACTTAGCATTCAAAATGCAATATTTTGTGCCACAGGAAATGTAATTAGATAGCGTATCCAGTGTCAGAACCGCTGTGCAGTACGAGCCTATGCAAGTGTGATGGAAACCTACTGGAAATGGCCTCTGAATGACCCATTTTCCCCAGTCCCATATGCACGCTGTTCTGTAACTGTAGTTTATATAATTATACTTAATTTTTCACTGTAACTGCTTTAGATCCTGAGTGTGTACATTTCCACTGCGTATAGCAAACATATACGGAAACTTGTTTAAAGGTCAGCACAGGCAAAGTAACCTTCAAAGCAATATACTACCACCTCATGAACATTTTTTATTCACTTAATTCTTCACTTAATTCTTGTCTCTCCTTCTCAGCATAACTGAATTTGAGGTTTTTGAGGGAAATTGGAGTCAGATGGAAATGGGGTTCCATGCCTAAGTTACAGGCGTACACTTCTGGGAATGAAGATATAAAAGCAATTAGGAAGACTTAGGAACAAATGTGGCGTTCTGAGTGGTATGGCAAGTTTGGGCAAAGGCTGATGTAGGTGAAAAAGCAAAGGTGCAACATCAGGGATACCTGGAAAGGCAGGAGGACACCCCTTTGGGTGTGAGGAATGCTGCAGTGAAACCTTTGGGGAAAATAGGGATTCCGTACAGCCCTCTGCTGCAAAGGACATAGAGGAAGAGGTTGTCTTCTTGCTCTGACCCTTAAAGTAAGACTGGGGAACCTGTGTCTGCTCCCATATTGCTGAATTCCAGCTTGCATCAGCACTACACAGCATGGCCAATGGTAAGGGATAATGGGAGCAGTAGTTCAACAACACGGTGGGGGGGGGGGATGGGACAATTTCCTCTCCTTTGCATTCATAAATAAAAATCTACATCTTTAACTATGGGCAAACTAACTACTGCATCAGCCAATTTAGATAGTGAGCCCTTCCAATTGCCTGTATTTCCTGTAAGCAGCACCTGGTTACTCTGCGAACATGAAAGCTTTTGAACTACCCTTAGATGCAGCCCATTACAGAGAGTGTTCTGTTAGTCTTGCTTCAAGGCATGACTGGCAACAAATACCATAAATTATATCTATGGCTGCATGTGCATTCTGCTGCAAGACTGATTTTTACAGAAGGATAACTAGCGCAGCAGAGGGAAGGTACTTAGGAGAGGCCGCAAACCGAGTATGACTCAGTGTATGGCTCAGGCTCTATGCAACCTGCCAGGGCAAATTCCTCAGTTCCCTTTCCAAAAAATTACCAGTTTTTTTGACCCAACATCTGCTTTGTTGTCATGGTGTATTATGCTCCCAATAGTACCTCCTCCCAAAGCCAGATTGATCATGTTTTGAAGGGAAATTGGAAAAATAAATCCAGGCAGCATCACGAAGTAATGCTATTTCGTCACATGGAAGGAGCATATGGAATTCACTGCAGCAATAAATGGCAATTTTAAATCTTTTTTTAAAAAATCAACTTCATAGACATCAGGGCTACTAGCAGCTTTTAGCCCCTGCTGAACCTCCATGTTCAGACACAGTGTAATGCTGAGTAACAGATGCTAGGCAGGGAAGGTGTGGCTTTTGGGCAGCTGCTGAAATACAACACTGGACTGGTGTGAGCAATCTGCTCCACATGTATTGAAATATTCTGCTTCTTTACCAGTCTGTCTGTCCTTCTGGAGTCCTCTTAAGTTCATTACCCCAAATGCTCCTCTTCTAAAAACTAGCCCCCCAAATGAATTTTTCTCATCTAGTTCTCCCTATTTTTTTTTCCAGAACAATGCAGCACTTCCATCCATGTCTTTATGCCCCCCCAAACACCTCATCTACCCCTTGCCCCTGCTTGTCATCTACCTCTCTGCGTGAAGAACAGTGACCATGCAGGTGAGGGTGCAGTGGGAGTAACGAAAACCTAGAAAGGCAGCGATGGTGCAGTACACACTCACATCCTTGCCATTTTTCTCATACGTGCCACCCACCCCATAGTAATCCTTAAAATTTAAGTTCAGTCACCACTGTGCCTTTCTAGCATTATCTGTGTAGACAGGTGGGGATTCAACTGCACATGTGCCCCTTCACCATTCTGACAGAGCTGCAAAAAGAAAGTGAAAAAGATGTAGGGATTTTAGGACTTGAAATGAAACTAAGACGGTGCTGCATGCTAGCTTACAATGACTGGATTCAAACAAGCCGAGAACTTTTACTCAAGGGTGACATACGGATTATCATGTCTGAATCCAGCTTTGGTAACAAATCCAACAATAAACCATGGGTTTGTTAGTGCATGGCTTAATAAACCATGGCTTGTTAGTACAACTGGGTTCAGATAACAAAAACTCACATTTCAGCAATAATTCACAGTTCAACAACCGACCCTGAACCCTTGAGTGTAGGTTATTGTGTTATTTGAACAGTCTAGCCTAGTAATGTTGATAGTGTCAGTCTAGCCATTGGTCTGTTTAGCCCAGTATTGTTGACACTGATTGGCAGGAATTCTGACGAGGGCTTTTTTTTGCTGGGAAATGAGCCTTGGGGCTACCTAGTGGAGCTGACTCCAGAGAAAATTTGTATAGGATTTCGAAACCTTACTGAACAAGCCCTAGTACTGTTCTTACTGACCTAACTTCTGAAAAGGAGGGAATCTGAAGCAGGGCCTCCTCTCTCATCACCTCACTAGTCAGGACATCCAGTTGTGTATGACTTTATGGGCATGTCTTGAAAGATGCTACTGAGTGCAGAGGAGCCCATACTGGTACAATATGCTCCCTATAGCCTATACTGCATTGACCAAAAGGTACAGGGAAGGAAGGAGCTTGAGGATGACAGCCTAGGTCATATCTAGGCAGTGCCCCACTTTCTTCCCTCCTTGGTACATGATCCAGATGGCTGAAAATGGTCATCTAGAAAAAATGCATGGTGCAAAGCTTCAGGGTTAAGATTGCCACAATTACGCCTCATGCTATGCATCGCTTGTGGAGCGGATAGGATCACAACCGCATGTTTCCTGGGTAATTGTGGTGTAACAATTAACTGCATTGTTTGGTGGGCACTATTTAAAAAGAGTCAAGTGCTCTGCTTTGCAGGTGTGCACATTAGAACTGCTGTGGATTGTGGACGACACAATAAGTCATAAAATCACACTCAAATGTTTTGCTGTGGTCAGGTTAGTGATAGCACCAAACTCAGGATTCTGACTGCCTGCTGTGTATTTCACACCTGTAGAGCAACTGTTTACAGGTGGTCTTTTATGAGTAGGTGCCTTGGCAAAAGAATGTGAAGCTTTGCAGTCTGTGTGGGAAGTGCTATCCTTCTGGGAAACAAATGCTGCATATCAGAGACCCAAGCAAAGTAAAAACAGTTCTCCATTTTACTTGTTTATGTGAGGTTTTTTTAAGCTGTGTAATTTTGAAATGGCTCTATCTACAGGAAAAAAAATGAAAAACTTTGTTTTTAGAAATAAAAAGGGAGGACTTTCCCACAGGTGGTCCCCAGATAGCTCTCGGACGGACCTTTGTTTCAATGTGGCGGACTGGAGTAGCTTTTTCTACCAGCCTTTTGGATTTCCTGGGACATCTGTTCCCACCCTCATGTTGTCATCAACAGGGAGTCAATATGCTTACGTTTGCTCTTCTTGATTGCGAACAAGGCAGATAGACTGCTTCCTCAAGTCTCATTCCACATTTCATGATAAGCAATTAATAATATGAAATTCTATGTGGTAGAAAGGTTTCCTGAAGTCCTTTGCCCTTATGAGATACTGGAAAAGATAAACATCCAGCTTTGCCCTGGTTTGCTCCTTTGGTTAGAACTGCACACTAAACCTCCTCTCTCATTCATATTCGTAAGGAAAATTGATGTTCTCCTCACCTCCGTGACACACACACACACACACACAAATACCCCACAATAGCATTTAATGTTTAACTCTAGCATGCTCAGCACAGGATTGCAGAAGTAGTAATTCTTTATGTTATAAATGATGGGAGTGTAGAAATGAGGGGATTCTCCTCCTGGTGCTTTCAGTCTTACACCAACAACATGTGGGATAGGTTGGGCTGAGAATCTGTAACTGGCCCAAAGTCATCCAGTTGGTTTCATGGCTGAGAGGTGACTAGAACCCAGATTGCCTGAGTCCCAGTCCTGAGCTTTTAGCCACTACACCACGCTGGCTCTAGTGTGCTGTAAGGTGCCTTGGAGATTGTCTCATTGATGGATGGAGCATTAAACCTTAAAATACACAAAGTGAGGTAATTTAGGATGGTAATGCAGCTCTTATGAAACTAGCATGTCAGGAATAGTGCATGGGGGTATGTGGGAGAAGATTGGTTGTTTAAAAGCACCCTTTGTCAAAGTTTTTCTTTCTGCCCACAGAAGGGCAGCATGCTTTGGAGAACATGCACTTCAGCTTCGTAAGTTTAAGGTCATGGAGGATGGAGATTTGAGGATGATTTTGAGCAAATGAGTACGTTTTAGTGGTGGTACAGCTATGCAAAGGAACTTTTAGTACTCTATCCTGCTGCTGCTTTTAATTCATTGTTATGATGTTGTAATTGTTTTATACTTGGCTGGTGGTTTTATTTTGCACTGTTCTTTTTGTGGTGTTTTATATTTGCATTATGTTTTAATGTGTTGTACACCACCTGGATAACTTTGGCTTTTGAGTGGTTTAAAAATATAGTAACTCAATATATAAAATAAAAATGGCAAGGATAGCCATGGACTTGGCAGAATTCTTACTGTATATCCATTACCACATGCCTGTGTCAAGGTATTCCCTTCTGTGGTAGCATCACTGGTTGTATGTTTGAAGATCCCAGTTAATGCAAATACCAAGCAAATCATTAAAGTAATTGCTGTATGAATGCCGTACAGCAGGTCCCCTGTATCCACTGGTTCAGTTACTGTATTTTTATTTAACTGCAATTGACCTCAGTCTGAAAGAAAATTTGTAAATTCCTATAAAGTCCCAAAGCGAAGCCATAAAGTGCTTCCTTTAAGTGAAAATTCTTAATAGGGAATGAAAAAGATCATATGCTAAGGTGGCTCACATGTATGGTAAGAATGAATCTTCTATCTGTGACATTGTGAAAAAAGAAATATATATGTACAGTATATAGCGTTTGCTTTTATCCCTGGTTCAGGCATCCACTGGAGGGCTAGGAACGTATTCCCACAGATACCGGGCCCCAACTGTACAGTAATTCTCCTAGAATCTGAACATTGGCAGAGAAGAAGGAACTACCTCCAGATATTTAATGGCTTGTAGATTTTCTGTTTGAATTGTATTATTTTTTATTTTATTTATTTATCTATTGCACATCTATAGCCCATAGGCTCTCCAGGAGGTTTACAAATTTAAAAGGCATATAAGCAACCAGTAAAATAATCATAGTTATATAAACAAAGCAATAAAAACAAAGTCAACAAGATCAACAACCCACAGCAACTGTAATACAACATAGCAGCAATAATAAAAACAGTATTGACACAACTCTTATTAAAATTTCTGGGAAATAAAAAGATTTTCACCTGGCACCAAAAAGAGCAAAGATGGTGCCAAGTGCAGCTCCTTGGAGAACATTTTCTAAAGACAGGGTGCTGCTACTGAAAAGGCCCTTCTCCTGTTCATCACCCCCTTACTTCTTCTAGGGCAGTTCCCTGAGAAGAACCTCAGTGGATGATTTTAGGGGTTCGATAGGAACATATGGAACAAGGTATTCCTTCACTGGACTGGATTACAACAGTAATGAACTTATTCCTGAGAGCAGAAAATTGGAAACTCCTTACCCTACATATCTTTGTTTCAGCACTTCTATCGTCTCACTGACTGAATTTGAAATGTGAATCTACTGAAAGCAAGGCCTGTGCCTCGTGAAATATTTCACATGTCAGAGGCCGGGTTTGGGATAATACGCCGCACAAGACTTCCAGCATCATTTTCTGCCAGAATTCAGATTATAATCTAGGCACCCTTTGCCAAGCTCTTCTGATGTGGCTTCTTCATGACTCCATGTGCCAAACTGTCTCATCTGTCTCTCTTCAGGGATCATAGGTGCCAGCGCTCTGTGATGGGCAATCCCCTTCATTCCAGCTTCTCCTGTAAAGAGGGAAGGATCTCTAGAGGAGAAAGCAGTCGGGTGCCCCAAGTTTTGGCAAGGTCTTGTGGATTTTATTTTCATTGCTCAAGTTCACATATAGGCAAGGCTGTGAAAGGCACTGATGTCACCGAAACGGAGAACTAGGACCTGGAGCTCATTTGTTCTTTGCTACATTCCATCAGTTCATGCCTTATAGCATTGAGGGAGGGAAGCATGGGTTCGAGGGCATGCTCTGCAGGAAGACTGGTCCAGTTTTGTCCAAGGAAAAGAATCCAGTAGCAAAGAGCCAGGAGCCTGGAGAGCCACTACCTCTCAGGGAAGGTAGCACTGTATTCGATGGATGAATAGTCAGACCAGACAGAAAGCGCCTTCCTACACTCAAAGTTCTTGTGTCTTTTACATTGCTTCAATATACAAGAATTGTTTTTCTGGGCTGCTGAAATGGAAAGAAATCTGTGCCATTCCATTACTAGTGTTATCTTCCTCTCCCCTCAGAGGACCACTTGTCCCTTTGTCATATAGCAATGTGTGAGAAATCCCTTACTTCAGCTGTTTCCAATTATATAGTGTATGGATTTCTCATAGTTCTTCTGCAGAAAGTTATTTCAAAGTAGCATTGTTGTGTTAAGGAATGTGCCGTATCTTTAACAAAATAAAGTAAAATTGAAAACTTAAAGCCAATAGGAGAATCTCGGTGGTCTTGTTTTGATTTTAAAACTGCATTCCATTTTTCTGGGAAACTGTGACTGGGGGGAGTGTGGAACATCAGATTGGGATTTGTCTCCCAGGCTTTCCCATCTGGCCTGTAACTTCATCCATCAAACCATGTTTTCACATGCCACTTTGTATGTTATTTCTGTGTTTCCTTCTGTGGACAGGATGGAAAATGGAAAGATCTGACCAGGAAGTAAGAGACCCTGTGTCTTCCTCTATAACAGGGGTCTCAAACTCACGGCCCGCGGGCCAATTGCCGGGACGGGCGGGGCACGGGGGAGGGGCCCTGCGGCCTTCAAAGCGCCGGCGGTGCCCAGGCCGGCCTCCGGGAGCCACGCGGGATGAGCGGCCCACCACCACCGCGGTGGTGGAATACTTGATGCGGCCCAGCCTCACCCAGACTCTACTTCCAGCGGCCACCAGGGAAGTTGAGTTTGAGACCCCTGCTCTATAAGGTTATCTCTTGCATCTCTCTATTGGAACAGATAGGAAAATGGAAAGGAGGGGCTGAAGAATTGGTGGTGAGAAGCAAGGCTAGAGAGGGAGGGATATGGAAAGAATGAGGTGGAGAGACATGAAGAGAAAAAGCTTCTTTGGACATGCCCACACTGTGCTTTTGCTGCACCTACTTCTGGCAAAGTTTCACATAAATGAATGTGGGCCTCAGACTGAAGAAGGCTCTTTGACCCCTGCAAAAATGAGCTGCTTAGCTCTGTACAAATGCTCCCAAAATGCATATGCATGCATGTCTCTGCCCGTATGCATGTCTGCAATTGAAACTTTAGCACAGTAGTTTGTAGAAGCAGTGGCTGCTTTGCTTTCTGTTTAGAATGAAAGAGACAGCTGTAGGTATCCATAACACATAATTCTGTCACAATGACAGAATGAAAAACATTCATACATATGTTACAGATTGCTTGGAACTTGGATAAGACCATTGGAAAAGCAATTTTGTACTCCAGTCCAAGATGATCTTGTGTATTCTTAGAGTGTGTGTGGGTGTGGGTATGTGTGCACCAAGAAAGTCAAGCATTCTCCCCATACCACTTTTTTTTTTTTTTTTCTTAAGAGGATAGAAAAAATCTCAGCCTTCCCTTTCCTTGCAGCTTCCACAATCAAATGTGTAGTGTTGGTCATTAAAACAGGACTTGGGGCATGTCATTATGAGATGCAACTTCCCTTAAATACTTGGACATACAGCTTGCTCATATGCTTTATAGGGGAAAAAGATCCTTAAGTTTAGAACTGGACTGTAGAGGTTAATATCCAGCATAGTTAATTTAGAGGTATGCTATATGTTTATTTTCTAAATGAATGGAACAGTTACACACTGTGGAAAATGGGTTGTCCATATTGCTTTCCCAGTGATCCCAATCTTGGTTTATTTTTTCCCTAGAAAATGGAGGTTCAGTTTTCTTTCACATTGTCACTTGTATTGCAGAAACATCTTGATGGCTGTGTGCTGAAACAGGAAAGGAAATTAAGTCTGAGACAACAGTGTGTCAGAAAACCTCATATGTAGCGATGGGAATATAGAGATTTGGGATGGAAATGAGTGGGGAAAAGCCTTGAGGAAAACCATATGGTTCACATTTTAACATGAATAAGTCATCTCCTCTGTAAAATGTAACCGTAATTGGGAACCCTTCCCGGGAGAACTGGTACTATTTCTCTTTTCCTATCTTTGGTATAAATGATTGAGGACTTTTTTTGCTTGGATATGGTGCAGAAGCAAATTTTTGATCTGTCAGTCTTAATTTTGTTTTGTTTTTACATTTGAATAGAACAAAATACAAACCCCTACAAATAATTTCTGCTCACTATATTTTTATTTCCTTCATGGTTTGTTCTAAGACTTCGAAGCCAGTGCAGAAACACATAGGGCTAATTTATCAGTATGTTGTTTGTTTATTAGTATATTGTTGTAAAGTAAAATATTAGCACCAGTCTTGTAGTTGGCTACTCACCCAAGGTAAATAACAGTCCCTTCCAAGTAAGTAGCACATTAGATGCAGTGTGCCAGGTGGCTGGTGGCATGGAACTGCGGCTTGGTGAATAAGTAAAAGTTCTGAGCAGGTGTGCTTTGCTGTTGCGTTCTCCTGTGGGATGCTCTATAATGCCAGCATTGTTGTGAGCCGCCCCGAGACTTTGTTGCAATGGGGGTGGCATAAAAATGTTTTAAATAAATAAAAAATAAATAGATGGGCACAGAACAAATGTTCATAGCTCAGTTCCTCAGACATATTTTCTGAGATGAAATTATCCTCATCCAGTTGATAACTAAATAGAATTTGACTTTATGAAATAAAGTGAACTTAATTCACAGATCTGGGAGCATTCTAAGAACCGTTCAGTAATGCAGAAACTTTTGTTTACTGCGTTGTTGTAGAAGGTCATGTTATGTCCTCTTTATAGCAGTGTGCGCATGCCTGGTGTGACATGTTTGACTTCCTCTCTTTAAAGAGGGTTGGGCTAATGCCTGATGATACCAGGTATGATACCTGAAGGAATACCTTCTTCCATATTTGCCCTCCCACCCCCTGAAATCAGCAGTAGAGGCTCTCCTCCAGGAACCCTCTGTGAAAGACATTAGGAGGCAAAGTACCTGGAGGAGGGCTTTCTCTGCGGTGGTGCCCCATCTATGGAATGCACTCCCCAGAGAGGTCCGCCTGGCGCTGTCGTCGTTTTTTGGCGCCAGGTTAAGACCTTTTTATTCCAGCAATATTTTAATAAGTTTGAATATTGTCTTTTCTATGTTTTTAATTGTAGCCAGTGTGGACTGGGAATTTATGTTATGTTTTATGTTGTACGCTGTCCTGAGGCTTTTTGCGACAGGACAGCATATAAAGATTGTAAATAAATAAAGCATAATTCCATTAGCTAACTGCTGTACTGCTAACAAAGTATAGGCATAGTGCTGACAAACACCTTGCAGGTAGGAAAAATTACATACTAGCATGGTTTGCTTTTTCTAGTGTTTTACACTAGAATTCTACCAGCGTTTAAGCTAGTGCCTCTTCAGTGTTATAAACGTCTTGCATGAAAAAGCATCCTTGGAGTATACAAAAACAGATATACCTTTGCAGATAGGCCACTGTATATTTTTTACCTGGATATAGCATCCATATAGGTCTTTTTAGCATATAATTGGTCCATATTTTTTCACACATTTAAGCCTATACCCTTTTGATTTACAGCTATTATAAATTCCATATAAAAGGTGCAAGATGAAAACATAAGTCCAAACGTGATTTGTAGTCCTGTACTAGTGAGGTCTCGTGTAAGGAGTTGTTTACTCTGTGTTTTCTCAAATAAGATTTGTGCTATGTAATTGTCCAAGTTTCATCTTTCAAAACACTCTTTGTGTAAAGCAGGTGGTCTTCTAAATTATTACAGATTCCAGCATCTTGCTTTCACAACTTTGTCTTTTAAATCTGGTAGCAGGAAATATCAACTTAGTGAGTCATTCTAAGATCAGGTTGTAATTTTAGCTAAAGAAAACACAACACATTTGTGATGTTCCAGCAGCTTGCACTTGGGACAGGGATGCTTGCTTGAAGAGAGAGCTATCATCAGTCCTTGCTAGACATCTTTCCTACTACAAGATCTGTTAGTGAGAAAAGCAGATGTCGAGAAAACTGGTCATTCTTACAAAGGCATAAACATCCCAAGAGCTGACTTGCAAAAAAGTCTGTCCAGCTGGTAGCAGAGGACAGTAATTCAGTGTTATGTTGATTTTGCTTTGTTGGCAGAGAACATCTGGGCTGCAAAGTTCACACAGCTGGATAAATGTTGCACCATGTAGTTTCTTTTTCCATTTGGACTGAAATGGAGGTGTTGGGCATATAATCTGACCTAAGTATGAGGCCAGGATGGTGTAGTGCCTCAGTGTTTCCATTCTGCCCGGATCTGTCCTCATTTCCCCTCTTCTCTGGTTACTCCTTGAAATGGAGAATGATATAAGAAGCTTCCAACAAGCCAGATGCACCCAACAGATTAAACCAAAAAACCACATTATTGTGCCTTGTAAGTAACTGGGATGTGCATATCACTTCCTATTGGAAGACTGTCATGAAGAACAAATAATACTGAGTCTCTGGGTTTTAAGTTGATGTATTTATTTATAAATAAATGTATGTGCTTTGTAGTCTACATTGTTGGTGCAAGAACTAGACCATCGAAAGTGGTATGTGAAAAATACAGAGCAGGTTAAGGTCAAATGTCTCATTCAGTATTGTGTTACTTGATCCTTAGACCAACAAGCACCCAATACTGTGCTTTGCCTCACGTGTTTTGCAAGGTTTGGAACCCTTTCACTGTGTACACGGCCAGCATCTTTCCACCAGGTTGCTGTTACGTTTTCCCATGCAGGGAATCTCCATTCCCACATGCAGGCAGCTTTGAACATTTACAGTTTGCACAAGTGTGGGTAAAATAGTAATAACAATAAAATAATAGTATTGCAAAACTTTGCCTCCCACCCCCCAAAACGGTGTGTTTAAAGGACATGTTTGGCAACCATGGACAGCCTCTCCAAAGTGCTACCGGGGCTCTTTGAAGGGATTGTCCACACGTGTCAAATAGGGTTTACAAATGCCAGCTTTTGCGATGATTGAAAAAAGCAAAGTGAAGTGAAAAAAGCTGCAGCAAATGCTCCTGCTTGACCTGGAGAGTGGAAGACAACTTGCACTGCCCATGGTAATACTCACAGGAGAACTGAGAGAGGACTGGAGGAGGACCAGCAACACATTGTGAGCCCAGTTGTAAGTTGGGCACTCCATGCTTTGCTCACACAACAACTGCTCCAGCACGGTTATTGCTACATGTGACGTGTGAATGTATTCATTCACTAAGGGGCTGGTAAGACCAAGCAACACTGTTTTACGGGTGCAGGGAAGTGGTTATTTGGCCAAATATTTAGCAAAGTGAAGCAGGGAAAAGTAGAGCAAGGTATATTGGGGTATACCCACTGCTTTTTTTGTAAGAAAAATGGTGCCGGAACTCATGAAATTATTCACCTTACACATGTAGTCAATCACTGTGCACACACCCACACACATCAGTTGTGTAACGAAACATAATGGTCACCGCCTGCAGTAAGCACTTGGCGCGCAACCACATGACCAATCACAAGCCGAGCAGTGCCACAAGCCGAGCAGCGCCATCACAACCAGCGCGGACGAAGTACGCACGCATCGGATTCGACACACAAGCAGCCCGCATGCACCGTTTTAATGATTTTGCCCCCAACCTGCTACGCTCGACAGGGCGATTCAAATCCACGTGGACCAAACATCAATTTTTCAAAAGTTACTTTTAAAACTTGGAAAATCTGTCGAAAAAAGTGTGTTATATGACAAAAAAAGCACTGGGTATACCACAAATAAACATTGGCAGGACTGTAGCATTTTCTCTAATTGTAACAGATCTTGAGTCACATTAATGAGATATGCATTTAAAATATACATTTATGCTCACCTTTATTTGAAGGTATATACAACTGGGATCTTATAATTATTTCCCTAAATGCCATTTAACAGTTAAAGATTTGTGTTTGTCATAAAGATGGAACATCTGAAATAGATGTTGACTGAGGATCAGTAGTGAGACAGTTTCTAAATTGGTGGTGGCTGGCTAGAGAAGTTGTCTGCTTCCAGATGAAAGGTTCCCAGTCCTACAGACCAAAAGCATTGTGCAGCTGTTCCTTTTTCGTTAATGGATTTGCCTTGATATGAAAAAATGACAGTTGTTGTGGGAAAATGCAAGAACGTTAAAATGGAATATAATGTTGTCTCCTCCCTCTGCACCTACCTTTGTGAACAAGGTAGAATGAACACTGTCATGGCATACCTGGAAGAAGATTGCTCAGATGAAGCAAGCCAGTGCAGTGGGTCCCAGTCACCCTCAGACACAGGAGTTATGGCTGCAGGTGACTGCCCTCCATTAGAAGAGCAGTCGGGTCCCTCTTGGGCAGTCCCTGGGGTTCCTCGAGGGCCAGGGCCAGACGAAGAGGGAATTTACCCCTTACATAGAAGGAGTGCACAGCTTCAACAGAAGGCCAAACAAATTAAAAGGGGAATTTTCAGAGATTGGTGCTCAAGTGTATCCCTATGAGACTAAATGTGGTGATCTAAGACATGGGTAAATGTTGCCACATCTGATGGGCTTGGGAAAGAGCACAGCCAGGGTTTTGGATATATTTGTCCAAATGCATTTCTGCCCCCCCCACTTGACAATTCAGAGACAGCGTATGCTCAGGGGATTTCCCGAGGGTGCAACCCCTTCCAGAACAGAATGAATCCCAGTCCTTGAACCTGAACTTTAACTGACCAGCAGCAGCTCCATCCTTTTTGGATTTAGCTTCAAATAGGGGGAATATACACAAAAGAGTTAAATATTGAATTGTAAACACTGCCTAAACCTACGTGCAATTAGGAAATGTAACATGGCATATTTTTGTGTTTGAGAATATGTCTTGCAGCAAAGGGGAATCTCAGATATTGTGCATCATCTAGGAACTCTGTCAGTAGAACATGTAATGATGCTTCCGTAACATTTCCGTTCCATGTGGCTAGCATCCAATGGGTGTGAAAACTGCTTTTGTAGGTGGGAGGATCCTTCAGTGTAGCATTTGATGAAGCTGGAAAGGACAATCAGAACCACTCCATATACATGCATAAGTTATCTCCACATGGCTTTGTTTGGATCCAGCACTTATTCTTTAAGGATAAGAAGCAGCCAAATGTTTTCTTTTTGTTCAGTGTTTACATGATACAACTAATCAGGGTTTTTTTTGTCATAGAACGCACCGGAACAGCATTCCAGCACCTTTTTTTGACGGATTTTTCCAATGGATTTTTCCAAATGATTTTGAATTGCCCTGTCGGATGTAGCAGGTCAGCGGCAAAAATCATTAAAATAGTGCCTGCAGACTGCTTGTGTGTCTGCGCTGCTTGTGAAGGTGCTGCTCAGCTTGGGATGCTGCTCGGCTTGGGATTGGTTGTGTGGTCGCACGCTGAGTGCTTACTGCCAGCAGCAACCATTATGTTTATGTGTGTGTAGAGTGACTGGCTACGTGCAAAAGGTAAATAAGTTCTTCATTTCAAAAAAAGTTGGTGAATTGAATATATTTTTTTAAAAATAAAAGATTAACAAGACGTGAGTTCCGGCACCTCCCCCCCCCCCCAAAAAAAGCACTGCAACTAATGCTTTATTTAACTCATGGGCCCTTGAATTCTGGGTTGCTGTTATGAGCAAACCCAACCATACTCACATGGTTTGGTAATCATGACGAATACGGAAAGGTAATCTAGTGTTCGTTGCTGGTTTGTGAACTGAGGATTGTTGAAAGCATTGGTTGTTTTAACTGGGAAATCCAGAACCATGGGTTGCTCCTGGATTGTTTTGCCAGGCTTCAGAAGTGGCAGGCAAGACTGAATTAAAAAAACAAACAACCACTCTGCACATGAATTCTTTGGTACCAGAAGGGCATTTAGAATATAGAGAGGGAGCAGGTGAAAGAAGAGTAAAGAAACAATCCAGGAATTGGGAAAACAATCCATGAATTGTTCAGTCAAGTGCAAGACAACCCTGGGTAAGGCAACAAACTATGGAACAGCTTTATGCACAGACCAGGTTGTTGTGTTCCCATCTGCTCTAGGCTGACTAAATTTCTCTCAATGCTATACTCCCAAAAGGTTTTAATGACCGCTCCGGTATCTTTTTGCTTTCCCCTTCCAAAATAAATGTAAATTTATTTAGAATAATTTGCTAAAAATGTGATGTTTCTGACTACTCCCAAAGGCTCAAATACAGGCAAGCTGGCATTGTGTGACACGAGGTGTCTGGTAGTTGTGAATTACTTAAATCTGGAGCATTCTCTTCTCCGCTCTTCTTGCTGCTTTCTAAATATTCCGTTTTGTCTTATTTCCTGACTCTTTTGTGGACCACATAGTCAGCTAAGAAACTCATGTAGGTCTCAAAATGAATACAGCTGGGCAAGATCATACCAATTGTGATATAGGTTCCCAGAGCTGGCCCTCTAGTTTCTTCCCACTATGAAAGCATTAAAAGCCTTTTGTCATCCTGCACTAATGGAAAACCATATGGTGTTTTTAATCTTGCTTGTATAAACAAAGGCACTTTTAAGAACATAGCAGCATGGATAGATTTTTCATTCGAATTGTTCATTAAAAATATCAATGCTTACAGTGAAACCCCTTAAGGTTTTTTATTAGTCTTTTCTTCCTGTTGCTCATAATTTTGCAGGATTTCCCTGTTAAACTGAAAAATATCCATATATTTATTTTGGGCTCAGTTACATACATGAAACATAGAAAGAACAAGAAACAGCTTGCACTTCTATATACCAGTTGAGGGGCAAACTAGGCAATATATAAAATGTATGTATATACATTGTGTTTATGTTAAAATAGGAGAATAAACCTTTTTCAGCCTGGGGCTGAATTCAGTTTTGAAGAAGGTCACAGAGGCCACATTCCAAGCAGTGAGGACAGCCAAAGGCAAAAGGCCGGCAGGATCCAAAACCCAGACAATGCCATGATTGCCTATTTATTTCTTATTTAGTTCCTTATGTGCTGTCTAGTGGGGTGCAGGGAAAAAGCAGTTTCCATCCTCTAAGTGTTCACGTGTGACAGTTGTCTCTCTTTCTTGGGTTACTCTTGGCATACCTGTGCACAATGCATGATTCAGGAGCACAAAAAGCACGGCAGCAACACTTTGCATTTCTGCTGAGAAGTAAAGCTGCAGTAAACATACAGTAATGTGGCTGAAGCAGAAAGTAATTCCCCCACAGCACTGCTCCTGTGCATCCCATACATGTCTACTTGGATGGTGGCCACACTGCAAGGCACCATTAAAACGCTGAGCAGTTGAAGCAAGCACAGACAGCAAAGAGGATTCTGCCCCTGTCCGCAAAGTGGCACTTTTTAAACCTTCCTAACAGGATTATAGTTCAGTAAAATATTTTCTCCAAAGTGATCCCTTGCTAACAAGTGACTGATCCAGCACATGGGAGCTCAGCAAATATGGAGGAAATCGACATAGGAACAGCAGGTTGTGAGTAGGTGTTAGCACTGCTGATTCCCTTAGAAGGAGTCAGAGCAGCAATCTGCATAGTTGATTATTGTTGACCCATTGCTGATTATTGTTCTTCCAGGGTTTCAGGCAGGAATTTTCCAGACCTACTTGGAGGTGCCAGGAATTGAACCTGGGGCGTCTGCCTACAAAATAGTTGCTCCATTGCTGAGCCACAACTCCATCCTGCATATTCCAGCTGCCAAGCGCTACTTGGTTTGTTTGTTTAATCGCAAAGTCATGCCCAACCCATCATGACCCCATGGACAACATTCCTCCAGGCTCTCCTGTCCTCCACCATCCCTTGAAGTCCACCCAAGCCCACACCCCCTGTCCCAGTGACTCCATCTAGCCACCCCTTCCTCTGCCCTCTTCTTCTTTTGCTGTCAGTCGTTCCCAGCATCGGGGTCTTCTCCAGTGAGTGCCAAGCACTACTGGAAAATAGTAAAGTGGATCAGAAGAGATCCATTGATCCATCTGATTAGAGGAGAGAAGCCAGACCTGGAAGGCATTAATGAGTGCTGCTCATATATGGAACAGCAGCATAGGTTGTGAAGGGGGTCTTGATGACTGGCAATTGCGGGAGGAGGAAACAGGGAAGCAGCAGAAATTACGAGATGATTGGGACCTTGAAGGACAATCTGGGAAACACTTGATAACTGATGCCACAGGGAGCAGGGCATGGAATATAGGTAACCCTTCAGCAGGGTGGAGGTTTCCCAATGCTTTAAAAGTAAGAGCTATAAGAGGGGCAATTCAAATTTTTATTTGATTATTTTTATTTTTTTTCCTTCTACTATATACTCTCCAGGAGCAAAGGTGTCACTGGCATCAGTCTTGATCCTCTCTGCACCTTCCTGTGACTTATTTTTAAAAGGACAAAATAGATACATGCATGCTTTTGATGTTTTAGCTAGCTTGTTGCTTTGATGGGACCAGTTCTGTGCTTTCCTTGTGATCAATATATGTTAACACCCTGATTGCGTCAGATACAACTTTTCATGGTGGTTGTTCCCAAGAGCTTTGCCATAGGACTTGGTGAACTGTCAGTTCACATACATATATACTGTTGCTGGTTAGGTTCTGCCAAAGTCACAGAAGAATTTATGCTGTTTGGGGTGGGGGGAGGGAACCTACTTGCAAGGCCTGTGGGTTCCTAAAATAACAATCACCCAAAAGCAATTAACACTAAATCACCTAATTAGAGTAGCTTTTCACAAGGATGGAATTTCTTCTACCTGAAGGATGCTCAAATGTCCTTCAAAAGGATCCAAGGAGAAGTACAAGCGGGAACTGACACCAAATATTTCAGTGTAGAATGCTTTTTTCCCTGGATTTCTGTCTCTCTGTTCCATTTTCCATCCCCTGTCCCCAGGGATTTTTATTCCTAGACAGTGTTCCCATGCCCAGTGATCATGTTTAGTTTCTATTAGTTTGTTTTGAGGTTCTTTACTAGCGTATCCTTACAGATTTTTTAATGCACTCAGTCACTGGGTTAAGAACAAATTAAGTTCCTGAGATTGTCTTTAAGCTGAATTTGTATGTAAGTCAGATCATGTAAATAAAAAAGCATATAAAACACCGAAGAAACATTTCCATATCCACTAAAACATCTTAAACACAATGCGGCATTTTAATAATGATAATACAGTAATAATAAAGTACCTACAGGTACTGAAGAGAGAGAGAATCTGTATGTTTTTATACAGTTTAGATAGAAAGATAAAAAATAGTAAAAAGATTGGTAAAGGTTAACCTTTCTTAAGCTAACATTACACCTAACATTAACTGGATGATGACAGAGATCAGACTCTTGCCTGCCTGCCTCCATTCCTTTTTTCCCTTCCTTCCTCCTCTTTTCCTCTCCTTGTGGCTTGGTGTGCACTCCAGACATGGTGGGACTTGTTCCTGGTTTGCTTGTTCACAATTTGGGGTTGTTGTTAATGCAGACATTTGTAACTGGGAACCATGGTGTAGTTCTGCAAGCATCGGGGTTCCTCCAAACCTGCTAACATTTTCTTCTTGTGAATGGATGGAGATGTTTTGGCTACTTGGAGAATAAATTTGTTATTTCTATAGGTGATTGTCTTTCACCAAGACATGAGGGAATTACTAAAGCATAGCTGGTAGCCAAGGCAGTTTGGAATTTGGAAGTCAAAGACTTTTCACACCATGTCAAAAATACTTTTTACACAATTTATATCTGTAATCTGAATGCAAATGCAAACCCATGCTAGTATTCAGTGTAAAAAGGGGGGAAAAGCAGTCTTCCATTACCTACTGTCTGTTCACATTATCAGCATATACAAGGAAACAGTGAAAGTGAGTGTCTCAGGGGTGCTTCTGTGAGGGCATCCTCAGAATTTAACCTGGGCTTCATTACGTCCTTGGGTAGTCCCTTCTCTGGCTCTTAATATAGCAACAATATGGTTGTTTTTGCTTACAAGAGTCAATATTTCTATGTAATGGAAAATAAAGGAAGACAGATGTTTTCTTTTCTGTAGTTATTTCCCCAAATTCCCACAAGCAAGTCAGAATTCCTGCTGTTGTGGTTCAGGCTATAGTGTGGTTTGATTACAACATTCTTAGATAGAAGCGATATTATATGAGACTGTATTAGTTTAAATGTTTAGGGATATGGAAAATAAAGTAGCTTCTGTAAAAATTTATGTGCAGGATTCCTTAATCAAAAAGTGAGTTAGAGGAAACAGCGTGTTTGGAAATGTACAGAGCCCCTGAAGCATTGATTGCCTGACTGCCCTCTTCCTCCATATTTAAACAACTATTACCTTGCTATCCAGTTCTGTTCCCCTTCCCTCTACTCTCTTCCCTTCCAAAACCAGCTTTTAGTTCTTTGATTATTATGTCCTAAAGGCATGAATTCTATAGAGAAAGTGGTGACCCACAAAATGGAACATTGTGCCAGAAAACCATATGCTGAAACACCTGAGACCTGTGTGTCTATTGTGCTTCAATCACTTCTGCCATTGGTAAGGGTGCTCCTATTCTTCATGGCTGGAATCACTGCAAAGAAATAATGCTTGCTGGTGCAAATTAATACAGTACTCCTCGACTTCATTTACAGGTGTTGACAGATCTTTGTGGTGTTTATGGCTTCCTCTGACTATTCAAAATTAAAGGAAACAAACATTTTTGAATTTGATCCCTTCACCATTAATGGAGGAATGTCTTTGTGGAAATGGAACATCTGCATGCTGGAAGAAAGGGGGAGGCAGAAGATAATTAGTTTTGAGAAGATTTGTACAGTATTATGGCAAGATGGGGAAATGGAAATGTGCTATTACATATCACTGTCTTAAAAAGACTGATAGGAACAGCTGAGACCACACGGTGTGTGCTAGTACTGATAAGTAATATGCTTGTCTGATATGGGGAGTGACTTGAGCTGAAAGACAGCCTGGCTCTGCATGGAAAACTACCTTCTCAAATTGTTCAAAAATAGACTATATATATTTATATGTGCATATTGTTTAGCCTTCATAGAGGGTAGGAGTGGAGTGTAAAGATAACTGTGCATCTATGTAGACTGAAGGAAATTAGCATCAGTAAGTAGTTCAAATAAATATGTAGTGAAGCCTAATTAAAACCCAAAAGTGGGGATGTTTGCTTTCGTTGTCTAAAGTGCAAGCAGTCCATGCACAATGTTGGCTGGCATCCCACCCTTGGCTGTGGCTGCACCTTATCCACTGCAAGGTGTGTTTAGTAAATGGATGTGATAACTTCTCACAAGGAAACTATCAGCAAGTGAGGAATTTTATCCGTTTATAGGATATGGAATTCTATCTCTAGAACTAGACCACCCTTGGTTAGGCGAGATGGTATTCAATTGAAGCGATGTTGGTGGCATTGCTGAATCCCTGCTCTGTTTCTTGGTTCAGGCAGGCATGAGATTAGGCCTGTTTCAAGCTGTCTCATTTTCACGATTGTACTCCCTTTTCTGATCCTGGTCATTAACAGCTTAGATTTCATGAATTATTGGTATTTGCTAGCCCTGGCTCTCTCCTTCCTCCTATCTTCCGCCACCTTGGTAGATCAAGCAAGCATTAGATTCAGGACTGCTTAAATAGTATTTCCATTTCAAAGAAATACTGATTTCTTGAGATGTTCCACTTGCTCAGTAGGACAATTGTTGCACTTGCTGTTTTGGTGATAAATGCAGGTCTTTTATGCTTTTGGTCAAAGGAATGCAAGTGTTAGTAAAGAAAAAAGAAAAGAAAAGTAACAATTTAGCTTGTTTTAGTGCAAACAAGATTGTCCATGATATGTCATCTTAAAGGGCATGGTTAAAATAGTGGGGTTTTTTACTGACAGTAGTAAACTCTCAGTAGAAAATATGTTTCTTCAGTTCTTTATAAGTTGTTTGGGAATTTTGTTAATGATTTTGTGGAGATTTGCTTGCAGATTGTCTAAAGAGCAAAAATATTACTGTGGCCAATGCAGTAAGTTGTTTCAAACTTGTTTAATTGTGGCTAAGTCAGAACCAAAACAAGTGTATGGGTGACACAGAATTGCCCATAGCTGTGAGGTTTATGATTGTGCCACAAGTTCAGCATAATCCACATCACGAAGTTTATAGTGTCTTCATTTTCTTTGCTCCTTATTTAAACTTTATTTAACATTGACTCAAATAACTCTGAAGGCATAGGCTGTTGTTTGGTTTGCCTTCCTTTTCACTGTAACCTTTTGTCATATTCTATATGAAAGTGTGATGACAAGAATAAGAAAAGGGAATTTTGGCTTTTCAGTACTGAGCAAGCAGAATGCCACATGATGTTGCTTGATGCTGGCTATTTCTACAAGCAGGAGCACTAAAATAGCTGGGAATGTGTTGGAGGTAGAATGGTTTGCATTGGACCTGGACCTGGACCTCGCAACGAGCCGAGTTCCTATCTTGAGCTATGTTTTCTATAGCTAGATGGCTCCTGGGTTTTTTTAGCTGCACCGGCTTGCCGAGGAACCAAATGGGAGTAACTGGGCAGTGTGACCCAGTACTGTTTCTCATTTTGGATAATTAAACATTCTCAGGCTGATCATTTTGTGCAACTGTAGCCATAGAGGCAGGGAAAAACGTGAGAATAAAGAATCTAAAAAGATTGAAAAGCAGTGGAAACTGGATGCTGACTTTGGAGACAGACAAAGTATCATTGAAGAAATATTTAGGGATTTTCAGATGAATCCTAAATTGCACTGGCCAGAAGAATGTCCTGATAAACTTTGATTTAGCATCAATTGCCAGCTACTTTGTGGTGTGCTTTACTCTTCATTACACACTCTGTATGTAATCTGTTGAGTAAGGTTATGATTGTATTTTTCTGGTAATTATACATGCATGCAATTCCTTAAATTGAGTAAGATTAAAATAAGAGCCCATTTAGGAGACAGTATCAGAAATAAACCTAGTCTTTCCAGCTTTGTTACTATAGAGTGCGAGTACTGAAGTGGAAAATGTGCAGTATAGATAAAGGAAATGAACAGGAAATGGAAGGCAGGTATATGCTGATACCAAGTTAACAAAAATGCATTAAAGAGAATACTCTTTGCAGAGCAGGTATAGTATGAATGTCATTGATTGATTTGAACTTGAAATGTTAGTGTTAGTGTTGATTTTGTCTGTGTGTGTATGTCTGCTTTGAAAAGTAACATAGGAACAGAGAAAATGTATCATATGGAAACAAAGTAAATTTATTGCCAAACCCAAAATTTGGATTAAGGTGCAATATTCTAAATATGCTTTGACAGAAAAATGTGCTACAACTCCCAAGAATGCTGTGCGTTATATCCTATGTATGTTCATCAAAACATACACAGGACTATAAGTAAAGTTTGTACTGACTTCCATGTGACCATTAGTTGTCACAAATCTCAGAATTCCTGAGGAAATCTAAGAAAAATGGATTGTGCTGCAAATGGATTTTTTCCTTTTTCTTTCTTTGCATACTCACATGACTCATAAAGGAGATATCTAATTAGCCAAAACCTTGCTCCATGAATAACTTGCTTCCTGCTGGCCTTGAGAACTCAACACAGTAAAGTACAAGCCACATCAAAGCATATTATACTTGTGCCCTAAAATATTTGTATTTAAATTTACAAGAGACTGGAAGTTAAGCAGTCTCTTGGAGGAATTATTTTCAAACCTGATTGATACTTAAAAAAATGCATAATCAACACATTTTTCAGCCAGAGCCTTAAAAATAGAGCTATGTCATCCTTCAGTTTAGAGGCTGTTGATAGTATTAAGGGCCATTGATTTTATGTGCCTGTGAGCTTGATTATAACAACATGCAATCATTATTGGAATGCATATTTTGAGGAAGAAACTAATCAAGACTATGTAACCTATAGAAAATGACTATTAAAGGACAAAGTACTCTGTAAGCATTGCTGTATGTAAAATCAAGTGATTATCAAGGGCATTGTTGATTCTTAGTATGCATATGTAACTGGAACTTAGAATATAGCTGTGGACATAAAATATGACTTCTAATTTTCATTATTAAATTGGTGGAAATGTATGAGATAAAAATCACAGCAGGACTAATCAGAAGGGACTCCAGTGCTTTAAGAGATGGCCGTGACACCTCTCAACACTTTCACTTGGTACCTGCCGAGGCTCATTATCACTCCTGGTTTTTAAGAAAACACGTTGATTTTTTTAAAATAATGAATTCCTAACTTTCTTTACCCTTAAATGGCTGGAAAGTAGCCCAGTTCAGCCTTCCAGATTTCTAGTTTTCCTCCAGCTGTCCAGGGCCAGAGCATTCTATAGAGGAAAAGAAGAGGGTGGCACAAGTGGAGCCTGTAGCTCGCTGAAGGTTGTGCTTGTGGTGCTTTTCTGTGAAATGGGTGTTTTGTTCCAGGAGTAAGTTTTGTGCCACGCACCATCGCAGCCCTCTGATCACACCACCACCATTTAATTGCCTATTAAAATCATTATGTTCCATGTGAGTATACAAAGGCTGTGATATTCATAAGAAAATGAAAAGGGGTGATCATTGGACTGGAATTAAAAGTGTACAAAACAATTTATTGAATGAATCTAAGTAGGTACGCTCTCTGCTCAAAGCTCTCTCTGTGACATAGGATGGATGCAATGCAGGTGTTGCAATACTGGTCTTTTGCAGGCATGACATTAGCCTGAAACTATAAAATGCACTTTTAAAAACATTAAATAAATCATTAAATAAAGGAGAACTTATTTAAAAAGTTCAGGTCAAACATGAATTTTGAGGAGATAAAAGTAACAGAGACAGGGAAGGACAATTGATATATAACTACAGTTAGAATTTTGTCAGAACTTAAAATCACAGCATCATAGTGGAGCTGGAAGGAAGCAATAAAGGGCAAAGTCCCTGCTCAGTACAGGATTCTGCGTTGAAGCATATCTAAAAAACGGCTGCCCAGGTGTGTCTTGAATGCCTCCAGTGTGGGAGAGCCCATGACCTTTCTCAGTCTGGGCACAGTACTGAAAGCGAAGCCTAACCAGTGCTGTATAGAAAGGGGACTAGTACTTCATGTGAACTGGAAATGATATCAGTGCTTCTGCTGGCACATCACATTGTTGGGATTCAGCCTATCAAAATCACTTTGAATTTGTTTCTGTCTTCTATGGTATTAGCTACTCCACCTAATTTTATGTCATCTGCAAATCTGATCAGTATTCCCTGCATCCTGTCTTTGTCCAAGTCATTAAGTCATAAAAATGTTGACAAGCCTGAGCCACTAAACACTGTGGTACCCCACTAATTAGCTCTAGTCTGAGGAGCTACCATTCACAAGCACTCTTTGAGTCCATTCTTGAGTCCGATTCTGTAGACTGTGAATCTACCTGATAATTTTTCCATCTAGCCCAGTTCTTGCTAACTTGCTAATCAGGGCACTTTGTTAGAAGCTTTGCTGAAGTCATTCCTGTCTACCTGAGCAAAAATTAAGATCAGATTATTCTAGCAGGATTTGTCTTGACAAATCCATGTTGGCTTTTACTAATCATTGCATCGCTTTCAAGGTGTTTGCAACTTGACTGCTTCATAATAGGCTTCTGATTTTTTTTCCAGGAACTGATGTCAGAATGATTGATTTATAGCTCCCAGATTCTTTCCCCCACCACTTTTTGAAGATAGGGTCAATAATAGTCTCCTCCAGTCATCTGACACTTCACTCATTCTCTATGATTTCTCAAAGATAGTACCGTTAGGATTCTTCTCTCAATTCCTTTATTACTTTAGGATGTAGTTCATTGGTTCCTGAAGGTTCGAGCTATCTGGCTGCTTCAGTTTGTACTTCACCTTTGGCTTTTTTGTGAGAAGACTGAGCCGAAGTATGAATTGAGCACTTCTGCCTTTGCTTTGGCAAAATGGTAACAGATGACATTCTCAATGAGTAGCTGAACCATCATCTATTTCCTCCATTTTTGTTTTACTATCCATGTATCTGAAGAAGACTTTGTTGTTTCTTTTAGCATCCCTTGCTAAGCTCAGTTTATTGTCCACTTTCATCTTTCTGATACTATCCCTGCAATTCCATGCTACCTAACTTACTTTGTAGTCCAGCCTTCCTTCCACTTCCTATATGTGCCCTTTTTTGTTTTCGGTCATCTCTAACTTGGCTTGCACTTGCTTTACTTAGGTCCTCAACATCCCTAGACAATTCTGCATTAAGGAGACAGTCTGGTATTCCCAAATGAGGTGTATGCATGAGTTGCGTGGCTTGCTATTTGAACTGAATGTCCATATACCCTTCAGCCCCTTGTTTCTTCTTCACAGGGCTTGCTAGCTGGTCCCACTAGTAGGTCTGAGAATATTGCTGCGAGTTGTGCTGGTTAATGCAAGACCACAGATTGGTCAAAGCTCGTGCGCAATCCTTTGACCAAGTCCTGATGTTCAGAAAATGTGAGGCTCCACCACCTCCACCCAGCAGCTTCATCTCAGTATAGGCTTTGCATATCTTGCATATCTTGGTGCTATGAAACCACTAAGCTAGAATAGAAACTTGACCTTTTTGAACTCTTTCTGCACATCTCATTTATTATTCTTCGTAAGACTTAATTAGATAGGTCTTATCTTGTGTGCCTTGGCCTCCCGAAGTCTAACTTTCCATAGCACAGGCTTGGACTTGGAAAACATGTTTGCTTTTATGAGTGCTTCCTCTCCACCTCATAATTATATTTGCCTTTCATCCCATGTGGAATTTCTTATATGTTTGATTCCTCCAGCAATGAATAGTATTGGTGTTTGCTTGAAGCAGCAACTTCAACTTGCTTGTTTTATTACACATTCATCTACTTATTTTTTCCTTCTAGAAGCTCATTAATCCATGCACAACACAGGCCTTACAGGGAGGTAGTGCCAAAATGACACCATAGATTGCCAGTACAGTTTACAAATGTGCATGTTGTTTATTTTTCCAGGAAGTAGATAGAACACTTCCTTGTCATCTAATATTTATGCCTTCTTCCTTTCAAAATTCTTATTTTCTTTAAAAAAAACACACCTCACACCACTATAGGAGTATTTGCATAATATTAGTGACACTATTCAGAAATTATTTATAAGGTTTGCTTCCCTAATTACATTTTTATTATCTTCAGGGTAGAAACATAAGACGTTGAAGGGAACAAATGAGTTTTTGAAATATATGTACATTGACTTTATAAGGGTCTTGTGTGCTAGGGAAGCTGTAATTGGCCAGGGCCCACCTTTTCATGTACAAATCTTTGAAAACATACATTTTGTGTTCCAGAAGGTGCAAAGCTGCCTTGAGAAAGGTAGGAAAATTGAGAGCACTACAATATTTTAAGGGTAGGCATTAGAACTATTGAAGAATTATTGCTAGTTTTGACTGTTTGACCTGGCTTCATGTCAGAGTTGTTAACCTCTGAATAGCATACTTTTAAAAAGAATGTACTCTCTCTTTAGAAAACTGCTCATTAATCTAATTTAGGGAAACCTTAGTCCTTGAGTGCTCTCTCAGTTCTAGGAATTGCTTCTAAATGGCATGGGGAATTCTGAGTGTCAGGATGGGCAGAGCCATCAGCTGTTTTAGCTTTGTTTTATTATTTAGATTTATATTTCACCTTTTATGTGCATGATTCAGGCAGCTTGCAATAAAAATACTTGAAATGCTATGAAGTACCTAACACACTAAAATAAGATAAACACAGCAATATAAAAGGACCATAAAAAATCAGAGTTAAAAAGCCTGCAGAAATAAAAGGTCATCAGACAATTCCAAAGCCAGTATACCCTAGCAAGAAGTCCTTCTTTTGGGCAGCCATGTGTCTTACCACCTAGAGAAGGCCTCTGCATTTCTTCAGGTACAGGCTGGCACAGATGGCTATGGGAACCCCCGTGGTCCTGAACAAGGCTGGATGGATCATCTCCGTTTGTAACCCACCCATGTTCTCTACCACTTCTTTTATCTTTTCTCCACTGGGAACCCTTGACTTTTCCACATGTTTGGCTACAAATTTGAATTGAAATGCATTTAATTGGTATTGTTCCACTTGTACATAAGATTTTCAGCACTGGGAAAGTGCAAAATATCTGTATTCTGACCCAAAAGTTAAGAGAACAAAAGCTGCACTCATTTTTTGGTTGCGTAAGTATTCACTCCATTGGGTCTGTACTTGGTAGAAGCACCTTTGTCATCAGTTATAGGTGCGAGTCTTCTTGGCTAAGTATCAGCTTTACATATGCAGCTCATGCAGTGTTTGTCTGTTCTTGGCTAAACTGCTCCAATTCTCTCAAACTGGATGGCAACTGGTGGTGAACTTTCAAGTCTTGCCATAGATGCTAAATCAGAGTGAGGTCTGGGCTTTGACTGAGCCACTCTAAGACATTCAGATGTTTGTTTTAAAACCATTCCAGTATTAATTTGGCTGTGTGTTTAGGGTCACTTTCCTAAAGGAAGGAGAACTTCCACTCCATTCCCAGATCCCTTTGCAGACTGAAACAGGTTTTCCTCTGCAATGGCCCTGTATTTGGATCCCTCTACCTTGCTCTCGGTCCTGACTTGTGTCCCAGTGCCTGTTATGGAAAAGTATCCCTACGCTATGGCACCACCACCATGCTTCCCCATAGGAATTCTCAGGCCAGTGAATACTGTTTTGCAACTCACACAGTCTCTCGCATGCCTTTTTGCAAAATCCAAATAAGCTTTGATGTCAGCGTTTTTCAGCAGTAGCTTTCATCACTCTTCCATAAAGTGGAAGGGTGGAATGCCCCGGTGATAGTTGTCCTATGATTGGTTTCTCCCATCATAACCGTGAATTTCTCCAGCTCCTTCAGAAATACTGTTGGCCTCTTGTTTGCTTCGCTGACTAATGCCCTTCTTACCTGGTGACTGAGGTTCAGTGGATAGACCTCTTTAGGTAGAAATGCAGTTGAACTATATTTTGTCCATTTTGTAACAAGCGCTCAGGAGGAAGTCCATAACTTAGGATTTATTTATATTTTGACCTTGAGCAGTGCTTATTCACAACTGTATCCCAGAGTTTGTTTTGATAGCTTGTTGGTCTTCATGAAGATGTTTGTTTAGATATGCTCTCCAGCGAACTCTGGGACCTTCAAGAAAAAGGTGAATTCAGTTTGAGGTCATGTAGCAGGAACTGCACCCATGTGGCTCCATTCAGCTCCTTACAGTTGACTGCTAGAGGCAGTGGGTTGTACCATAACTTATTTAGGCATTTCACAGCAAAGGGATAAGCAACCAGCAAGTGTAGTTTGTTTTATTTATTTAACTTTGGTGCAACAGTAAAACATCTTGCACCTTCACAGTGACAAGTATTTTGTGTGCATTAAGTGGCAACGATGCCAGTAAAATCCATTTTAATTCCAGGTTGTAACACAACAAAATGTGGAAAAGTCAAGGGGGGTGTGTGTGTGTGTGTGTGTACACTTCTGCAAGGCATATAAACACACCTTGGAAGCTTCCCCTCTCCCTTTCTATCTTGTTTTCATTCTGCAATTGGTTGGCTCAGTGTTTTCTTTGACTCCAGAAAAATGTTGATGTTGTTTTGACTTTATTTTAGCTCAGTAGGTAACTGTCTCTCTACATATGCAATGTGTTTGCAAGAAAGATTTTCACTACTAAAGAAGTGACTTTTAAAAAAAAGTATATTTTTCCTGGTTGATACCTACAGTTTAGATTTGATATATGATGTGGTTTGGTAAGAGGAAGTATAGCACACGGGACATTTTGATTACTATTTTTTATTTAGAGTGGAGTCTTGCTTTGAAAATACATAGTGTCTTTTAAATGATCACACTTAGTGGTGCTGTTCAAAGCAGCAGGAACCAAAAAGCAGGGAAATACTACCTGCCACCATAAAATGCCATCTTTCAAATTACCTGCCCCATTAACCTGGAGACCAGTCCCACAGAGAGCTGCAGTTTGACCTAAGTTCTTTTAGGGTCATCATCCTGTGTATTGCTTCTTCATTGGAATTATCAGCAAGTTGCAGGGCATTGCTCTTCTATAACGTGTGGCCTAGAGTTTCTGCATTACCTGAGTGGTGCAGGAAAGACAGTGGGGGGCAGAGACACAGTGCAGTGGTTCCCAACTGAAAAGAACGCAAGGAGGCCAATATTCCTGCAGTGAAATTCATTAAAATATATAATCTCTGTTTGAATTCTATATCTCTCCTGTCATCTTCCTTTTTTCTTCCTTCAGTCCTTAGTTTCTTTTTCAAGATTAGGTTTGGAAAGCCTTCTAACTAATAAAGGGCTTCAAATTTATTCTCAGGAATGGAAGACCTTTGCAATGACATATTTTGAAGTCTGATTTTTCTATTCCACTTTCTGCATGAACTTTAGAAGTAACGTGCTTTTTTTAAAAAAAAACATCCCTAGAAATGGTTTCATAACAGCAATGAACATTCCTAGTTGCAGTTAACTGTGGTGTCAGCATTTCCCTGCAAACCCTTCTTCTGTGATTCTGCTATTAGCAGACTGAAGCTTTGCAGGTTCAGTCCAGGCTCAAGAGACCGGTTTTAGTATAATGTTTAGGCCAAAGTAATGAAATAAAAGCTATTCCATTGATACGAATGGTTTTATGTGCTAAGCAATACTTGCTTGAATAAATTGCCTTTTGCTTAACAGTATTCCAGAATCTAGCAGGGCAATGGTTTGAGGCAATCTGAAATGGTGACACATATACATCTAGGCAGGTAGCTTATTACATAATATGTGTGTCTTTACAATACTTGTATACAGCTTCAATGTTAGGCATATTCTGGAGAAGTGAACAGTAAAAAGCTAAAACAGGTAAAAAGAATACAAACAATGTGTTAAAAAAGTTACCATTAAATCCATGGCTGGTGACTCCAGTTATCCTTTTTATTAACACTGCTGGAATCCTGTTCAATTAGAGAAATCTGATACACATGAATGCCTTTCAGTTTGAGCAGTGACATATAATTCAGATTTGTTGTTTGAAATCAATGCTAATTTTGCACTTGGTGCAGTATGAGGCCCAAGCAGACATTCCTATTTATGTGCTTCACTACAGTTTTTATTGGAGGGAAGTAGAATGAAGACTTTGAATGGTGCCTTCCAGGCATTGCAGTGTATCGAAATGCAATAGTATAGAACGTTTGTTTTCTCTTTCTTGTTGCTGAGGCTGCCCTGGGCAATTCATCCAGGAAATGCACCTGGAGATGAGGCGCAGCTCTCCAAATACAGCATTCCCAGCTACTTGTTTGGATTTTAGTAGTAGTAGATAGCTCTGCACCATCAAGGTCACTGAGCAAGATTAGTCCGGAAAACCAAATCATCATGGGAAAGGAGGCAGGTACTGTAGAATTGAGAAGAGCAGAGGAGGAGGGGGAATTCTTAGTCCCAGTAAAAAGATGACAGGCTAAATGATTGGAGCAATCAAGTAATGTCAGGCATTCCCACCATCTGGCCCTCAAGCAGTGTGTAGCAGGGAGAAGGTGAAGTTGTAACCTTTCAGAACAGGAGAGGAGAGAGATTATTTCAGTCTGGATTCACCTCTGCACACGGGCAGAAGCTACTGCTTGCAAACTTGTCAAGCTTTCGTAAAGGGTTGTGATTCTAAAGCTTTTGTCAGTGTCTGCAAGAAAGGGAGAACGGGGACTGCTATGCTCACAACAGGTCGGTTGGTCCACATTTGGCAGTCAAATTTACTTTTTGGTTCAGTACTACTTCCATGCAATTAATGGAAGCTATTGCTCAGGCCTAGCATCACATCAGTTGGGTCTGTTAGCATTTCACTTTGGACCTTGCTCTAGCCTTCTGGAAAATCATACTGCGTTTATGTGGGGGAAGTCTGACAAATGGGCCTTTTCAGAGGATAGCAGATATTTAGGGTTAATTCATATTAAAAAGCGGTTACATATTGGTCACTTAACATTTTACCACTGAACCCAGCACATTCTTGTTGCCTTGATCAATGTGACCTTTCTGGCTACTGTTAATGCACATGAAAAGCAAGAATGGAAATAAATATTATAGATATACTTAAGACTCTTGAGCACCTGTTGTGTTCTGTGTATATACTTTGAACTGCAGTGCAAAAATCTAATGTGGTACATCACTCAGCTGGGCTCCAGATTGGAATTGGGTTTCACTTGGAGGTGTGTTGAGCTTCAAGCTGGTCATTAGAAACAGTTGCCTGGACATACCTGCTTCACAGGTATGGGTGCTTATTTCTCTAACCAATTTTCTCACTCCCATATGTTTTTGCTCATATTGTATGTTTATAAGCTACTTGAACCTCAAACTGACTTGCAACAATTATGCAATTGGGAGTTTGAGTAATAGCCCTGCAAAAACCAACTGTCTCCATTGTTCTTCCATAAGAACTGTGCTGGGTCAGAGAAAAATCTGTCTAGCCCTGCATTCTGCCCTTTCAGTGACTAGCCAGAAGCCCACAAATAAGGCATGAATAGCCTCTTTTCAGTTGTATTTCCCAGGAACTAGTCCTGTGAAGTATACTTCTTCCAATGCTGGAATTGAGATTTAGTCATCTTGACATAGTGGTCACAGATAGCCTCATTTGCCATCAATCTGTCATATCCCCTTTAAAATCCTCCATGTTGGTGCCCATCATTACATCATGCAGTAGAAAATTCCAACTTTCCTGAGTGTCTGCTTTACTGGTAGATTGTAGACAGCTATTTAGGAGAGCAGGAAGGGAATACATTCCAATATGCAATCTGGTAAGAAGATATATTGCCAGTTTTAGCATACAGTGAGATGTAAAGTGACTCATTTTAGCAAGGCAGTCTTCCTCTTGCAGCAAGGAATTCAGCAGCCTGGCAGAGACTTCCACTGAAGAAAGAGGAAGCAGAAAGTTCAGTACCTATATTTGAAAGACCTGTCTTTGTAAACATATGTCTTGGTAGTAATTCTTTAGAAGATATATAAAGAAGGTAGCTCAGACCAGTGCCAGTCCATGAGGGGGCCGCATCCTGCTCACCGTGGACCGGTGTGGGGGCTGGCTGTGCTCTACCATGTCTTCCTCAGTAGCGTTGTATTCACAAAGGATGCTCCAGTGCCGCTGGGGGGTTGGGGGGAGGGAGGGGAGAGATGGCTTGATTGGAGCCCGCTAGGAATGATGCTGCACTGATTTCAGTATTTTGTTCTTTTGTTGGCAATTTTTGTTGCTCAGTTTCTGGTTGTTTTGGAGAATTTTCATGTTTTTGGTACTGTGTTTAGAAACTGATACACAGAATACTGTATTATGCGTATGGTGCTTTTTGTTTCTGCCTCAATGGTCTCCAAGGTGGTTTTCCTGTTTTCGTTGGTTCTCAGCTATGGAAAGCTTGAAAACCACTGGTTTAGACTACTGTGAAAATACTACGATTGGGCTTCTGACATGGATGTGTTGCTGGGAACACATCTTGCCAGGCAAGGTTTAATAGAAGCAAAAGTGGACATAGACATTAACTAATGCACTTAGGTGGAGACTGAACAGAATTATCCCACGATGCTGACTTTTGGACCCAGGTAACAAGACTGCTTTTGTGATAGACTCCTGTGTCTCATTGCAGGATTAGATACAGAACACATTTCCACAGAAAGCATATTATCTTCAAGTTTATCTTTTGCAGACTGGTGAGGTTAACATTTAATAAATGAGCAAATTGTGAATATTTATTTATTTATTATTAAAAGCTTTTGTATGCCATCCTATTCTACAAACATCTCAGGATGGCTTACATAATGCAAAATGTCAACCACGAATTGTGGGTCAAGAATCCTTGAATTTTGTGTAGATATAGGTTGTACTTTAAGGTCTCCTTTTCTAACCAATAGGCTCTATCATAAATCTGCATAGTCATAAGGGAATACTTGTGGCCAATATTTGTACATTTTGAATATCATGCAGTGTCTTGTTAAGAATTGGGAAATGTTTTAAATGGATCACTGATCCTAGAATATTTGTGCCAGCCTTTACCAATGTGTTGTGCTCTCTAAACGCATTGAATTATAACTACTGCACTGTCTGGAAATTGTGGGAGTTGTAGTCTAGCACATTGGGATACACCAGATTCAAGAAAGTTGATTTATGAAATACAGTTTAGAATCTGAAGTCTATTAACCTTTTCATGAAAAAGAATATTGACGTTATAAGCAATTTTCTACATTTTGTCAAGGCTGTAGGCTTGTAAAATAACAAGTACATGGTATTAAATGTAAACTAAATTAAATTATTTGAGTAGTGAGTTATTCTGAGTATAAGAATGGTATTATATAATTATAAATGGTATAATATTGCTCTAACAAAGCAGAACAAATGCGATGCAGAAGTTCTAGTATTTTCCTGTCAAAGCAGGTAGTTCAGCCATAAACACCACAGTTTGCGATTTGTGGGGCGGGGTGACTGGTCAATACAAGACATAATATATGATTGAGCTACACTTACTCAGTCCTCCTTTTATATACATCTTGCTTTGAAAGTTACCCTGAACAGGAAATTCAGTCAGGAACCTCAGTTTTCACATGTTGACTATTCACCAAGTCCTATGGAAAAGCCCTTGGGAACCACCACCAACAGAAAGAAACGGAGGGGAAAAGGCAGAGGGCCCTCCCCCTAAGCATGCAAGTAGGGGGAAAGGATAGTCTTTCTGTCTAAAAGAAGCAACTCTAGAAAGTCCTAAGGAAGGCTCTGTGCAGGCGTGAAACCTAAATGTGTGACTGCAAAGTGACTACTTGAGAAACTCTCGTTTCAGTTACCTGTTCTCCTTTGAATAGGTCCCACCTTCCCTACCCCGCCATCACATATATTTGCAGACTAACTGTTTATTTTCTGAGAGAGTGCTTTGTTTGGCTTCCCTCCCAAACTAGGGAGCTGTGACTTAACTCAATGGTATGTGTAATGAGCTATAAAAGTGCAAACTATTTGAAATTATGAGTGTAAAAAATGCTTTTTGGATAAGACCATGTATGCAAAGGTTTAGGCTAAATTGATTTTTTATGAGGCTTCTGAAATTTGAGTAGGTTTCTGAACTTAGGGATAAAATCTCTTAAAAAGAAATGGAACTGCTGTAAATTTGTAGTGAACAGAGGTGTCATATAGTTCTACAATACAAGTAATGTTCTGGCAGGAATGGATCTACCAAGACTTAAAGTGGCAGTACTGCTTAGAGTTTGAACATGTTTGGGTATATAGCTTTTATACACTGAATCGGAATCTCTCTCTCCTTTTCCTTGAGATGTCGTTTCCATCTTCAGTTTTGAAAGTTATTTTAGTTTTCGGATGACTGTAACAGGAATATAGAGGGAGTTACTAAAGACAAGCACCTGGAACTTGAAATAATATTTACTTATGCATAAATCCAGAGGTTCTCAGACAGTTTGGACACTTGCCAATTTGCTTTTTACTCTAAACCTTTCTTCAGAC
Source organism: Varanus komodoensis (assembly GCF_004798865.1). Classification (NCBI taxonomy): domain Eukaryota; kingdom Metazoa; phylum Chordata; class Lepidosauria; order Squamata; family Varanidae; genus Varanus; species Varanus komodoensis. The sequence goes on along the minus strand of NW_025335505.1, from coordinate 22,629,030 downwards.
TAATACTCCTTATAGCACAGTGCACCTTGCCCCATGGTCTGCCCACTATGGATCACAGCTTGCCATTTTGTAGCATTTAAAAAAATGCCATTTTGTAGCATTAAAAAAAAGCCTAATGCCTGTTTGGTTTTTGTTCTTCAGGCTGCATTCTACCAGAAATGTAGTTATGATGGATTCAGAATGGTATAGCTGTAACTGAAAACCTGCAGTTGTACCTGAATTTTAGCTAGGGGCTAAACATTTTAGGACTTAGGGATAATATTGATATGCTTCTAACACTGCAGAGGCTTGCAGATTACTAACTGAATAATATGTTGCAAAATTTTGAGCAAATTCCTGGTTCTACTCTGCCAAATTGTTTGCACGGTTACCACTTTCCTATGCGTGTGAAGAGTGTGTGTGGGGGGCGTTGTACAAAATTAAAGCTATTTTCAGCCCTAACCTGGCCTTATGTTTATTTGGGAACAAGAGCTGCTGATATGAGTAGATGTTGCTACTTGTGCATTCAGGATTGCATGAGTTTTGAGCATCACAAAATTATGTTTGGGAATGAAAGATAAAAATTGCCACAATGAATGAAATAGCAAAAGGGTTGTCTGGAAGGGAGGGACCCACTGTGTGTGTGTGTGTGTGTGTGTGTGCGCGCGCGCACGCATGTGCGGACATACAGAGACCCATGCGTGCCCTCACAGGATTTGGGTCTGTAGCAGTTGAGCCACCTGGTGGCAGGGGGCAGATTATGATCCCATGCAATTAATGTGTCTTTAAGTATAGCACTTAAGTGTCCCATAAGATTTAAGGGCAGCTGTTCCCCTTCCTGGGACAACATAATGAGATATTTTTGGGGGACTAAATAAATAGAAGTGTTTAATTTTTATGCTGCTACTGTGCATACATGCGTGTGGGTGGTGGGGGATCTTATCCAGTGTATTTTTACTGATAATTATAGGTTACCCGAGGGCTATGATTGGCTGAGGAAGGAAGGTAAAATTATTACTGGAAAGGGGTAATAACTGACCTAGAGTCAAAGTATGGTATCTTCAGTTTAAAAAAGAAAAAGGAAAAAAGAGCAGAAAGGTGATATGAAAGACCTTTCTCTGGCATTCCTGAGAGCCATTACTTGTCAGCAGACAACATTGGAATAGAAGGACGTATGTTTCAGCATGGTATAAGGCAACTTTATGTTTAAATAAGGAAATAGGCTGAACATGCTTCCTGTTGGTGCTTATTTTATATGCAGTCCCAACAGTCTTCTTGATTGAGGTCTGGTTCTGTCTCATGGAACTCAACAGGAGCCATTGAGAATTGAGGGTGGTTTTCGGTTTGTTTTGTTGGTTTTTCTGCTCTGTCATCCTAAAGAAATTGATTTTACTGTATAAGAATGCTATTATTCAACATTGTTTTGTGGTAGTGATCCAGCTTTGTATGTTATTTCCCATATACTCTTATTTTAGGGCCACTGGACAGTGGTGTTACCTCTCAGAAATACAACATGGTATGGAACTTAAGAAACAGAATCATTAATAAGTGTTTTACCTTCAATAAGGGCATCACAGCATTGGATTTAAGGGATGAGTCATCCAGGATTGGGCCCATATTTCCTACAAAAGAGTCTTCAGGGTTATGCCGGAACAGATCCCGAGTAAGAAGAAGCAGAGGGGTTGGAGTCTTCAGTTGAAATCTCAAGACCAATGGACCAGAGATAAGTGAGGTGTTCAGTGAGAATCAGTTTCAGATTCTGTGGGAAAATTAGTGAGTATACTAATGAGAAGGGTAAACATGATTAACCACAGAACAGGGCAACAGAAGGGGACAACCCGGGTGAGAATGTCAGATGCTCCAAATGATTGTCCCTTAAGGAGGAGCATCTGCTTGGAAGGCATGGCTTGCTCATTTCAGTTTGGTTGGAGTAATATTCTGTTTGGAATTAACTTTTAATTAAGTCTCTTTTCTCTCATGGTGAGTATTCTAATACTGCTTGCTTTTTTGTTTTGTTTTATATTGACTTCTGAAATACTATTCTTTTTTACTTTAAGGCCAGCCTGGCTGGTCAGCATTAACATAATACAGACTTTCAGTTAGAAAATAATTGCCTGGCTATTCTTAGAAGGAGAGAAGAATGGCCAGGACATAGTCCAAGCATCCAAGAGCTTTGTTTCATACAATACAAATAACTGGCCTGCAAGTCATTTTCCTGGCAGTGGCAAACTTGGCCCACAGGGTCAGGTGGAGACAATTCTGATGGGACAGCATGGATCTGTGGCATTGACTTAGCCATGCAGTAAATCAGCCCTCTCCATCCTGGTGTTCTCTACACTTTTGGACATTCTCTCCCGTCAGCCCTAAATCGTATGGCCAATTCTGAGGAGTCCTGGGAGTTGTAGTCCAAAACATCTGGAGAGCATCTGGTGCGGGGAGGGCTGCTGTAAACTGTGACATAAATGCAAAAGATGAAAGAACGATGTTATTACTAAAACAGCCTTATTTGATTCAATTAAATAGAAATACTGTGGTAGTCAATCCCCATAAAACCTTAGGTGTAACTTTCTTTAATGCATGCACACTTTTAATCTTTTGACCAGTTGTTCTTAATTACAGCTTTTGGGTCATATTAATGATAAATAGCTGTATAGCGTAATTGCCATATGGATTTGGAGCAAACAAGAAAAGCTTCTCTTCAGAGAAGTGTTCTGTTCTGCTGAGTCTGCCCCTGGATCCATCTGGTTTATTACTGAAAACAATGGCTCAGACAGTGGCTTCAGGCAGGGTTCCTAGTCCTACCTAGAGTTGCCAGGAGTTGAACGTTCTCTGTGTGTTCTACGACTGAGCTGTGGCCCAATTGCATAATTGGCAAAATATGTTAGGAATGGCTATTATTACGAAATGCTTTTGAGGAGTTTCTTAATCCTAAGCTCCAAGTGAAACATTGCCATCAAATTTTTGGACACACAACCACTAATTCAGCTGTGGGCTGGAACAGAAATGAAATTGATGATGATGATGATGATGATGATAGTTCTACGATAAGTGAAATGTTTTTAAAAATTAAAGAATGTGGGATAAACTATATTCTGAATGTGTTGAAAACAAGCTTATCTGAATGCTTCCACTGTTGAAATCTCTCATGTTGCCTTTCTTGTTATGTCATGCTGAAAACAAGCCGCCCAGAATATCCCAACAACGGATGGGTTCTCAGAGTTGCTTGTTTATGGGCGAAAAGCCACCCTGTGAAATTGTGCTGGATGCAGAGACACAAGAGTTCCATGGTTGGTTGGCATGTCAGTAACTTACTCAGGAAGCCTTATTCAGGAAACAAGCCATCAGGAAAGCAAGATGCAACTGCCTTGGCCATTTGTTGTAACCCGCCCCGAGGCTTCGGCGAATGGGGCGGCATAAAAATGTTTTAATTAATAAATAAATAAATAATAAAATTTTCTTTCATTTACTGCACTTTTATAGGAAAAATGTAACCAGTTCGCGAATATGTCAACCAAAGGTAAATGGCAGGCTCCACACGTGTGTCAAGCCTGTATGTGTGATGCACAGAGACCATGAGGAAGAAATGACTTTCTCGTTTCGGAGACCCTGTTGTGTGCTAGTGCATTTAATATGTACATGCACACACACAACTGTGAAACTTTGTAAACAAAAGGCAAAGGCCTATTCAGGAATGACTATTAAAAGGAAAGTCACATATGTGAAGAATTACTAAAGCTCACCCCACCCTTCCCTTCCCTTCCCTTCCCTTCCCTTCCCTCCTCCTCAGACCATCTGCAAAAGCTCTGGCAGCCCAAATTTGCAGTCAAGATGACCTTGAGGCCCTACATAGCTGGTAACTCAAACAGCACCTGCGAGGGATTAAGTATCCTGTTTGTGACTGATAGCCCCTTTTCTTTCTCTCAGTCTGAAACAGTTTCACAAGACGAAGCAGGGTGAGAGGGAGGGGCAGCAAGCAGGCTTATCCACCCAAAGAGAACAGCAGCAATAATATTGATTTAGGTTGTCAACCTTATCCAAGCCATCAGCTGCAGAGGGTTGTGTCTGAAATTCTGATACGTGTTTAGAGCCATTCTGGTTTCAAGCCAAGCTTCATTACTGCCTTTCACAGGAAGGGATCTAACCTGGAACCCCGGAAATCTCCTGTAAGGTCTGGATATGTTCTCAGGGTGAGGACTGGAATGCTGACCATATGATTGTGAGACATGCCCAAAATGCCAAACGGGAAAAATGCCTTGCCAGTCCAATTTGTGCACATGGCCGTGTAGCCAAAGAAGCGGTGTCTTAACCTGCTTCGAACGGAGGAAGAAAGCAAAGTAACAAACAGTATAGCCAACCTGGGTCAAAGCTCCAATAGCAAACATTATTTCACCGAGATATTTTGCATTCCCAGTGAATCCTCCACTCTGGTCCAGGGCTCATTTATGTGTAAATTATTAGCTCTATAATGGAGTGTGAAAGCTAACCAATCACATTCAAGTTACATAATCCTAGGAATGTTAATATAAACTGTCCAGACAGGATGTTAGAAACGCAGAAATGACCTCAGATGAGCTAAAGCTTTTATAGCTAACCTGAAAGAAGACAAAGCAAAGGGCGAAGACCGCTGGCATCTGCTGTTGCCATGCCTGCTGCATGCTCTTTCCCACTGATGTTGTGTCAGTGCATATACTCCGAGATTACTATACAGACAAACATACAGCTAACATTCTGTGCATACTAACAGTGCATACTTGAGAACTGATTACATTTTTCCTATAAAAGGGCAATATCTTTCAGAGAAAATATATTTTTTTGTAGGGCTAGTCAACAGCATTTAAACTTTACTTGCTTCCTCCTCTATCCTCTGATTATTAAAGTATGCTAACACAGAGAAAGATGACTAAGGCAGCTGCTTCTTTGTCCCCTGGTGGGTTATTTCCTGAGTGAGGCTTCCTGAATAAGTCACTGACTTGACAACCAACCACTGAGTTCTTATGACTCTGACCCAGATTGTTTCTAAAGGGTGCCTCTTCCCCCATGAACAAGCACTCCTGAGAACCCATCAGTGGTGGGTATGTTCTGAGTGGCTTGCTTTCAATGTGACTTGTTGTGACATCCAAACCTAGCCAGGTAACTTCAACATGGATTGTTGGGAAGAGTAGCTCCCTGACAAGAGTAGTAAGAACTCATTTTCTACCTTGTTCAATTTACATATATTTACTGGTCTGGACACATGCATCTATGCACACTTCTGCCAATAGTAATAAAGACCCATTGAAGGAAGCGATCAGCACCAAGTGTGGTGGTGGGAATGGCTACTGGAATGTTTAGTTTGCTTCTGAGGGCCATACCTGGGGATGCAGCACATTGGGTTTGAAAACAAACTCATTTTATGGGTTTTATACCTTTTCAGTTCACCTACCAGAGGGGTGTCATACCCTCCTGGGGTCCCCAGGGGGCCACAGTTCCTTTCCTGGGCAACAACCCTTTCCCTAGTCACCAATAATCCAGTAGCTTCCAGACTAATATGCCATTTTTCCTTATTACAAAAGGTTGGTGTGCTTTCCTAAGGCTTAGTTACTAATAAGGAAAACTTTAAGCTAAAATAGGTGGGTATTTCCAGTGCTGTGGACTTGGCTTTTACCCTTTGGCCCTGGCCATGACTGGATGGGATCCCCAGATGTTTCTCAAATGGAATTTGGCCTTTGAGCAGTTGGAGGCTCCATACCCTGTTCAATCACAATATTGTCTCTACAGGGTTTCCCAGCCCTAAAGGGGGAAATCCTAGGGATTGATTCTGGGACTTTTGGCATGCAAAGATGCCCTGTACCACTGAGCTGCAGCCATTCCATTGACTCGAAGATGTCTGAGCTCCTGCTTCACAAGTGCAAGTGTGCAGCAGCGTGTCTGTCCCTAGATAGAAGTTGTCAAGTCCAGTCAAGTTATTTTGGCACCTGAAGTGGAAAAGCCCACTAGCGCCTCTTCACTTCCCTGGCAACAAAAATGCAGCAGCGATAAATTAAATAACCATCAATTTTCTGACTTCTAATGCCACCCTTCCTGGGGAAGTCTTCACAAACTGCTTGCCCTTGTGCTCACAAAAATCAAGCCCTAAAGTTTCCCTACAATCATGTGCATATCAATATTTCTTGATGGAGAATAAGCTGTAATTACCATAGAAATGACACTTTCTTAAAAAATTACTTTCCTTCATTCCCCCCCCAATAAAAAAGAGAGTAAGAAGAAAAAGAAAAAATCTATCTGTGACCATAATGAAGAACATCAGGGGATATAAATTAAGACTGTTGATTTTTGTTGTCCTTGCTTGGTTATGTTTCAGTAGCTATTTCCAGTAGTTTTGGGAATAATATAAATTTTATTGAAATATGGGGGTGAAGGAAGGAAGAAATCTAATTAGGTATTCATTTTCCTGCTCAAGATGTCAGTCTTAGGCAGACGGAACACAACTTTTGTCTTTTTAGTGTTTGAACTGAGGCATTCATTTTAGTGGCAGAAATGTAATTTTTCTTGAGCTCATATTTATGTATCTATCACAGTGTGCATATTTAATTTTTCTCACTCTCTGTTCCTTAGACCCATGCCATGTTAAAATGCAAGCAGTTTAAATGGGTATATAGTGCCTTTTACCATATTATTGATAATCTTTCACCATATAAAACTATGATGCCCTATGATATATATATTACAATGTTTCTCATTTTCTAAAATTGGGGTTGTGGCTAGAATGTGCAACACAAATTCTGTTGATATCAGTGCAGTTTGCATTGAAGAATTCTTAGAGCATATGCTCAGGTGGGAGACTAATTATTATCCAGTCTCTCATATCTTAAAACATTTGATCTGTTGAATCACCTCAATTCTCAGTGAGAATATGGTAGGTTGGTGGGTGTGCTGAACATGAGCATTATTCTGTGTAATTGTTTCCGCATAGGAGTCCCTTCTGGATTTTCTAGGTGTACATATGTAAAGACCAAGAATAAAGCTTTTCCAGTGGCTGCACCAGACATACGCTCAGAGTTCTGTGGACCCATGTGTTTATTGCATATCCATACTGCATGCAGCTGATCAGATGACATCTGGTGGTAAATACAGAAATCAAATAGGCTACATAATTGAAAATAAGAGATAGAGAATCTGTACTCTTGCTGTCAAAACAAGAACAGGAGCAAATTGTAGCAGTGACAAAGAGTAAAAGTGAAAAAGATTAGTAACAGAAACATAGTGCCAAAATACGAAGGAAATAAGTCCACATGAAAAGCTGTGGTTAAAAAAAAAAAAAAAAAAATCCTGTAGCAAAAAAAAAAAAAGAAAAAGAAAAGAAAAAACTAGATTGATAACAGTAGAAACACAATTGCAAGTGCAGGTGAGAAGCAAAAGCAAAAAGTTATACAAATATGGTCAGAATCCTGCATGCAACTTTTCAGTGACCATCATGTAGAGACAAAAACAAACAAAACCCAGCAACTATTACAATGGTTAGTGAAAGAAATAGAACAACAAAAGAGGAAAAACAAGACACCTCTTCTAGATGATCCAAGAAATCAAACGGAAATTCAAACCAAGATTAGGTATGTTAAAAAACAAATAAGGTAGACTACGATCTGACCAGGAGAAAATAGGTGGAAAAAATATACGGACAAACTATACAGAAGAGATGAAAGGATGACAGACTCCTTCAAAGAGGATTCCTATGAGGGAGGGCCTGCAATATTGAAAAGCAAAGTGAAAGCTGCTTTGAAGCACTTGGAAGGAATAAAGTACCTGGAGCAGAGAGGCTACCAATAGAACTATTCCAAGCTGCAGAGACTGAATGCCAAGTATGGAAAACTATATATGCCAACAGTACAGCAACTGTAGGTTCATTGCGTTCGTTTCTCATGCAAGCAAAATGATGCTTTGAGTGTTTCATGCTTAAGGTGTTGCAACAACATGAAATATGTCTGATATTTAAACTGGCTTCTGAAAAGGAAGACGCACTCAAGATCATATTGCAATCATATGTTGGCTACTGGAGGGCACCAAAGAATTTCAAAAGAAGGTCAGTGTATACTTTATAGGCGACAGCGAATCTTTGTACTGTATGGATAATGGAAAACAATGGATGGGCCTGAAAAAAATGGTTGTGCCTCAGTACTTGGTTGTACTGATGCATAACCTGTATACAGTGGTGCCTTGGCTCATGAACTTAATCCATTCCAGGACTCCGGTCATGACCCAAATTGGTCGTGAGCCAAGTCAAAGACTCACTGGGAAAGATTACTAGGGAAAGTCAAAGGCAGAAGAAGAGGAAGACCAAATATGAGATGGATTAATTCCATAAGGGCAGAATTGACGAGGTTTGTGAAGGACAGGTCATTTTGGAAGGCATGCATTCATATGGTTGCCATAATTTGGAGATGATGGCACCCAACAACAACGACAACGTCATATGATTACCTGACATATACAACCCATGCTTTTTTCCCCCTTGGCCAGCACAATACCTGATTCTGACAGGGATAAAGCTCAGGAGGACGTGGTTCCCATTTTAGTGTTCTCATTATCTTATGGCGAGCAACACCCTGGGTCATCGTAAAGGTGGACAACCCATAGGAGGCATTTCTGCATAGTTGGTAAAATACAGAACCAAAGAATTTATATATGTCTGCATTTTCTGTTAAATATCATTGCTGTTGAATGAGAGAATGGCTTCTTCCTGATTACATCCTGAGTATTCTTAGCCTTCTTGACCCTCACCAGGACTCATCATCCCTTACTGTGTCCTTTGTGTAATCTGCAGATCAGTGAGCAGACAGCTAGTCTACTTAGAGGGCTTTGTTTTTATATAGTAGTAACAGTTATCTCTGAAGGAGAAAAGCAGGCAAAATGTTGGGGTTAGTAGTATTTTAATCAAAATTAATTGAATGTCTGCAAAGGTTATCTGTACTGGATCAGCAAAGTGTCACTCAAATCTGCCTTTATAGAAGCTATTTTCCAGATGGGATAATTTTAATAATGGAAAGTGCAATATCTAGTTATTGTCCTCCTGCCTGTATTTTCCTCTTTTACATTTGCTTCTAATTCACTTCCATGCATTTGCTTAATTGTTTTCTTTTTAGTCTAACTTCACACCTCAAGAATCAGTTTTGCTTATGTTACAGCTACTAGTGGGATCCTCAAACTTTGCAATTTCTCATCTCATTAGTTTTTTGTGGTAGCCTTTTTAGTTTTGTTTTTGTTTTTGTTTTTGCTTTGGTCCTTGAGCACTATAGTGCTTGATCTGGTACTTCATTTGCTTATTCTGCACTCTCCTATATTCAGATTCATGGGGACAAAAATAACCTGGCACGGACAATTTTGAGTAGCAGACCTTGCTATTTAAAGTAATTTTGTGCTTCCGAAAGGGAGGCTACTTGCTGATTATGTTTCCAAACTGTGTGCAAAGCATTTCATAATGCCTATTTTAGGAAAACACTGTGGGTATAATTACACAAATCTGTAGGAAAATAAGCAGATCTACAAATGGTTACCTGCTAGTGTCCAGTTTCTTTTGAAGATGCTTTTCAATGGCCTTACTGTGATGAGCATCTGTAGTTGGAAGGACTGCATAGCCATTGCCTCTTACTAATTTGGGTAGATGGAGGGGAGAGTACTAAACAGGACCTTTTGTAGGCTCAGGTATCTCTGTTTTACTAGAGATTCTAAGGCTGCAGTCTTAGAGATACAGAATGAAAAAAGATGCAGATCATCTAGAAACTGCAGGAAATTTTTCTGTTTCAGCATGCATATGTAGGATTGTGTCTAAGGAGCTGAGCTGCAAAGACTAATTTGAATCTTGCTCCTGTCATGTATTCACTGGATTGGTTTAGTTAAGCAATTCTATCTTAGCCTTCATCTTCCGTCTTACTACAGGCTTGTTGTAAAGATTGCAACTAAATCATGTATGTGAATTATACTGAACATGCTACACTCTGTATAAATATTGTTAATTACTATTAGTACTTTGTTTTTATTCATTGTAACAATTTCTAAATGCCCTTAATCTGCAAGGGTTTTAAGGATGGTGCACTTGCAATGGCTTCACGAAAAGTCATAAGGAGACTTTGTTTTTCCAAAGCAAGGCCCAAAGAAGAGTATCATGATGAATAATACAGATCTGCTGCTGAACATGAGTAGCTGTACATAAGGAATGGAGACCAGGAGGCAGCCCAGACCCACAGTAGGCTCAGACAGTGCTCTTAGATAGGGTGAGGGTTCACATGACATGAAGGTGGCTAACAAACCGTGGTGGCTTGCTAGCCAACTGCATATGCAGCTGGCATATTACTCATTTCCTCAGTCACTTGTGCTGGATGCAGGTGACTCTGAACTCCACCAGCATGACTGACTGACAACCACCGAGTACCCATGGCTTGTTCGAGAGCTGCGGGTGGTTTGTTCACCAGCCTAACAGCCGCCCTTGCTGAGTCTGGGCAACATGAGCGGGACATGGACTGACAGTCTGGGGCTGCAGACACTGCACTCCGCCATGGCTTAGGGTTGCACTGGTTATCCTAATGGGATTAGTCATAGCAGCTCAGCTTTAGCTGAGAGACGGTAATACACAGATTGAGAGTTAAGTCAGAGTCAGCAAGTTCCTAGGGCTTTATTGAGATTTTATTGGCTGCTCTGGTCACCTGATCCTGCAAATCTGTAGGTTGCAGTACATCTCCAGTCATCAGCAGGGTGGTGCTTCAAAAAGGCAGAGACTGTTCAGAGTGGCAGTGGTTTGTTACTACTAGATACCAGGTAGTAAGGCATCTGGACTGTGCTCCCTAAGTTACTTATTCAAGAAACTTGACGGCTGACAGTTTATCCCATTAAATTTCCAGGATTGTGGACCACCTGGGAGACATGTGTATTTTGTACCCACTTCTTGGAAGAAGGAGTGTGAAATAAACATATTAAAAATCAAGGTTCCAAAAGAAGGATGGCATATCACAACTTCATAAGCTCGTAGCAGGAAAAGCTTCTCCTCACCCCACACTTGATATTTCCAGCTAAAATCTGTCGTGTGTCCCCCCCCCCACACACACACGCCCCACCGCCTTTTCCAGTTCTTTACATTCAGAACAGAACTGCCTATCTTAAATGGTTATTTACTGTAATGTTTGCCTTAGAGCCTTCTTGGCTCCTGTCCATGTATTTTGTCCTTGGAGAGTTATTTCTTTTTCCAGATAAAGTGAGACATTTGTAATATGGAATAATATTCACTGGGACATGAGAGATTCTTGAACAATAATATTTCTATGGAATGTGAAAATGTATTGAAGAGGAGAAATTATGCAGGCTTCTCTCCCGCTTCCCCCAGCACCTGGAGCTTATGCCTTTGCTACTTCTGCTGCTGGCTCACTGTTGATTTCCATACATCACGCTGTCAAGGGCGATGGAGGGAGAACAAATGCAAAGAAAATATGGAAAACAGCCATGCCTAAGAAAGAGGGGTCTAAGTGAGAACTGCTCAGCAAGCAGCAAATATATAAGAATGTCCATTCTTGCCTTTCCCCATGCCTAAGCAGTTAGCTTGAAGAAGGAAGGAGAAAATTTTCAGTAGAAGTTAATGTGGTATTATAAGATGCTGATCCAAGAGAAAAAGAAGTAAAACTGGACACAACATTAAATTATGGTTTCAGCAGCACAAGATGCTCCAATATCAGTAAAATCCATACAAATTAAAGTGCAATACTGCAGCTCTTGTACCTTTCTTAGAGCAAAACTACTTGTCTTTCATGGATCTTGGTATGTGAGCTGGAGGTTTTCTTTAAAAATGCAAATAACATTGGATGAAGATGCCCTTATCAGGAATGCAACAGTGGCTAAGAGAAAGTTAACCCTTTTCTTTCTACCTAAGGAAATCTCCCAAAGCCTATACCAGCGTTAGCAAAGGTTTTTCGTCAGGACTGCAGTGGGAGAGGAAGGGGTCTGGAATGCATTTCCATGCCTTTTTCAAGCATGATGAATTAGAGGGCCACAACGAGAAGTTAACAAACTTTTTTCAGTTTTTGGATCACCACAGCTTGTTGTGGTTTCAAGTTGGCTTGTTCTGTAGAAGCCATAGTTAACATTAAGCATGGTTGGTTCAGATGACACAATGGAATTTGGATAGGCGAAAACGAGCAAAGGATTTCAAATTTCCCATGCCAGCACCAGAGGAGAATGGAGTACAGGAACAGAAGTATTGCTACAGCCTGTTCATGTTTGCCTGAACTATAGTTAGCAATGCATCCTGTTCGCGCTGGGCTGATATTTCAGGTGCTAATATATGGCTTCAACAACATATGACGAGGACATATAAAGCTCTAAATGGTTATCTAAGGGAATGTCTCCTTAAGTTCATCTGCAGAAGTCCTCCTCCAAGAAGCCCCCTTGCAAGAGGTGAGGAGGGCTATTATGAGGGATAGGGCTTTTTCTGCCATAGCACCTCAGTTATGGAACTCACTTTCCAGAGAGGTATGTCTGGTGCCAATGCTCCATTTGTTCTGGCCTCTGGCCAAAACCTTTTCATTTACCCAGTTTTTGAATTGCTGTCTGGTATTTTAATTATTTTATATCAGATACTGGCACGAAGGAGTTTTATTATTGATTTAATTGATTTTTTTTTATGTTTTGGTGTAAACCATCATGAAATTTTAAACAAATGATGGTATAGTATATTTTAAATAGCGAAATAGATAGCAGTTAGCTGCTTTACAGAAATGTTAAAAGTCTTATGAGCATGGAGAGGCAGTCATAGACTTGCATCCTCAACAAATACCAAGAGGAAAAACATTCAAGGAGAAACCCAAGAAAATTCACAAAGTTGAGAGAAAGGGGTAGAATTTTGCAGTATTGAAAACAGAAAATTAAGGAGCAGAGATCAAGGTTTAAAAAGATCTACTGAAACAGTAAGTGGATGCACTTAAAAGCCAATAAGAAAAAATCAGAATGAATACAGAAAGGGTACATTAACAAATGAAGGGGAAACAGTAAAGGAGTTCAAATGCACAAATGCATGGCCTCAAAAAATAAGACAAGTGGAGAAATGAGATAAAAGAGAGTGAGATAAAGGCAAGTGTGAATAAGCAATAAATTAGGATAATCCAGTTGTAATGAGATCTGTGGAAAAAAGCTGAAGCTGTGAACCTGTATGCTGGCATTTCCCAACCTCTAGATGTGCTGGACTTCAGATTCCATAATTTCCAGTCAGGGCAAGCTGGTTAGAAATGATGTTAGTTTCAGTTTAATACATCTGACAAGGTACCAGGATGGGGAAAGTGACAGCATGCACTTAAATGGAAATACCTTTCATTGAATTCAGTGGCACTTGCTTCTGAGTAGACCTGCACAGATTTGTGATAAGACTAAAAAGCAGGAATGGAAAGAATATGAGATGAACCAGAAAAAGATATACCTGAATTGGAGCAGGAAAGATGAGGAGCTTGAAATGCTAGCAAAAGATAATAAAATACAGTGGTGCCTTGTACTTCAAACTTAATTCATTTCAGGAGGCCCTTTGAACTCTGAATCATGCGAAGTCCAAATCAATTTTCCCCCTTAGAAATAATGGTAAGTGAATCAATCCTTTCCCAGACCCTAAATAATACCCATTTTGATAAACATAAACAGCAAATACGGCTTCCTGAGATGAATTAAATTTGAAGTTATATATGAGGGGTGATAAAAAAAATCTAGTGGATGTTTAAATTAAAAACAAATACAGTAAAAGAGGAGGAGAATTTTGCAGGGGATTAATGACAATGTGGATTTTACTATAATATATATTTTTTTCTGACTTGAGTGCCAACCAACTACATTTTTGCTGTGACCACATTTTTCCCACTTCTCTCGCAGTTTGAGCTTAGAAGCATCGTTTGAACCGTGGAACAATTTTATCTTGACTCTAATGTTTGAACTCTGGATTGTTTGAAGTTTGAGTCATTCAAACTGTGAGGCAGCACTGTACAAGGGGGAAAGTGGGAGCAGAGAAAATAATGACACTCTGTGTCTTAGGTAAATTAAGCTTGCAAAATGGATACATAGTTTTGAATTAGTTTCTATACACGAATCGGATCATGGTATATTTAATTGTATTACAAAATATGCAGCCACTGTGCAGTGGTTATTAGAATGCTGGGCTGGGGACCTGGGAGAACCAGGTTCAAACCACCATGCAACCATGAAGCTCACTGGGTGACTTTGGGCCAGCCATTCGCTCTCAGCCTAACATGCCCCGCAGGGTGGTTGTTGGGAAGATAAAATAGATCACTGTGAGCCACCTTGTGCTCCTCACAAAGAAGCAAAAAGGCAGGAATGTAAGAAATGGAATGTAACAATATTTAACATGTTAAATTTTTCCTGGTATGTGTTGTAACTGTTTTCAGAAACGCCTTTACAGGAAGTAAACAGGTCAGACTAGTGATATCCCTTGTCCTGAGGAAGAATATAGGCCTTGGTGCTCACTCATAATGACTGAGTTATATCATATCCAGAATTTGCAATTTTGAAATTAGTAGGTTAGGATAAATTGTCATTGAGTGACTAGTATCATTTTTGCTATACAGTTTTGCATATATGTCATATACCATTTCATTCAAGAAAGCCTTAAATGTTCAAATTAGTCAAGGCTTGCCTTGGATTTTTCATGGATTATAATGGGAGCTGACTTTAAGTGATGAGGTATACAGCTTTATGCAGACACTATGAGTGCTGGAATGTTTGGGGAAAAATAACTTCTCTTTTGCTCTTTGTTTGAACTTGTGCTGTGTTCATAGGTCATGTTGGGGTTGGTTTAACCCATATCTTCAGTTGGTAACTTTTTTCAGACTGATGAATCAGTTGTGCCGCTTTGATAACGTTCTTCAACTGACATTTGCATGAACAGTGGAGCAAATTTTCTAAAAGAGCAGACATATGAATTTTTACATAGATGTCAGTCTTTCTTACTTAGTTGAACAGGATTGCTGTTAAAGGTTTTAATATAGAGTCAGTAAAAAAAAAAAAGTGGGGAAATTTGGTCCAGGATTTTCTAGAATAAAAATAATGCAAAATTATCTTGACTCCTACCTAGTTTAACCACAGTGAACTAGCCATTTTAACATGGGGGCTTAATTCCTTATGCTCTTTGGCTATATCCTGAGTTTTGATTGATTTAAGCAGCAGCCCACTTACTGGGGAATAAATCCATCGAGTTTGGTTGGATTTATTTCTGAGTAGACATATATATGGTAGCATCCTAAGCCTTTGAGTTGGCTTTCCATGTGAAAATTGTGCTAAATGATGATGTGAATGTATTAAAATTAATTTTAATATTAAAATCATTAGGAGCTATTTGGATAGTTTATGAGAAGATCCAGAAGAACAAAGCCCAATTTGTCATTAAGGTCTATCTAGGAGTATGAGGTGGCTGTTAACAGTTCAGAGCACAAGAATGTTTCATTAATATTCATATTATCATTTTGAAGTAAGGACTGTAATAATTTGCTATCATTTCACCAGTGTGCTACCTTAAAATTGTTATTAATATTGAGTGCAAATTTCATGTTGTAGGAGTTGTTTTTGTTAAAAGCTTTGTCTTTGAGACTGCAAATCAGTATCTGTAACGAGCTTCCACAACCTGGCGTCCCCTGGATGTGTTGGGCTACATTTGGCCAGCCATAGCTGTGCCTGCCTGGCTGCTGGGAACTGTGACCAGTGCTTTGGAAGTTGTGCCTTCACCCACAATCCTTGCTACAGGTTCAGGTCATTTAAGGTGTGAAGCTTCTACCTGCTTTGATGTGCATTCTAATCTGGGTTGTTACTTGATTTGAAAACAGAGTGGCAAAATATACATAATGTAATACAATAGATGTCACTCTGATTTTTAACTTGGTAATGTTTCCTCAGAGTAAAAAAAGAAAAATGGGAATTCTGCAGCATTTATATAAATAATTGTACATCAGTAGGAATGAAGGAAATGAATCCTTTTTTTTCAGTGGAAGTACATTCTTCAAGAAATCAGGATAACTGAGAGCAACTTGACAGAGAGGCCAAGATATTTTAGAGGGGCCAATTTGCTAATGAGAATGTATTCTAGATGTCTCTTTAGTACATAAATTCCAGTTGGCCGCAACATAAGCATGCAAAAAATTGAAGATAAAAGTCCTACTCTTGTCTGTGCACATTTTGATACAATCCTACTTCCATACCGAAATGCAAGCAGGCTTTTAAACTCCACTTGCCGTTCAGCTGCCAGGGTTCAGTACTGTTGGCTGTATGAATGAATAAAATTTATCTGGCTTAAATGTCATGACCATTTTTAATAACTATAAAGTGGTTCTCTTAGGATTGTGAGCATACCACAGTTCCCTATTAAGTCTGAACATGGAGAACTGTGGCTTGCTTAAGGTACAGTTAGTGAAAGCAAGCTAGACGCAACCCACGATTTAAAATCCTGGTTTAAACCAAAGTTTGAATGTAGTTCCCCATGTTTGGATATCATGGGGAACTGTGGTTGGTTTAAAACAATACTGGATGCTTCCAGTGTCTTCCTTGTGGGCACAGAAGAGGGATAGGGGAGAGTAGACAAACCTGAGACTTGCTGTGGGATCCCTCAGGCAGGGTATTGTTACACCTGAAAGTACGGGCATGCTTATAATGCAGTATGCCAGGAGACTAGTGGGCAACCTTGGAAATCCCTGGGCAGCAGGAAAGGAGAGAGAAGCCCTGCTCATGCATTACTCCTGTGAAAAGATTAGGTGTGCTAAAGTGGGCACGGGGGTGTACATTTTACCTGCTCTTGCTGTCTTTGGCACAACCTCGGAAGTGGACAATCCCCCTGCATTGTAGGGACTACTTGTGCAGATTTCTGAACCATGCAAAGAACAGAACGTGGTACAGGAGGCATCTCATTTCAGAGGTGACACCAAAACAGTGTTAGTGGGGGCAGCAGGAGTCATACCGCTTTGAGCACAGGGCCAAACCTGCAGCCAAACTGCCCTCTCTGTTGTGCTCGCTTATTTCTCATCCTGTTCATGTGAGTAACATCTGAGTAGGTGAAATGGATGCTGTCAGTCAGTGGGACATAGAAGAGATAGAGCACAGCCACCCCATCAGAATGTGTAAGCCGACTTCACTTAGTTTTTTTCATCTCCTAGTTTCTGGAACCTTCTTACAAACAATGCAGTAAATCCATATATTTGATTAGGTGAAGTTTTAGGATGAATTACAGGTGGGATGCTGTTAAAGGCTTCAGGACAGATAATGGAAGACCCAAGTGATTCCTGGGTGGTCTCTGTTGCAAACAGTGCAGGGTGTGTGTTTATATCAGGTGAAAGGATTACAACTGGGGGGGGGAAGCATGTTGGTTTCCCTATCTAGACTTTCAGTTCAGCCATGTGTGAGTCAAGTGAGGTAGGTCTGATTCCTCCCTCCTCCTCCCACAAGTTCATCATTTATCAGGAAAACAGAAAGTAGATAATGGAGCGTGTGTGGTAAGTACCAGCATTAGTGGAAGCCTGAACATTTGAACCCCATCACTCTGGACTCCTGTCACCTGATTAATTTGTTTGAGCCATTTAGGTATATAGTAAGGTATTCAAGTGGATATTTTGTAAGGACATCTCTCGTTGCAGTAAGTTATTACATAACTTATTTTTAGATCTGCATTTTGTTTGCACTAAATGGAACAGAGGAGGGGAAGAGGCAAACAATGTTTATTTTGAATAAGGGTTACCTGAGGTTATCTATTTTTTGGCCTCCAGCTAGGCAAAGTTGGCAGTGCAGGTCACTAATCTCTCTGAATCCTAGAAAATCTGTACATTGCAAGAGCCCTTGGAATATATGAGAAAGTCTGCAGAATGCAGTTAGCAGTCTGCAAGTAATTCTGCTGAGCTTGCAAGCAGAAGCTGGAAGTTCACCTCAGCAATGTGAAGTGTACACTTAATCAGTACTTCACTGTAGACAGGCAGGAAGGCATAACTTGGGGGAAGGGGTTGTCTGGGCATCCCCCCCCCCAATCTACAAAGAATGAGACCAGAAGTGGGCAAGAAAAAAAAACAAATTCCATACCCAAGTGCTAAATCATCCAGACACTCAGTCTTAGCTAATTGATTTTTGTGGTGGGAAAAGGAGGAATGCCAACGATGGCTGAAGCCAAGATTGAAATCCAGTGATGATGCCACATCAGTGCAATTTGGCAGGCTGGAATTCTGGCTTTTATAATTTATGCTGGTGCCTTGTGTCTCTGTGTTCTTCCCACTGTATTTAAAGAAAACACACCTAACAACTGGATGTCCGTAGAAGTCAAACCACTTTTGCACTTTGTGTTTTCTTTTCCCTGTGGAATCTTTGGTGAGCGTCTGCCGGATCATTGTGTTTGCTGACCCACCAGTACTCTTGGCATAGCTGGTCTGTTTCCACCTACTCAGTGACCTCAAAGAGGACTTGTGAGGACAGATACTGCTAAGAAAGAGACTGACCATATCTACATTTTAAAAAGAAAATCTGATATTTGGAAGAGGGCTGCCAGAGTTTGAGGACAGTAGCCAGAACGCTACCATAGCAGCATAGAAATTAACTGCTTAGTGAGACTCTCTTGAGAAATAGCCTACTTCAACAGAGAAACCAAGGATTGCTGAGGAATTTTCTTTCAAAATAAATCAGTTGAAAACTATCTTTCTGCCTCTTTGTTTTGTATCCACTCTCTCTCTCACACACACATTTTCCCAGCTACTTTTATCACACCTGTCCTTAATTAATACTTTATGACTTAGTGTTACGACATCCTTAAAACTGTTTCAACCATCCCCAACCTGGCTTTCTTACCCTTCAGAAAGCCTCCCATCACCCTAGTACCCCCAGTGTAATCCAGTGTGGTGCCTTCTAGATGGTTCCCAACCTGGTACCGACTGGTTCAGGAATATGGGAATTGTAGTTCAGATATTGAGAAGACACATGATTGAAGAAGGCTGCATTAAGTTTGGGAGGAAGAATGGACATCAAGCATTTTTTAAACAAAGATTCTCATTTAACAGGTATGATTTCTCCATAAACCTGCTTCCTAGCTTGAGTCTGCTTTCATTTCCTTTTCCCATCTACCCATCTGCTTCCAGAACCCATGTGATTGTGCAAGACTGAAGAATCAAAAACATTTACTGATTATCTCTGCAAATTAAATCTTAGAGCTTCAGGATAGATTTTGGATGTTTTGCCATTTTAGCTCAATTTCTCTGGCTCTTAAATAATCAAGTAGAATTGAAAATATGAGATGTGTCATTCTTCACTAATTAAGTAGCTTTAAATATGTCCTGCCATGTTAGACTTGGTTAGCAACATTTCTGGTTGGGAGTTAATGCTCTTTATTTTAAACTAGAAAAACTAGAAATTGTGATGGGGAGGGGAAGCCATATAGCTTAGAAATAGCTGTGAGAAGGGGCAGAGGTATCAGCTTTTGTCATATCTGCAGCTGCAACACTAAACATTTTCTCCATAGGAATAAGAATTCTTTCTATGATACTAAGGCCAAATTGGAGATAATAGTGGCAGCCACTTAGGTTTGTTCAAATGAACTGTTGCTGATGTAGCTAACTTGGTCCAAAACAAATGTATTTATTGGTGATACTCTTGGGCAGGACTTAATCAGCTGTCTTTAAAACCAGTGTTTGTATTTATAAACTGTGTATACTCCCCTTCATTGGTGTCAGTTTAATCTCCTTGGGGAATAAGTTCTGTAAAATACGCAACTACCAAAAATGGGTAGTGGGGGACATGGAAGCACAATTGCTTCAATCTCTATGGCCCAATAGTTACAGTCCCAACATATGAAGAATGGAATTGGCCTTAAACACACACACAATGTGGAAGATTATTGGTTTTTGTCACTTAAGATCTGAGGGTCAGTCTTGATTTGAATATCCCTTTACCAGTTGCAAGTAAAAAAGAAGCAGTCCATCAAGGAGAACTTGGTTAGTTCAGCCCGCTTCCTACCTTTTTAATGTTGTTGCAGGCAAGAAGGAATGTGGTTTTATTGCATTTAACAAAGGTGATCTTCCAAAGAAATGATCTTATGTACATAGGAGAGTTTCTTCTGCCACCAGAAGACTGTATTATCCCATTCTTCGGTATATGTGGATTAGGCCTTGGTCACCTCCTAGAACTGTGCAGATTTTGGAGGGTAGAACGAATTTCATATAAATAGCTAAATGTGAGACTGGTCATGTGGCATTTAATACTTTGGTCACTATTTCTGACATAAGGTTGCTAGCTTGCACACTAATCAACAAATGAACACACTGCTCTGGGAAACAAAGTGGCTTCCTTGTTTGACTGCTCTTTTTTGTTATTGTGCTGACCACTACTGAGGTCTTAGACTGGTAACCATTTTTAAGGCACTCTTCATGCCCAAACCTGTTTTGGAGGATTCTCATTTATATGGCATACTGAAGAAATTGTTTGACAGTTTTTACTACTAATAACAATAGAGGAACTGAGAATATTGAATATTAGTATGTAAGTTCATTTCCTTTCCATGTCCTTCTTCATTTACCTAGTTGTTTTTAACCTCTAGAAACAATGAATTTTTTCAAATAATACACCAATTCTATCAGTAGCCTTTCTTTTAAATCCCTCTAAAAGATGGGATTCCATTCTAAAGTCATTCAATAGGCTACAACATGTTTACTTTAGTGTTTTATCAAGTCCTTGTTAACTTTAGTGTTTTATCAAGTCCTGTCTTTAAACTGCTTTAAAATCTTGAATGCTACAAGTTTTATTTTACTTTTTTTCATGCCATGAACTGCCCAGAGAACTTAAGCTTTAGGATGATATAGAAATGTAATGGCTAAAATGAGATTTCATGTCCTTTACAGCTGTTTGGAATTTTAATTTGTGCAAGAACTTGATTCCCCAGAGTGTCTAACTGAAATCATCCATGCTTGGGATGGGCTGTTTCAGTAAGAGGGTTAAGCTAGCCTAGTGTGTTAATGTTACTGTTATTCTTTCCATCTTTTACTGGGTACAATACTTCTCCCTTCAGATCTGCTTTTGTAATTCCAGTAGAATAATTAATAAAGCTGGTCTTAGTCTTTCTGCATCTTAATGCTTCGTTTTTTAAAGGATGCATTTCTTTAAGCTAGCCTTCCCCAACCTGTTGCCGTCCATATTAGTTGGACTGCAGCTCTAATACAGGAGTTTCAGCCAAAAACACACTGGAGAACAGGTTGTGGACTGTGAATGCTGATTGGAATGAATATGAAATGCATGATATGGAATCCATAAAGCTGAACTTAACAGTATTCCGTATGAAGAGGGAACTTTTACTTCTCTTCCATATAAAAATTACAACAAAACTCTTGTGAAAACAAAGAAGCAGTGATGTTAGGGCAATATTTGAGTGCTTGCACACACCATGTGTAGGTTACATGTCCCCCACCTATCCTTCACCTGGGCTCATGGTTCGGCATCCCCTATGTATATCTCCTATACAGATGGGGGAAAGAGGGTGGACATATTTTTCTTGTTTTGCATCAAAACATCTTTTCTTGTCTTATTATGGGTAATGATAATGAACAAGGTAGGGAACAGCTTCATAGCTGATAAAGGACATTACAGAAATCATGCTGTGAGTTAACTGTAAACTAAATTGTGTTCAAATCACCAGCCTTGGGGAATGGCCCCCTACTGTGCTTTCTTCTTTCTCTGTTTTCCAATAAGATTTATAATTTTGTTGCTGAACAAAAACACTGAAATTGTTCCACTAATTGTAAAGAGGCATTACTTAAAATACTAAAGTACTTGAGCGGCTTTTCTTACATTTTCACAGGAGTCTATACATTTTGCTTTGGCTTAGGGAGCTCGGCATTTGTTTTGCTCACCACTGGCTCTCCTGCCCTTGCTTTTCTGCACTTGTGGTGTTGTTATACTAGCTTTATACAAGGCTATTTTTGGCCAGCCCTGCCCTTTCCATGAATTCCTTGGCATTTGGTATACAGAGAATGTGGATAGCTATAGTACTGGAGTACCTGAGTATAGAGAGATCTAGTAGCTCTCAGAACCTGACAACACATAATGTGGCCAGTCCTGGATTCGATCTCTTGATGCCTTTTTGTTAAGCTGAAGTGCAGCCACAGGATAGGACAGAAATTGATTTGGAGACTGAAGCTGGAAAAAGGGGTGTTTAAGCCTCACTTCCCTCAGCCCCTTGCTGCTTTCCCTGCTGAAATCTGGGAAACTGCATTCTCCTGAAGAGAAAAATCCAGTGTCCCATAATGTACTTGCCATATTTCCCCAGTGGGAAGTGGGGCAATTTTTATTTTTTTAAAAAATGTAGTTCTGTAGTTCAAACAATATATAGTGTCTCTTGTTTCTAAATACCTTATTTAATAGTATTTTGGAAATGTTCTGAAAACGTAATGCATGTGTTCACTGCACACATTTTACGACAAAGAAAATCTTGCCCAGACTTGCTTTTATTTAATGTTTGACTGCCTCTTCTGTCTGTGGAATCCCCTCCTGATTAAAGGGTCAGGATGTGTCCCTGTACTTGTATATCTCTTGTGAAGGTTTCTTTCTAGACCTCTTGTAATACAGAGAAACTGGCAATTAGTGACCTTCTGCTTCAGTAGTTTCTTCTTCTGGGCATTAGACTTGATGTTATACATCTTGGCATGTGAAGATTTAGAGCATGGCCTTTGACCCTATCACCAAAGTAGTGGCTCCAGCTGCCAAAGACATAGGAGCGGAGTAATGGGAAAATGGCAACCCAGAGTCCTCCATGTGCATTACAGTAGGCTGAGATGTTTCTGCTTCTCTTATTCACTTAACTGTAGGAAAGGATTAAGAATGCAGCAGTTTTAGACTTGACTAATACATGGATGTGTGTGTAAGAGGGGTTTGAATGGCATGAGGTAGACCAAGAAAAAGGGAAATCCATATGGTGTATGTGAGATCTGTGCCCAATTAGTCGGTCAACCAAACTCAGCCCAGATGTTGGTATGTAGTTATCAGATGCTAACCTTTCACTGAAGTCCCTAATTTTTTTCTACCTTTTTCTCTGTCTTTCTCATATGCATGTGTATGAGAGAAATGCACATGGTGATAAGCTAATCCTTTTGGACTAAAGCTGTAGACAGTCTTTTGGGCTTCAGAGTAATTGAAAATAGGAGTTGACATGTCAAGAAAGCACTCACTTCAATTAACAACAGTGAAGTTTCAACATTAACTCTGAATGACTTGGGGAAAAGATAACTAGGTTTGACATGCTAAGAAAGCATTTTATGCAGCTTTGTGGTGGCTCTGAGTCTTTATCATGAAAGATTAGTGGCTCAATTAAAAACGTTAAAAATAAATAAATATTTTGCGTGACTTTGAACGCCTCTGCTGCTTAATTATAGTCAGTAAAATATTCCAGAGCTCAACTGTTGTTGGGAGCTGCCTGTTTTCAGTAAGCAGCTCCTTTCCGGAAGGAACGGCACAGGCTCAAGAAACATCAAGCCACACAACTGACCAAGATAAGAACACAGCTAAAAACCATCTAAGCTACATTAAGCTCTGGCAAATGAAAGGTTTGAATCCAGTACCTAAAATCTGGACCATATTGCAAGATATCTCATACCATTTCTTCCTTCATTGTATTTTGTTTCAGTTTATAATCCAGTCAACCACAATTTCGAGGTTCTGGTTGAGAACAAATATTACTTGTCAGTGAATATGAAAAACACACCTGATTTCTTCAGCATACTGATACCACCTTGGGATAATCTCTCCAGTCTTATTATACAGATGTTTGGAAAGACTTCTAGTTTAATGTGTACAATTTCCCAGGATGATAACAGTTTAACACTACAGTTTATTTTCAGTAACATGCAATTCAATAGGAACAAGGTAGCAAAACTGCATGCAACTGCTTCAGATGCAACAGGTGGCAATGACATAGGTACCTAGGCAGGCCGTCACAACATGATTCCAGCACAGGGAACTGCTGAACTGCATATAACCTAGCTGTTTACATAAACCACGAATTGCTGGACTGTTTACAATAGTGACCTTGTCTGTAGCCTTCCACACTTGCAATTTGTGCAGGGTGGAAATTTCTCAACCACAGTGGGAATAAATTTAAGGTTGGGCTTCCAATACTGTTTCCTAATTTAGGGCCTTGCTTCCACTTTGGATAAGTTGTCTAAATTGCTTGCTTGTACATATGTCCTCTTATTTTGCTAGCCCATGTTTCTTTTTCTAGCACTCTTAATACTGAAGCTCACCACTTCCCGACCTCTTAGAAGAAGCTACAACATTGCCTTATAGGCAGTCCAAGAGAAAAGATTTTGACAGTAATAGAGTAACTTCTTCCAGTTTTATTCAGATAACCTCCACTTGATCAAACAAGGAACATTTAAGGAAAAGCCATGCCCTTTTCTCTGCTTGCTGCTGCTGTTGTGGTGTGGTATCAAGTTGTCCCTGATTTATGGTGACCCTTTGAATGAAATACCTCCTTTCAGCCTGGATCAGCTTTTGTAAATTCATAGTTGTGGCTTCTTTTATGGAGTCTATCCACCTCAGACTTGGTCTTCCTTTTCTTCTGCTTTCAACTTTCCCTAGCACGATTGTCTTTTGCAGGGAATCTTGCCTTCTCACGATGTGCCCAAAGTATGGCAGCATTAGTTCTGCCATTTTTACTTCTAGGGAAAATTCTGGCTTGATAAACTTGCTTGTCTTTCTGTCTGTCTAGGGTATTCTTAAAGCTCTCCTCAAGTACCATGTTTCAAGTGCATCAGTTTTCTTCCTGTCAGTTTTCTGGGCAAACAACAGTTTCTTTAACTTTAGGACAATTCTGTAAAACTTCCATAGACTTGCTATCTGTAGTTTATAGCAATTATATAATTTCTTACCAGGGTTGCTAGGTCCTCTGTGGGAAGGTTTATTGGATTCTGAAAGAAATGCTGCCTACGTGAAAGGCATTGAAATCATGATTTGCTTCCGAGGTGTCTGTCATCTGTCCTCCCTCCTTCCCTCTCTCCCCCTTTCCCCCTCCCCTCCCCCCTTCTCTCTCTCTCTCTCTCTCTCTCTCTCTCTCTCTCTC
>NW_025335505.1:22576367-22603882 GCF_004798865.1 Varanus komodoensis | reverse complement strand
TCTCTCTCTCTCACACACACACACACACACACACACACACACACACACACACTTTCCATGTTTCAAAGAGTCAGATTTGTAGGCTCAATGTGAGTCATTGTGAAATGTAACATTTCCCTTAGGGTAATAGTTTATTGTCCCATGCGCTTGGGAAGCCCTCCGTTTGTGCAGCCAGGCACTTGCAGCTTTAAACTTAATCCAAATAAACAGAAATGCTCATTTCAGGATAAAGGCAAGTTGGTGGAAGCTTACAGCAGGACACTCCACTGGCCCGTCCAGATCCAAAAACCAGCATTTCTGCTAGTTTCCAGGGTTTTTTTTAGAACTGCAAATGCCCAGCTGTGTAAGCAGTGGGTCCTGGGAGCACAATGGAACTGGCAGACCCAGAATGACACCATGGATAAGAACATAAGAAAAGCCATGCTGGATCAGACCCAAGGTACATCTAGCCCAGCACTCTGTATGAATGGTGGCAAACCAGCTGCTCACAGGATCTCACATGCTGCAGGATGAGTGCAAGAGTTCTTCCTGGCCGACTACCGTAGAGCCTAAAAAACAATTCAAATTGATAAGGAGCAAGTTCAAAGTTTTAGACACCAACTTACCAAATGTCTAGGATTTTTTCGGTTCTGGCTGTAACCATGCCCATTGAGGGCTGCTTTTTGTAATTATACTTAATTACACAAACATTTAAAGATTTATCATGTACTTGTTTAAATTCTGCAATGTATGAAGTAGATACATGCATTCATTTTTCTGGGCTTGGAGTAAGTAGAACATAAACTTTGGTTGCAGAATATCCCTGGTTCAATTCTTGATATTTTTTGGTAATGTCCTCATATAGTTGGACTGTAAGGAACCTTTGCCTGAAGAACTGCAAACCAACAGTAATGGGCAAAGTATCTCCCTGTGAAGCAGCTATGGGAAATATGGAAAAATAATCAGATTTATGTTTGCAGTAATGAAACAAATTAATATGCTTAGCATTGCCTGTGCATTCTTGATTTTATCTGCTTAGTTCTAAATGTGTGCTTTAAGTTGAGTCTAATATTTTGTTCCTACTTTGTATTGCTGTTGCTTCTTCTAACAGCTGGATTGTCATTATTTGGAGTGAGACAGAAATGTGTTGTCTGTCCTACTGTAAAATTTCCCATCTAGACTTTGATATCGAGAACTTCAAAGAGCTTTCTTACAGTTAATGCAGGACTATAGAAACTCATGATGGGAATTCTTGCTCTATGGGCACTTGTAGAACAAGATATGATAAGGACCTTGTCACTGCCGCTTATTGCATCTTGGGCAGAAATTAGGGTGCATACTTGTAAAAGTCCTTATCTTGTGATTCAATGTAGCACTGAAAAGTAGGTCTTAAAAATGTACATCTGTCCTGACCTTTTGAAGCTTTATAGGCTCACAAAGCTGATTACAGTAGGGCCTGTAAAAATACTTATATCTTTGTCTGGAGAATCCACAGTCACTGTTACATAAAACATTGTGTAAGAATATTTGGACAAGGCAGAAAACATCTCCTACTCATCAAATTCCCTCCAATTCCCATATCTATTCTACCCACACCATCCCTAAGAAAACAGGCTCATTATTCATGTTCATGCTGTAAATGATAAAATCTTAAGCCCCTTTTTCAGATTTCATTCTGTTTTGTAGATTGCCATTTCCTCTAAGCATAGCACATTTTTCTCAGGACCATGCTACCAAACACCCAAGCTTTGTAATCCTTTGCATGCTTACTCAGAAGTAAGTCCCACTGTGCTCAGTGAGGCTTGCTCTCTTGTAAGCATGTTTAATATTGTTCCATCATAAACTTTGCAAGTGAAAAAGGAAATTAGTACAGGCCGACTCCTTCTGGGGGTTTTGCAATGGACTAAATGTTCACATTGCCCTCACAAGTGAGTCTTTACCAGCTTTAAAGGTTGCTATGGTTTCTTTTAGGCAATGTGTAGTCTGGATGGTACACCGTTTTTGAGGAACAGTGCTGAATGAAAGGCAAATCTGCTTTTCAGATAGTGTAAATTTGCTGAAAGTTATACAGAGGTTGAAAACAATATATGGAGGTTGAAATACCAGTGCAAAAACACCTTCTTGCGTGGCCCTGAACTAACTCAAAATATAAATGCTGTATGATCCAAAACACATTCTGGTATTTCATATGTGTGTGTAGTAACCTATGAGAAAGAAAAGTGTAGTTTAATTTTACTGTTGTTTTTTGAAAATTCATTTTAATTAATGGGGTCCTTATCTATGACATTTAATATTTTTGGGATTTGTTTTTCTCTAACATTGACCATAATTTTGATAATCAAAATGGTGTATCAAAGCTTCACATTATTTCAAAATGGTGTTACTACACTGTTTGATGTTTACATTTAGGGTTGGTGTGAAAAAAAAAGTATTTCAGAGAGAGATATGTATATTTGAATTGTATTCTCACATTTTCTTTTAAGCACATATACAAACTTTATTGACATAAAATGACTCAAGACTTTTCTGTTGCATATTTTCTTTCAGGGATGACTCATATCAGTACAGGGAATGATGATTTATGTTCAGGAGACTCAGTAATTAAGGAATTGACATGTGGGACGGTGAGCTGAACTTCCTTCCTGTGCAGGGCAGGTAAGTGAGTTATAGGGTCCTGTATAATACCACAAGCCCTTCCATTAGGACCTGCAGTTAAAAACAGAGGGATACTCCCTAGATGTTTTCAGATTGGAATAGAAACCCACTATGAGTATTGCAGATACACCCATTAATTAAAAGTGTCAAACTTTCTACTGTTCTCTTCCTGTTTAGTAATCATGAGGCTTCCTGTAACAAGCAATAAAGAGGGTATCTATACATTACATTAACTTTTTACCTAACTAATCTTAATACTGGATTTCAAATACTTTTATTATAAAAGGCTTGTTAGAAAAACATGAAGAGAAACCTCAATCATTGGACCAATTTCTCTAACTTGGTTCATTTCAGATACATTGCAGTACAATTCTTACTATCCCTAAATAGTATGGCCAATGGGAGTTTTAGACCAGAACATATGAGGGTCCCAAGTTGGAGAAAACTGTCTTACAAGAAAGTAGGGTCTGTGTATTTTCCCCACATTTCCACATATATTCAGATAAAGCTGTAGAAAGCATCTCTGTACTCATATTCATATTTTACTATTTTCCCCATCTGTTGCATCATTATGTTTCTGATGTAGATTAGTTTCAGAGGTTCTTCCAAATTTCCCCCTGTCCCTGTCTTTTCCCTGGGTTTCAGCTGATTTAATTGAAGATCTTCTAGTGTCACCTAAGTCATTTGCTTTCCACTACTCTAATGGCTTGAATTTCTAGAAATGACTCATATGCCTTGATGCCAGCCTCTCCTTGTGACTACTTCATCATTATCCTTGATTTGTTTTAATTTAGTGACTTTGCAAAATCAAATAAAAACAAAACAAAAAAATAAGAAAAATAAAAGCTGTTACAACTGAGTAACTCTGTTACAATGAATAGATATATACTATGTACCCACCTGCATTTTATGTATAGCAAAACATACAGCAGTTCCTAGGGAGGCTTTTGTAGGGATGGGTGAGAAATCCATTTGGAGGTGGGGATCCAGCAGCCCAGAGTCCATATTCCTGGTGAGCGTGCTTAGCATTCATTCATAACTTTTATAGTCTATGCTTCACAGTGTCTCACTAGCCACTGTGCTAGTGGTAGCAGCGAGTGTGGAAGAAGGTGGGTTGCTGGGAAGGGTACCTGCTGCACCCACTTGCAACAATCCTGTTTGCGCGCCCTGCAGTTTTCTCTTCACAGGGGAGATCACTGGTTGTGCCGCTGAGGGTCCGTGAGCATTCGCAGGCTTTCTCTGGTCTTCCTTGCTTTCAGGACCAGGCTGAGCACGACAGGAAGTCTGCTGGATGGATGGGTCCAAAAGGTTCATCCAAACAATATACTTATGCACAGGCTTGAACAAAGGCAGACTTAATATTCACACATTTGTCAATTGGTAAATTACACCTAAAAACAATGCACTCAAAAATCAGACACTTCCTCAAATTTTTAACTAATTATCTTCTTGAAAGTGGCTGTTTCTCTTTCCAATCTTTTAGTATTAGTTTTTCAGCTTTCAAAACGGTGCAAAGAATCACTGAAATCTTATATACAATATTTTGAACAACATCTTTACTACAGACTTAAAAAAAATGAAAACATTACTCTGTCAGCTCGGGTTTCTGTGCGTACATGCCACCCTTAAGAAAAAGAGATGATTTACAAATAGGAAATCTCAAACAGAATTTACACTTAGGTACTCCCTAGTCTATTTTTCTCTCTGCTTCTGTTCCCACCTCCTCCTCCCGCTGCCTCTTTGCCCACTGCAGGCAAGGAGCACAGGCAGCCTCTGCTCTATTCAGCCATGGTGTGTCACCAGTGAGTATTGGTGGAAGGTGCTGCAGGTGTGCCCGGCCCACTTCTCAGCTGCGGTGCATCATTCTGGATGAGTGCAGAAGAGGTCTGTATGGGAGGTCTCTAAGGCAGCCCCTTCCCTTCAGTTCCAGGTCTCTATTGGGCGTTCTGCCTGATGCTGGCAAAGTGGGATTGCTCCTGAGCAAACCTGCTCTGTCAGCATCGGTAGGAATGCTGGGCAAGAAAGAAGGTGACACTTTTGGCTGCTTTCATCTTGTTCTCTCTGTTATTCCTGTAGTGGCACCTGGGATATTGGGGGAGGGGGGGATGCAACCCCCAGCTGTTCCTGCAGAGGGGAGTTTTACAAAGCCCATATAGGTAAAATTCCCAGAGTGGGAGGGGTTAATATCTCATGTGAATTCTCCTACAGAGGGTGGAAATCCAGCCACCTGGTACCCACTTTTCAGACCTGTTAGAATGAGCAGCATTAAACATAACGCGCTTTCAAACATAGCTTAGGTTAATGTTATGAGTTTGGGATGGGCAGTGAAATCTGTTACGCAGGTGGCTAGATTCTTGTAGTTTGTGGCAAAAGTATAAAAGTAGGAAAGCATGTGAAGGAAGACAAGCCTGCAGCCAAAGGACAGCATGTTGTGCACTGCAGTGAGACAGAAGGCTGCAGCTGATGAAATTTCCACTTATGTGGAGCTTTAAAAGGCACACTTAGCAACTCAAGCTATCTAGCTAAACTGTAATTAGATCGGACTATTCCTGTTTAGGCTTTTTACTATTTTGCAGTGATTTGTGAAGGTTCTCTACCCAAAAAACCATTATCACATACCTCACTATGAAATAGAAAGCTATGAAAGTTGGGAAAAGCGGGACTATGCTTAAAAAGCATTTGTT
This sequence comes from Varanus komodoensis, assembly GCF_004798865.1. Lineage (NCBI taxonomy): Eukaryota > Metazoa > Chordata > Lepidosauria > Squamata > Varanidae > Varanus > Varanus komodoensis. The sequence goes on along the minus strand of NW_025335505.1, from coordinate 22,598,564 downwards.
TAAAAATTATTTTTGAGTCAGAGAGGATGGTTAAAAACCAAATCAAAGCAAACCAAAAGGCAGTAGTTAAAAATGGTAGGAAACAGAAAGCTTTAGAAAAGTTGTGGGACTTAGGAAGGGACCTCTGTCTTGAGTGGCATCAAAAATCATGTAATCAATATGATTTGCACTTAGTTTGGATGATATTTTTCCAATTTACAGTTGCAGTTATCTGGGTTTTCAGTTTTCTGTGCCATGCTAGTCCACCCGCCCATGTAACGCACACAACACCAATTCCACTGTATCTGTGAAGATGCTGACCTAGCATCATGAGAAGTGATCTGATTAAGTGTTAAGTGTTTCACACCACAGCATTTCATCTCTGATAATGTACATGAGGGAAATCCCTTTCATACTCAAGTAAATGAATAAAAAGAAACCATTTTCACACCTGAAGGATTTTGTGAAACTTTGGGTCCGTTATGCCTGTATGACCCCAGATGCAATTCTGTTGGACTAATGTCTACCACTGTTCAGAATGCCAAGCAGAATCTTCATCCTATGGAATAACGCTGTTCACAATACTTGCTGTTCATGTTGTCCTTTTTCAGCCCCAAACTGGTTTTGCAGTTGATGTTTGTGTGTTATATATGACAGTATATGTTTATATACCAGAAGATAGATTTTGGTAACATACTATGGTCCGGTTGCAGTACGTATGTTCAATTTCTCATATAGTTTGACTCATCTTCAACTATTTTTTCAATTTATAGTGATAAATACATGCTCCCAGTCAGATTCTACAAAAGTGATCCCACTCAGGCAGCAATCCTGGCATGACTGCATCCATTTTATTGACATCGGCACCTGTCTTTCTAACTTGGGACCTTTCATTTGCCTTTGCCAAAGGAGAGGCAGATCAAGAATACTGGGGGCAAGCTTCACTCCTCTTCTTGGTTTTGTAGGGAAAAAAACACAGTCTCTTTGTTGGAACTGAGTTTGCCACACTGGGAATGTTACTGACAGAAAGCTTTGCCAGAATTCCATATTAATTATTGCACCATTTTTATACAAACATGGAATTTCATGCTAAAATAAGAGTAAATAAATTAAAAGACATCAGTATGCTTGATTTAAGCAAACTAATACCAGCAAGCTCTTGCCTTGCCCCCCCCCCCCCCACCACAAAGGTTTTGTTGAATAGAAGCATTAAACTCCTAGGAGCCTACACAACTTTCAGGCCTCATACCTCATCATGTGCAATGCCTGAAGCATATGTTAATTACATATACATGCAGTGGCAGGAATATATGTGTGATTTTCTTATTGGAAATTAAGATATTCTAGTTTGGTAATCTGGCTGACACTTTGCTCAAACCTAATATATGCAGTCAGCATAATGTACGTCATAGAGCCTGAGAGAGGTGTGTGATTCACCCAGAAAGCTTGCTGAACAGTTTCCCCGCCCCGCAACCTCCTTGAATTACTGTTAACCAGGGCTTGCCTGGACTGTACCAGAACCATGTATGCATTTTCTAAAGTACTGTTCAACTGATGTGGTGAGTCAGACTATTGCACAGCTGGGAATTGGCTGTTCTCATCAGGTAGTGTGTTTTAAAATTATCCTGGAGTGGAGCAGTCCAGTTACACAAGGGAATGGTCCTGTGGAGCCCTAGACATCACTGGGAGATCATAGGATTGTGATCCTATGTGATCATAGGATTGCAGATCTGAGGTCAGATATTGTGCTTGGAACTTGGAATCAGAACTCTGACCCTGCTTTGCTCCGAGGTCAGGAAACTCGATGGGGATGGGGATGGGGATGGAGAGGACTGGACCAGACCGGACCCAGGAAGCAAGACATCCAGAAGCTGCTCCAGTCTCCATCTCTCTCCTTTGGAGTTGTTCCAGCTCGACGTGTGCCAATGCAGACTAGGGGGGTGGGGAGGCATAGATCACCTCTGCACCTCCTTCTGTCCTTTGTTCAGTGCATGTAAAGCTGTGATATTGCCACACTAGAAATGTGCATGGACATGCATAATATACTAATTGTGGCGTATGTGGAGATGCCGTGTATTCGGAGCTCTGTACCTACTTGTCTGCCTCCAATTCATGGCTTTCTTTCTCTTTTTCATCAGTTTGGGCCACAAAGGCGTTTTTTAAAAGTCACACTCCAGTAACACAAATCCTGTGGAAATTTATTCAGGAATGCAGTGGGCAAGAATACTCCTTCCATTAATCTTGAAACTAGTTAGGTCAAAGGAAAAGCTGCCATGATTTTTAAAAATTGTTACAGTCCAGGTAACAATCCTTTAAAAAATCCCATTGAATTACAGTCATGCAATAACTGAAACATTTACAGATGTAAAGAGTATGCAAGTAGTATGTATATAAATTTTATTTTAAAAGATGATGTATTGTTCTATGGAATTGGTAAATATCTTCAAAATTATGCATATAAAAGTTCTCTCCTTTCAAGAGATGGTTTCATGGCTAGAATGAAAGAACTGCATCTGCTTGTAAACCCCAAAGTTCCAGTTTTCAAAGAAAATTTACGAAGGATGCATCCTAACACCTCTGATATTCAAAGTAGCTCAGGTTCTGTGACTCAGATCACCTGCCCTCTTCTGTCTCTGCTCTAGTTTAGTGTTGTATGGAAAGTTGAAGGCAGGTCACAAAATAAGTTTGAGAGAAAAAACTGGGGAAAAAGGCTTTTCAAAACAACAGAGACTTCCCAAAATAGAAAAGTTGAAATTTTGAAAATGAGTAGTTTTGAAAACAGGTCACCACTTTCTTCTTTTTGAGTCACTAAATTCGGTTGTTCGGATGTCCTGGTTGCTTCTAAAAATAATACCCACTTTCCAGTTACCATTATGGTATAGCATGAAATGTTAAGGTGGGTCAAGATAGTTTCCTGTCCTATGAAGCTTGTCTTTAACTTTCTAGACCAAATTAAGAAGTGTGAACACTTAATACATTAAAGGTTGCTGTAATTTTGTCAGATGGAAATTGTTATGAAACCTTTGCCACGTTGTTTTTTTATTTTTATTTAGTTGTGCTTGGCGATACATGTGATCCTGAGAAAAATTGACAGTGGTAGTAAAATTATTCTTAGGGAGAGGCAAGTTGGTGAGTTCTGGCCACCACACAAAGGTGGCTTGAAATCCCTTCTGTCTGTGGTGATCGCATGATTCGCCACTGCGGTGGAGCTTCAAACCACACAGAGCAGATACACTCTTTAGCACATCGCCATAGAGGTCCTAGAAGTCATTTTGCAATTGTATTCTGAGCTGCTGATAGTTGCTAGAGTCCTGCCATGATGTAAGGAAACCTTACTATTTTCATGACATTGTTAGAAAACACGGAGTGGCCAGAAATAAGGTAATTTTCACTTTGCTATGTGACTGAATTCTAAGCATGACCAGTTCTTCATATTATTGAATGCATACACTTAGTGTTGGCTGCCAGGTAATAAATGACCTTCCATATCTATGGCCTGTTTTGAGGATTATAGTGGTGTGCTAACAATTGCCTGATGTGAAAAATGACTCCACATGAACAGTATGATAACCACCACCAAATGCAGCAGCGTGAAACGACTTTCATGTGACTACTATAATGTATAGACCAGTCCTGGGAGGCCTGCGATAAGCTTTAAAACATCTTGAGCTTCCATGACTGTGGTGTGTTGGTAATAGTTTACTTGCCCCTGTTTCCTGTCATTCTGTCTAGGACCTCTGATAAGGAGCTGATAATGGCATCATTTTGCATGTTACCAGCGTGTTTTCCTTTGTCGCTCTTTCCAAATGTATTATGCTTTCTTTTTTAAAGGTGGTGGAGGAGGGAGGGAATTTCAGCTTCCTTTGCTTGACCTATGGTATGTCTGCTTGTTTATTTTCTTGTCTTTTTTTAATGAATGAGACATTCTTTTCCTTTTTACATACCTCAGAGCAAGTGTCTGTTGACGCAGTCATCTTTCCTATTCAAAATGCTGGGAAAACTTTGGGACGATCCAATGGCCCTCAGAACATTTCTTTTTCCTAACCCTAACCCACTGCCAGTGGTTAATGTTTCTTTATTTATGAAGAACTGTTAATATCAGGCCCTGTAGAAGAATAATGATGCTTATTTGGAGTGGTCCATGAAGTGGGAGAGGGAGATGTCCCAGATGTGGCTTTACCTGCCACATGATATTAATTGTAAACTTCCCTTTTTTTAAAGGCGTGAACTTATGTAGAGTTCTAGATTGATTCTGGAATCCTTGCTAAGAATCCTTGTTTTTAGGATAGTGAGGAGGGGCACAGGAAGCAACACATAGATCATTCATGCTATCTTAATGTTAAGATAGGCCTTCAGGCAGCTCATGGGTATAGGTGAAGAGGTCTGGGACCCTGTGCAGGTTAATAATCATATGGTGGCTGGTGGGCTGGACAGATAGAGAAGGAAAATATACCAGTACCTCACTAACTGTTCAGGCAAGACTTCAAGTAGGCTTGAGAAGAACTTGAGATGAGACAAGGCCGAACTTCAGGCAAGGAAAGGTGAGATTTCAGGTGAAGTCAGGCAAAACAAAACGGAGCCTCAGGCATGTTGAGGTGAGATGAGGTGAATCTTCAGACAAGGTGAGGAATGACTGAGTTGCGAGGCAAGGCTCCAGAAGTCTGTAGAGCAAGCACACTGGTTGACATATTGCTCTGACTAGGGAGCCAAACCTTGAGGCGTTCGTTATATAAGGCCAATGAGGCTAGTACTGGTTCTCCATATCACCTGATCTGGCTGTACACATGCCAGCCATTTCAGGGTGGAGCTGTGCTGCAGCAAAAATCAGTCTAGGGACTCATCCTGCCCAAGAGCTGCCCCAGTAGCATTGAAAGGAAGGATGGCAAATAGGCCATGACCCCACTGCTGGATTTCCTAGTTTGTACTCACTGCTCTGGTGGTGCTGCAGGCATGACTTTGGACCTAGCTGATTCTGAGATACATTTCAAGCCAGACTGTCCTACTCAAAACATAAATACAAAAGAAATTAGGTTCCCCAATCATCTTTATAATTAAGGGTCAAAGAGTAAGTTCTATCCCATGTTCATTATAGCTGGTGTGATACAAGTATGCACATAATGGCACTATTTTAGCTACATTAGTGTTATTTAATGAGAGCTGAGGTGCTTCTAAACAAGACTTTTAATCACACCATCACCCTGCCACATTCATGAAATTTTCTGCGGTTATGGGAGACCGTTTCATTCATCTCTCATCAATAACCCTCCTAAGACTTTCTACCACTGCTTCCATTTTTTTTCTCTTATTGCCCAAAACCCATTCAAAAAGAAAATCAAAATAACTGTACACTGTCTTTTGATCATTGGGGTAGGACCCCTAATTTTTGGAATAGTTTCTAAGATGAGATGTCTAGGAAAGGTAGGGGCAGTTCAAATAATTATATTGTAATTGGTAAAATTCCCTGGCCTTGAAATTGCTATTTTGACTGGTTGAACTGGTTTTGTCAGTGCTGTGTCATGTGGAAACTCAGTGACTCATCTTGTTCTGGTTCAACACTCTTCTGGAAAATGGCAAGCTAGAACACTGAACCAGCAATTCAACCTGCTCAGATGCTCAGGATAAAAAATAATATTGGGACCAGTTTGGGCATTGCATCAGCCATGTGAACACCACCGAGAATATTTCCTGCTGTGTATAAGCTGTAATGTTTGTGAACGATTTTGAGACTGGTTCCCTTTTGCTTTACATGCTACTCCTGGTAAAGTAATGGCTCACATGTCTTTGCATGGAAAATGAGTTAAGTTTGCTTCTTTAAAAGTAAATGACCTTGAAATCAATAGAACTTCTAAATACACCTGTTTAGAATTGTAATGTCAGGAAGTAATAGAATTGGACAGGATTGTAAAACTGATGAGCAGTGGCATTAAATCCGGCATTGTGCTTTTCCAGATGTCTAGCTGCCCTGCTACTTGCTCCAACTGCATTACACTCATTCACACTGACTCATCCTAAAGGTCTGCAACAGTTTATGTCTTGTAATAGGAGGAGACAGCCATAAACCTGGCTTTGGCAAGATGGCTACTGTCCCAAAGTAGACTCTAACTTTTCTTGTCATAAAAACACTATTTGTATGCCTGGACAAATGTTGAAACAGCAAGCCAGTTTACACATAATGGTGGCAAATTTTGGGTTAATTAACTGCTAGTTTACTGCCGTGTGCACTGTGGCCATTTTGAATATTCTGCCCCAAACTGGGGCAATCAGAGTTGCTACATGATGTCTGAGCCTGGACAGTATACATTAATCTTGGGATAAACAAGCCACAGGTAATCTATAATTAGCAGTTCGGTTAAGTTTGGGGTAGTTCAACTCATGATTAACCTAGAATCTGGATCTCATCATTAGCCCAGTTGGTGGCGGATATTTCAGAAAGCTGCAGAATGGACCTGTGCACACTGTGCTAATTAGTTGTTAGTGTAATATATATTGCAAAGTGACTTTCTTCTTTTTCATACATTTATTAATTTGATTTATGCAACGGCATTCAGTAGTCCCAAACGGGATTCTCTGGGTGGTGGTCATCTACCTGGATGCCAACAGTTTGGGGATTGATTCCTGTTATGCTAGCATAGCTTTACTTTCTCTGTATACACCTAGACAGACTGGGAAGAAGGATGCAAGTGCCTTTTGATTGCAGATCCGTTGGTCGTCCTACTGTGCCAGCATTGCCAGTTATGGGCTTTAAGTTCCTGCTGGATGTACCAGATAAAATGCTGTCTTCAAATAAAATTGCCTCCTGAAAATACCATGGAATTAATTGGAACTCCATGGAGGAAGAGATCCCTAAGGAATGTGGGGGACCTCAACTTACCATGACTGACCTTAAGCACAAATATGGAGTGTTTATTGACCCTTTTCCTACAAATGAGGACTCTGTTCTCTCCATCCCCTGCCTATGTGTGTTGTAAATATGAGTACAGAGAGGTGCATGTTCAAGGGGAAATAGCTTTCAGAAGAGACACTTGATTTTCATACTTCCTAGGCTGTCAGTCTGCCCTGCTGCCATGCGGACTGTGCCTACCCTTGTATAAATATCCATGTTCTCTTCTGTGTCTCCACTGTGCAGTCTAAGATGAACTTTGTCAAGGTGAGGAATTAACAAAAAGAATCTGACATTTTCTCTATAATTTGGTAAACAAGTACTGATTTAACAAACAAGACTCCCAAGGAAAACCACCATCATATCACAAGCAAATATGGAAAGATACATTTAGGTAATACTGTAGACTCCTGTGGCTTGTGTACATAATGCTTGGCTAGGATTCCACAGCGTGCTGTATCATCCAAACCTGGGTAGCAGAAGTTGTGCAAATGTTAAATGACATTCATATAACCCTGTAACAGGCCTTGGTTAGGCAAGAGCTGTTTCACTTTTGCACAACCTCTGTCGCCCAGGTTTGGGTGACACAATTGGCTGCAGCTTCAATATGCAAAATGACTGGATGTACTGCAGTCTACCATGGCTTAAAATAATAAGCCATGATGGCTTATTTGATCATGTCAAGTGGCCCATTCTGTGTTTTCTGCACGTTTTGTTAAAGGTTAACAAAACTGTTTAACCATCAATCCGCTGCATCAAGTTGATTAATGAAACTAATTTTTGCAGTGACTTCTTTAATTGCTCTTCGTTTATCAGATGGAGGGTGAGTGAAATTTTGATTGAAGCAGCTGCCTGGAGTGTTCATTCACCTTGTAAATATAGCTCGTTTTGTTACACTTCCTACCCGCTTTCCAAACAGGCATCACTCTAGAAGCATGGAATTATAATATGCATGTGATGTATGCCACTGTGCCCATTGCTTATGTTGCTTGCTGGATTGTAAATTTTCCCTTTGACACGATTAATTATTCCTTTCATGACACATAGCTATAAAGTAATGGCAGTCAGAACTTAGCTCCTTAGAGTTTTGTAGTTTTCTCTGCTATCTTTTATGTTTTTAGTGGGCACTTTTGCCCTGAACAGAATATGAAATCAGTGCATTTTCATTGGTTCATCCTAAAACCTGGAAATAAGATGGTATTTTTCCCCATAGAGGAGAAGGAGGCATGATAAACAAATCAGCATTACCTGTGGTGTGTACACCCATCCCACTTTCCTGTTTTGAAAACAAGTTTGTAGTGTTCCCAGAACTGTTAGCCAAGACAGATCAGAAAATAGAGGTGTGTGCTTCTGTGTTTAGGTGTGTATTGAGTTCGCAGACAGATACACCACAGTCTGATCTTGTTAGAGAAGTGTTCTGTCTCTAGCAAAGCTAGGGAAGTATTTACTGTCTGACAATGTTTGGCTGTAAACACAGAGGCATAAAAATAGAGGCATGTCAAGTATTAGGGGTGACTCTTTTCTCTGTTGGGTACAAAATGCAAATAAAAAATGCTTGCTTGAAGATTTCAGGAGCGTTTGAGTTTGGGTTGTAAGCAGCTTCAGGGATGCAGGCATTATCAACCAGAGAGCCAAGATATGAAATTGAAGACATTTGATGGAAGGGGCTATTTTATCTTTCACGGGCATTGTTAGATGCTAGTTGTGAAACACTGACATGACAGCCCTGGGTACCACTTGCAGGAGTGATGAAAAGCTAGCTGAATGCCAGCACAACATACATGGGAAAAACACAGAGATAGTTCCAAAACTGCACTTTAAAATTGCTATAAGAAAAATGCATAGCAAAGCAGAAAGCTGTTGGCCACATGAAGCAATAATTATTGCTGTTACCTTGTATTTATAGCTCACCCTTTTTCCTCTTGTGAAGCACCAGGGCAGCTTACAGTTTTCTTCCATTCCATCCTCAACAATGACCCTGCAATGTAGGTTAGGTTGGGAGCCCATGACTGGCTCAGATTTACCCAGTGAACTTCATGGTATAGTGGGAACTAGAACCTGGGACTCCCAGGTGCCCAGTCTAGTGCTCTAACCCCCACACCAGAATGAGGATGAAACAGAAGCTGCAGTGTTGGAGATGAACAGTAACGTTTTGGCTAATCCCTTGGTGAGATCTGTTTCTGGTAAAGAGGAAACACTTAAAGGATGAAAGAAAGAAGACATGAGAAGTGGTAACTGTATGAGGTGCTGGAACTAGTGTTTTCTCTGAGCAGTGAGCTCTAGTAGCCCTACATCACACTAATCACTTTGTCATTGCATTGCTAGAACGGCCTCTGTGTGCAAGTAGAGGGGATTTGATACACGCACATATAAATTTACTAGGTCCCATGTGTGAACTCTTTCATGGTATGGCAATTCTGTATTATCCTGCTGAGTAAGGTGCTTGTGATTTAAACTTCCCAAGGATGGATTGAGAATGCCGGTGTGGTTATTGAGTGAAACGGAAGTAATGGCTATATTCTGAGCTTATAGGAAATTTAAAGAAGTGCTCCAAGACGATCACTTTAATGGGGTGTGTGGTGGTGGTGGTGGGTATTTCTCTTTTGGGCTGAAAGGGGGACCTGTGGCTTGGAGTCTAATATTATGCATCTGTTGACATAAGCCAGTTCACAAGATGCCATGTGTCCATTCATCTGGACCTCCTTGCTGCTGCTTAATCTGCTCTACATGCGCACGTGTGTGAATGAGTGAGTGAGTGAGAGAGGGAAGGAGGGCGCTTTTTACCCAAACCTGTTAATCCAGTGTATGTGCTTTTGGTTCTTGTAGAATTTGGTTTTTCCTTTCTTGCTTTTCTGGAGCAGAAATGATAGGCGCTGATGCAGTGTAGCAGAGTAATACAGTCACAGAAGTGGGGAATGTGTTTTGTTTTGCTCTGAGCAGTAATGCTGCATTTTCTCTACTTTATCCCCCTCTGTAAAAGTGCTCTTAAAATAACAAGTGTCACAGTGCTGTCTAAAGACTCATAAACAACTGTAAGTGAGACATGATAAGAGCAAAAAATCTCAGAAAGAGCTATGTTGCCCCAGCTTGATTTTGGCTCTGGATCTTCCTACTCTTGCTGTGGCTTTTCTTGTCATCAGCAGTGGCTGCTTTTACTGACTTTCCTGTGCAGAAGGATTTCCCAGCCTTGTTCTGGACTGTGGCACATCATCTTTATTCTGTCCTGCTTCATCCAGCCAGCAGTAAGCAGCTTTCAGATTTTTCCTGGAATCTCAAGAGCACACTAGAAAGGCAGCTGAGACATTCAGACTTCAGAAAGAGGCCTACCTTAATGATCTGGCTTGATTGTAGCTGCAGATTGACCCAATAAATGCTAATGATCCTGGGTTCCTGCAGTCCTCCTAGTTTCCTCTTTCTGTTCCTTTCTCCTTAGGAGTTGAAATCCAAGAGCTGGTTTCAACAAAAGGCCCTAGAGGGTGGGGGAGATGAAGGGAAAGACAAGCAGATAACAGCCATACGTAATCAGCATTTTATTACCATCCTCAGGAAGTGGGGATAGTTTAAAGAAGGAAAGAAAGAAAAGAAAGTAGATTGGAGCAAGGAAAGTTAATTATGGTGAGGTATTTGACAGGAAATTACAAAATGCAGACAGACAGAAGAAACACACTTCTAAAAGAGGCTAGGAAATCTCCAGTTACTCCATGCTGTGTATTCAAAATCCCCAAGCAAGTGCTGAAAATAGTAGTTTAAACAAAAGCTGCCTTATCTGATAAAGACATTTTGAGCACAAAGGGAAATTTATATATTAGGCCCGCAGCCTTCAAATAAACTGATGGTCTTGATAACACCATGTATTTAATTGTGGGAAAAAAAAGTTTTCATTTGAATGACTTGCAGATGTAGAAAACCCTGACTTAGTTTATCTTATACACACATGTGCACATGTGAGTGTGTGCACACAAATATATACTGCCATTTTTTGTAAACACTGTTTATCACTGTTTTGCAGAAATTATAAAGGTAGACTTATGGATGTAGACTGAAACTGATAAATATGTGCATATTTTAAAAGCTTCTCTGTAGAGCTGATATGATTGATATCACCTGTTAGCGTATGTAGATGGAATAGTGGGTTATCCAGTGTTGGAACTGAATTTGAATAGAAAAGCAGCATGGTAAAGGAGGGTGCAAATTTTCCATAGCTTGGTGGAGTTCCACCAGATTTATCACCTGTAATCATTTCATTGTTAGCTTTAGTGAAGGAGCTTGATTAGCTTAACAAACGCCATTTGCTTTTTGTAAAACTGCTTGCTTTGGAGAGGAAAAAGGGAAGGCAAAAGAACGGTTGATAAGGTGAGACAAAGAGGCAGTGAGTGAAAGAAGGCCCCTCACGCCAGGTCTGGCACGCAGTGATCACGCTCCCCCTGTGAGTGGATGGGACACGTAGATAAGCGCCAGCGCGAGGTCAGGCATGCAGTGGACATGCAGGACCCCACAAGGGGATTGGGTAAAGGGACAGGCAGACCCTGAGAGGGGATTGGGTGAAGGAACAATGGGGCGAGACTAAGGGAAAGAAGGTTAAAAAAAAAAAGTATAAGAAGAGTCAGTTGGAAGAATGTGTGTGTGTGTGTGTCGCTTCCTGCCTGCGTGTAGGGAGCGGACACCAGGTTGCTTTGCTCAGCTGAATAAAGAAAACTGAACGAATCTCTGCCTGACTGAACCTCACTGACACTTGATTTAGTGGGTTTGTAAGTCACCTGAATAGCAGGGACATCAACATTAGTATGGGCTGCTATTTACTACGGCTGCTTTGCTGACGTGTAAGTCTGGGAAACTCCCTTTCCCCTTTACCCATGGAGAGAAGGAAAGAACTGGTGTTCATTTTTCCCCTGATGGTTTGCTCTTCTGAGCTGGCAGCAGTTTCAAAGCTAGAAAGAACAGTGCCAAGTGGCAGGGGCAGTGTGGGAAGGGAAGGCTGACCTATGACATCACACTAGAGCCAGTAAAGGTTGTGAGTTGCCTAATGTCATTACTGTTATCTCCAAATATAAACAAGTAAACTTACCGTCTAGCTTTGGATGAAATAGTTCAGCCTGGGTTCCTCTAGATGTTTTGGACAACAAAACCTTTGGACTCCATCACCTTTGACCCTTGGCCATGCCATCAGGGCTGATGGGAGCTATACTCCAAAACATCTGGCGAGCACCATATTGGTAAAGACTGTTGTTGACTTATGGGGGAAATGTACTGTGATACCAGTATCATACGACTTAGTTCAGCAATGGATAGTATTTTAGTGAACGCATACTAGCACAGATCATGTTCAAAGATACTACCATAATGTGGTGCAACTGCAGTACCTAGGAACATAGGAGACAACCTTATACCAGGCCAGACTGTTTGTCAGCTAGCTCCAGTTGTCTGTTCTAATTACCTGGTTTTACCTGGCAATTTTTCATTTGAAACTTTTTTGAATAGTCAGTTGTATAAGAACATAAGGAATTTGCACCTTACCTGTTTGTCCCTTTCAGGATGTGAAGAACTGTAGATCTTAAGAACTTCCCTCTGTGAGAGACTAATGAGCTATAACATGGGACCTAGAAGTGATAGCTAAATTAATTCATTAGCATAATAAAGGAAATAGACAGAAACGATAACATTAAAGAAAAGTGGGAGCCTTCTGCTGATTATTGCAAAAAGAATTTAAAATGTTATTATTATATTACATTTATAGTCTGTCATTCTTCCTCTGAAAAGGAACCCAAGGCGGCTTTTCTTTTTCTATGTAGTCTTGAAATACATATAGGGCAGAATCCAACATTGCCACTCTGCCATGTCCTCCAGTACAATTCCAGTAGCGTATGTTGGAGTGACTGCTTTTTGGGAACACCATTGCACTTGCATATGCTGTTGGTGTTGCACTGGATGTGGTCTACACTAACACTATGTTAATGGTGTAAATGGGCCAGCAAGTTTGGAGACTCCTCGATATTTATGTCATGTGTATTCTTCTATAAGGATTTATTCTGAAAACATCAGATTATTTTTCTGCATTACATTTATAACTCATCTTTTTTCCTCTTGTGAGGAACCTAAGGCATTGTGCTTGGTTCACTTCCACTCAAACAACGGATGGGGCAGATGAGACTGAGAGTGAGTGGCTTGACCGAAGTCACCTAGTGAGCTTCATGGCTGAATGGAGAGTAGAACCTGCATCTCCTGGATCCCCAGCCTAGCCTCTAACTACTTCCCCACCTAGTATAATATATAATGTAATGCATTGCTTGTTTTCTTTTTAAGTACAGTAACATTTTGTTGTGCTTTTAAGAAATTCACACAGCCTATGCTGGCTGCAGTGTGGCTTCATAGGTCAGGGTTCCTCCTTCCCACTGTTTCCAAAAGCTGCCTTTTTACTGTGGTGTATGTTATGTCATCCTCAGTGACAAGTTTACTGCACATGCAGATGAAGGGATATAAAACCCAAGGTTTGGACAGGAGGAGAATTCTGCTTGCACAGCAGAAATGGCTTTGCCTAATGTGACACATACTTCCCTTGCTTTCAGATAGTGGGATTTAGAGGCACAAGGGGGTTTGGAATGAATGCTACCAAAGTTAATATTATAAATGCTCCAGTCATAGCTATGAATCAGCAATGTATCATTGTGCTGCCTCGCTCTTCTGGGAAATGTCAGATGATATTTTTTCTGGATTACTGGTCCTGCCAAGATGCAGTCCACTAAGCTCTGCTGCTGCGCATCCACTGCATTTCGGGGGCACTCATGTGGGGCTTCCATCATGCATAGGGACTGAAATGAATGGAACCCGTTCTGTCCCTGGTATCATGAATCATTCATGATGCTACATTATGCTTCTGTACTGCTGAAAACCAAAGCTTTCTGGGTGGTTTCATGCTTCCGTAAAATATATGAAATAGCATAATATAAAAGCTTTAGCATTCAAAAATATAAAAACAGTTTTAAACAATAAACAATAAAATGTCAGAACTGGTAAAAACCCTCCTTATATCCTGCCAATATCTGGGAATGAAGGAAAGTATGACCTGGTGTCAAAAAGAGGACAGTGTTGGCACCAGGTGACTTTAGTGGGACTAGGGTTGGGGGGAGTGTTCTGTAGTCGGGGGGCCACAACCGAGAAGGCCCTTTGATTATTTCTCATCCTCTGATCCTTTCTTGGAGGAAGCACTTTATATCTGTAAACTTCTATCCACGTCTTCCAGTGTAGTGAATGAATGCACTATTTCTGAACGATTCACAAATTTGGATCTGCAGAAGATGTGGAGAAGGGTGAGTTTTCAGAGCCAAAAATATACATTGTTTCTGGGATTAAGAAAAATGAATGCAAATACAATTGTTTTAGTAATATAGAAAATATAACAACTGTTAAGAATCATCCAGCGGAGCTGTCCCATGTGGTGAAGGGCTTGTTACAACTTGGATTTCAGGAGAAAAAGGACTTTGTTGGAAAGAATGCACTGACTTATTTGTGAAAGATTTTACAGTCAAAATATCTCAAATCCCCTCCAACTTGGATTCTCAGTTGACATTCCAGAGACTGTTACGGATTCTCGTTGGCATTTATTATTAGTAGGATCTCCCACTGACCTTGAAGATCCTGAACTGCCAAATACACCCTCCGGATCCACATAGGAGCATAGCCCTGGCTTAATCATAATGCCAGTCAGGGTCTTGTGATCCCTGAGCATTTAGGTGGTGACTGAAATCAGGAGGGTTGATGGGAAAGCAGGATATGATGCTAATTCATGGTTAGGCTCTGCAAAATCCAGAAGATTAGTACTCAAGACAGTTGTCTCCTTGTCCAGGAGATGTACCAAGATGTGCAGTCCATGGGTCACTTGTCACTCCTAGACCTTTTTGTAGTCTCCCCATGAACCTCACTGAAAGTCCATTCCATTTCAGATCAATCCAAAGTAGCCATTGCTTGCTGCTCCCTGTGTTTTTGCAGCTGATTAACCCCTCCCCTTGCCAATCACCCCTGCTGTCTTCCTCTGATTGGCTGCTGCTGAGTCACATCTGCTCTCCGAGAACAGACGCCTCTGCTAGCAGACAGTCTGGCTGCCTGCTCTATGACTCCTGCACCGGCCTCTCGCAGATGCTCTGGCAGCCTGCCCTCCGAATGCCACTGCGCTCGCTCCTGCAGCATTCGCAAGTTGCTAAGCGCCAAAGGCAAAACAGCTTTGCTTGCTATTGGAGATGGAGGGGAGAGGATGGGTTAGAGGTAGGCCCAGAGTAGTGGCAGTTTAAGCAAAGAACTGGAGCTAAGATTATATAGGGTTAAGTTGGAAAATGAAGGAAATAAAGTATAAGAAATACGTCGGGGGCATTCTGTGATGCTTCTCAGAACATTTTTTTTAAACTGCTGCTATCTTTGCCTGCCTGGGATATTGTGATATTAGAGGGCATCTTTGAGGGAAAGTATAGCAAGAGAAAACAAATGGCTAAAAGAAAAACAAGCGATAGAAAGCGATGGAAAATAAAGGATCATAGCTTCTTTTGGCTCTTGACATGCTCCCTGTTGTCATACGACACTTGATAGGGCTCTCAGCCTGAAAAATACGATGGACTCCTGTCTTAAAGCATATGGCAAAATGTCTTTAACACAGGATAACATTTTGTGAGCATAGTATGGTGATTTTCTTTTTTAATTGAAGGAAAATTTGTAGATCCCACTAGGTTCTGTCTGCCTGAGTGGAGCCCAAGCTGTATAAGCAGCAGCATGTGAAGTGGCTGCTAAAGTGAATGCAAGCAAAACTCTGTTCAGGCCACAGAAATAGTAGTTCCACTCTTCTGCATTAAGCAAGCCGCATTTGGAGTACCAGATCTTAGGAGTGACATTGACCTAGTGGAGCAGAAAGCATTGACCAGGAATGTAGAAGTTTGGAAACCAAGTCCAAGATTGAACAGCTGGGTCTTTGTAGCATGGAGAAGATTAAGGGAAGACATGATATCCCTCTTCAGATAAATGAAAGGCTATGCATCAGATAACAGAACAGAATTGTCTGCTGTTGTTCCAGAAGACAAGGCTAGATTCGGTGGTTGGAAGCTGCATTGGCAGCAGATTTCAGCTAAACATTAGGAGAAATTTCCAAACATTGAGAGTACTTTGGCAGTGGAATAGACTGTCTTGGGAAGTAGTAAGTTATTATTCATTGAAAGAATTCAAATGGGCTGAACAGCCATTTTCAGGGATGATATAACTGTATATTGCATTACAGAGTTGGCATTAACATGAAATTGGGCTAGATCTCTCCAATCTTCTAACTTCTAATTCTATGGTTCTATGAATTTAAATTCAAGTTTTAAAACCATTTCTCTCTAATGAAAATTTCTGTTCCCTGCAGACTGTGACCAACTGCTGCTTTCCACACACATTTTGCCAGCATAGTCACTTGGAAGAACTTCATATTCACCATAGGGAGCCAGGCAAATTGTTTTTACAAGCTTGAGTGTTACAGTTATCTCTGATTCCTGGGATGAAGAAAGAGTACTTCAGAATGTTAAAGGTGAAACAGAAAGCCCCCTTAGTCTGACCTGAATATGCAGAAGCTGGCGATTCACCACTCAAACATGCATGTGTAATTCTCTGAGGACATGTTCTAACTAAGTTCAAGGGCTCAAGAAGCTTTACTTAGGTATGGGAATGATGAACACACATCTGCTTGCATCTATAAACACTACAGGAGGAGACCTGGTTTTAAATTACTATCCTACTGTTGTGAAACCTTCCTAGTAATCCTATAAAACTGTCAGAGACTGATGGGTCCTTGAGGGTTATGGCAATTTTCAACACCCTGCTATCAAATGTCTAAAGAATGTGAGGATTTGGTTACTACATAAATATCCCAACTTGATTTTATTGCTTTTATTTTTCTGTGTCTGAGAGAGAGAGAGAGAGAGAGAGAGAGAGAGAGAGAGAGAGAGAGAGAGAGAGAGAGCAGCTTGCAGACACCTGCACAAGAAACAACCATGGAATGCATTTCTATTCCCCTCCTCTTTCATTTCTTTATTAAATATTACTTTAAGCAGCATCTTACCTGCTTGCCTTCAAGGAAAAATTGAGGAAAATCCTGTTTTGGGGCAGGAGTCTGGAGATAAAGAATTGTAGTCCAATTGATACCCCATCTGGAGGGTACCAGATGTGGGGAGGTCATTGTACATCATGCTGGGCATTTTAGTCTTCATAGACTGAAAAATTAGTGGGAAAAATATTTATTGTGATTGTACCTGAAAGTACATTCCAGCCTTCCACTGGAGCCCAAGCTGTATAAGCAGCAGCATGTGAAGTGGCTGCTAAAGTGAATGCAATCAAAACTCTGTTCAGGCCACAGAAATAAAATAAATAAATATCAAAGACCCTTCTCTTTTAGTACTGCAGCATAGTGGTATTACACTTGATGCATTAGAAAAACTTCTCACAGACATCAACTTCTTGGAAAATCATTAGTGTTTATCATGTACTGGTAACTATGCATGAAATAGCAATGGAACGGTTTGTTCAAGAGAACCACTGTCTTTGTTGGACAGACACAGGAGAATCAGAAGAATAGGGTGAGGAAACCCTATATGGAAACAATAAAAATAATTCCTTACTCTAAGTGACAGCGTCCAGCCAAGGAAACTGCCCTAGAAGTTCCAATCATATTGAAGTAAAAAACCTGGTCAACCAAACATCTCCTTTGCAGACTTGTTCATAAAGAATGCTGTGTTGCTATCAGATCAGTGGCTGTTTGGCAGGCGGAGAGACAGGAGAAATCTCGTTTAGTCTTCAAGTGTTTCTCTGTAGACCAAGCCATAACTATCTGCAAGGAAGGCAACAATGCTGTTTGTATGACACATAACTTGTGAGAAGAAAGTACACCCAGTTCTGGTGTAAGAATGAGTTCCATTCCGGAGATCATCTTTAATTCAAATTTGTATGCAAGTCAGATCACATTTTTTTAAATTATTATATTATCATTGTTTATGTGTGTATTTATGTATTTTTTGTGAGCCGCCCCGAGGCTTTGTTGCGATGGGGGTGGCATAGAAATGTTTTAAATAAATAAATAAATTCAAGGTGGCTAACAACAATTAAAACCAACTATAAAATACAATAAAATCCCCCAAACAACAAAATGTATAAGATAAAAACAGAAAAAAGTTCAGCAGATAAGGTTTATTTGATCCGTCTGCCTTATCTGTCAAAACAAGCCGACAATTTTTCCACCCATTACGAAGGGGTATAACTGACTCTCCAGAAACAAAGTTCAGTAATTTAGGTGCAGCTACAGAGAAAGCTCTTTCCTTCATCTTCATTAACTGAGCCTCTGCCATATTCAGAATAGAGAGAAGGGACTTGATCAGAAGTACTAATTCTTTGCTGTGTTACAACCCCTTCCAAGACAGGTTGAATTCCTATACCAGAGTTCATCTGACTCCTATCTAGAAGCACCTCTGTCTTGTTGGATTAAGTCTTGTTTTATTAACCTTATCCATCCCAACATCACCGCCAGATAAATATGAACAGCTTCAATGAAAAGGAGAAATGCAGCTTTGTGTTATATGTATTTCGGACAAGACATGCTCCATATTCCTGGATTATCTTTTCCAGTGGTTCCGTGTAGATGTTAAACAGCATAGGGATAAAACTGAATTCCCAGGAATTCCATACTCTGATGATTGAGGTGGCAACTAAGAGTCCCCAGATGTCACCTTCTGAAACTGGTCCTCAAGAGTGAACTGCAACAACTGTAATATAACATATCCCAAGCTTATCCTTGTCCTGCTGTTCAGAAGGATTTCAGTGTTCAATGGTATCGAATACTGCTAAGAGATCCAACAGTATCTTGTTTGAAACTAGACGGAAATGGATTTAAATTGGCCTTTCCTAACCTTGTGCCCTAAAGGTTCTTTTTACTATAACCCCAGCATTCCATACTATTGGCCATGCAGGGGCTGATGGGAATTCATGTCCAAAACTTCTGGAGAGCACCAAATTGAGCAAGGCTGGTCTAGCTACTGAAGTCATAGAAGAATTGGAGTTAAGTCAAGACCAAGAACCATTACCACATGCCTAAGTCTCTTGCCACAAAAATGGACACTGGCAGTTCATGTATCACATGTTTTACTTTTCAGATTGAATAAGAAATGAATGCATTAGATCTTCAGCACTTAAAATAGCTGAAGTATACCATCATCATATAGAACTTTGAGCCTGAAAAGGAGAAGGTTACAGCTTTTCAGTGACAGGCCATGGTAGGGTTTCTTGGGCAAGGTGAATGGAACAACCTTCTCTCAACCTAATAGATATTGGTAGTTGAAACAAGGGTGGGCTGAACAAGGTCTTTCTGGCAGATCTTATGGGAGTGTGTGCGTCTGTGTGCGTGTGTATTGGTGGGGGGATTTTTTCTATGAAGAGCAGCATCTAGAGTCCATGACTGTATAGATTCGGCCATTGTATGTATTTCAGTGCTTGACCTACAAAAGGTTCAAAGCTCAATCTGTGATATTTTCACAGGATAAAAGCCTGGGAAAGACTCCCCCTTTAAAATTGTAGTTAGCCACTGGCCCATAGTTGTTTGATGATCTCAGTGTTGGGAAGATTACTTGCATGTGACTCAGAGCATATTTGATTGCATGGTTAACTGACCAACTATGATAAACGGTTAACATCAGAGAGGTTTCAAACAGTTCTTAGCTATAAAGAGGTACTGCAAAAATGCGCAAACGTATTCCTTCCCAAATCAAAAGCATACACAATAATGTATGCAAAAGAACAGTATGAGTGGAACTGCCTCTTCCATCTTACTAATCAGAGCATCACTGTCCATGGAGTCCAACTCTAACCTCCTTCCTTGGTTAGCAAGGGAATAGAGCCAGCATGGAAGGACAGTGGTGTCCCTTCATGGGTGGACTGGATTGTATTCATTGCACTGTTTGCTGTAGGATGCTACATTTAGACAGCAGAAGCAAATGTGCATTTTGTATTTGTAGTGGTGAATGAACATGTATGACATCTGATGTTGCTGCCCTACAGATACTGTCTGATAGCATGTACATACCTGGGCTGTTTCCAAAAGCTGATTAAAATCAGAAGTGGCAAGAAGGATGGAAGGCTTTCAGATAGCCGTACTATATCCGGATCAGGTGATGGTCAGTAGGCACAGATGGACTAGTGTCCTGGAACACTATAAGGCAGCTGTTTTTGTTCTACACTGTAGGACAATTCAAGTTATGATGGCAATGGGAAGAAGGAAAAGATGTGAACTACAATATCAGGAACACAAATATGAGAAAGTTTTGTTTATAGAGTAAGAATTGCTCTCAGTTCGTGTTGCAATACAATTCAAGCCCGGTGAAATACAATAAGGTCTATTCAGTAGCCTCTTGCTGTGAGTTTAAGTATTGTTGTTGATGTATTTTAACCTGAAGTCAAAAAAGTCATTTCCAGAAGGTATTCCAATTCTTCTCCAAAGATTTTTGATTCAAGAATTGCTGAGGTGTCTGTGCTGAAGATCTCTATCTAAAGGATGGGGGCAAGGAGAGTTTTTTTCAGGGCCGGGGAAAGGGTTATGATCTCGGAAAGGAGAGTCATTGAGTTTCAGGAAACAGATCTGAAACAGGGGAGGGATGTTGTGATGAGCAGAGGAAGGGGAGTGGTGCCTGTGCAGGGCAAAAGGCTATGCCATGAGAGGCATGTTGGGACCTTGCATTTGTAAGAGATAGTAAGATGCATGAAAGTTGCACAAACCCATGCTGCTGTCCAGAAATTCAGTACAATTTCTGTAGAGAAAGGACTTCAGTTTATAGAAGATTTTTAAAAATGTATAACTGGGTCTGCTGACCTCCTATAAGAAAGAGGTAACATTAGAGAACTTTCCTTTTGAGAAAATTAAGAAATGAAAACTGGCACAAGCAAGGTTTAAAACAGAGCTGTTAAGGGACGCTAAGTATCATATATTTGCCTTGTGCTTCTGCTATGCCAGTGTTGGTATTCACTAACAGCAGGAGTTTTTTTTGTCTCCTCTGATTTGTTCCAGCTCAAACCAGCCTCTGTTTTATCAGCTGGCCTGTCATATTGAGAGCTGAGCCTCCGTTCTTATCTTCTTCCCTGTGGCAGGGCCTCAGCCTTCAGGAGCTCAGGGCTTTTCGGTTTATACTTGTGATCCCTTTCTCCTTTTGCTGTTTCAGTTACTTACTACATTGCTTTCCTGCAGGCAATTGCTGGAATTTGGGTTTTGGGCGTGCCATGTCAGTTTGTGTCAGGTACGCTCTTCCTGTAAATGAAGCAAGTGGCTGGATTCATGGGCTTCTTTTTCTTTTGTATTCAGAAGCATTTGGGACTTAATTGACACAGTGTTTTATGTAAACTGCATGAGGTTTCCTCTCTGCTTTTGCTTGCTGTGCCAAATATAAAAACTTAGGGTTTTTTTTTCTCCGTTCTGCACACTCCAGCTAAAAGGAGAGGTAAAATTTCACAGAAAAAAATAGATCAGTGTAGCACTCATAGAAAATATAAGCATACAATGGAATAAATGGCTACTTTCTATTAAGAAAAAAGAAGCAGTGGGCCTTCCAAGAAGCTGCTTACTTTCATTGTTCCCAAAAGAGCATATCATAATTCAAGATATCATTGTGCTGCAAACAGGAAAGCTTGGTGTGGCTCCTTTTTGTGGCTGCCCATAGTGATGTTCCATAGATTCTCTACTTTCAACATGTAAGTGACTTTAAATAATTGCGGTCTTCTTCATAAACTACCATAAGGTGAATCTAACTCTTCTTACCATCCCTTTTCCTGTGGGCTACCTGAAACAAAACCATCCATCCTGCCTTGAGGCTGACTATAAGTGTTTGCCCATCTCTGCAGAGACAGTAAGTCAAGAGTTAGACTTTCTTGCCTTTTGATTTCCTTATTATAAAAGCTGGAGTTCTGAGGGATAATGATCTATGCAAAATCTGCAAACAGCTTGTTGGAAAAAAGAACTTCTAGCAATTCTTGTCCACTTATTGTAGAGACCATATAACAGTAATAAAAAGCTTTTCACAAGACAGGTTTCCCTGGATTTCTGAATGGTTCTAAATTTTTAAATTGAATTAACCTTACTACAGTGTATGTGATATGATTATCACACACACACACACATGTATGCCTGTATGTATGTGACTGATACATATGCTGTGGTGTGTGTGTGTGTCAGACACAGCATAGTCTAGCTTTCCACTTGGTTATAGGTGCACTGCCTTCATTTACAAGCAACAACTCGAATAGTCAGCTGTATCCACATAAATTGGCCATACTTTTCTCTTAGGAATGTACAATCC
>NW_025335505.1:22499951-22576267 GCF_004798865.1 Varanus komodoensis | reverse complement strand
GGATTGTACATAGTTGTGCTCCTCATTCTGTAAGGATTTAAAAACTCCAGCTCTCTATTTCCCTTGCAAGCTCATTAGGAAAGTCAATATAAATTTAGCTGTCAGCACATCTAATCATAGAAGGTAAAAGCTTTGCCAGAGTCCTATATTCTGGAAGGCTGAGTGAATGCGACAGTCAGTCTGTGTGTATGTAAACCTTTATGTCATTTTCTGATTTCTGGTAGTGATTACAGAGACGGTGTCTGAGAACAAGCAAATCTCAGCAGGAAAAGAGAAGCAAAGATGTAAATGCAGCAATTTGAAATCTGTATACATTTTGTTAAATGTTCTGCATGGAACTAAAGTTTGTATAAAACAATATGTGGGAAAACAGCTCTGTTCTTGATGAAATTAAATCAGGCCCTGGATTAATTGGGGTTAAAGATTCTAGCCCCTTGTATTACTGGAATGTAAGTTTGTTCAGTTAGGAATGCAGAAGTTAATACTCAGCTGTAGTGTAGCTTGGAGGGAAACTATGACTGTGGTTTGCCAGATAAAAAAAAATTATTAAATCTTGAAGCTAAGGAACTTGAATGAGAGCACAGGTTCCTGTTAGATGCTGCAATAAATTTGAAAACAGACTTATTCACAGTTAGAACAGCATACTTGGTGGTTGTCCAAGAATACATTGATGTTCTTCTGGAACTGAAATATTGGAAATACAGACCATTGGAACTTTAAAGTAATCAGTTCACTATGAGGCAGAATAACCTTTCATGGATAATAATACGAAATATGTCATGCTGGGTGCTTGGCTGTATTCCAAATGTGACACAGGAAGACAAAGAGAAAGATTTTGCTCTTTCATATTTGTAGGACATGGGATAAAATTCCTAGTCAGAGTTAGGAACAAATCTTTTGCTTATAGGAGCTTTGACTTGTACCTGAAACTTAGCTCTGACCTTAAACACATGAACTTGCATCTTAAAAATAGTAGATCAGTCTATCAAACCATGACTCACATCCTGTCCCAAAGTTGTCCTGGCAAATCAGACTACACAAGTTTGGTTTCTTTAGGGATGCAAAATAGCATCAAGAGATAGCATGAATAGGAACTCATGCTATCTCTTGATGAGTTCTGTGTGTGAAAGTCATCACACATTAAGCATCACAGATAAAGCTTTCATACTGGTTGAAATCTCCTCAAACAAATGTGGGTTATTGAATGAGAAATACAGTTTGTCTGTTGAAATGGGGATAGAGTTATCCCCAGACTAAACTTTGAAGTTAGATTTACTTGGATATAACTCATGGGAGACCAGAGGGATTAGTAAATAACCAGACTCAGGAGTGCTTATAATGTTTTTTTTTTTTTTTTTGGTCTGAAACATATCTGTTTTTAAGGGACCCAAAGGTTTTATTTTATGTATTAAAGTAATAGTCACCCTTATTTATTATTTAGTTACAGTGTAACTAAAGAACACCCCATAGTCTAAATAATTTCATAAACAATCAGGCTGATTTATGGTGCAACTCTATCCAGGCCTTCACAGAAGTAAGTCCTGGTTAAATCCAGGGGAGATTATTCCTTAATGTGTTCACAGGATTGCATCCTAACTTGCTGTTGTCTGACCGTCAGACAGTTGTAATCTTAATTGTGTTGTGATCTGGGTGGTGAATGACTGGATGAGCAAATAGGATGAGTGAAATGGGTGAGGATGGGATTCCATGTGGATTTATAGATTCTGAATTGAGTTTTGCACCATTTCTGAGGGGCGCTTTCTCTCTCTCTCTCTCTCTCTCTCTCTCTCTCTCTCTCTCTCTCTCTCTGGTTTGAATGTTAGTTCTCTCCTACTTTCCAAGCTGTTTTCTCCACCCCAGAGTGCATGAAATAGGATTTGGGGTGATGATCTTGGAAGTTGCTTTTACCTCTATGATTCTCTGTCTAGATGCTGCAGTTTGGGTTACCAGTGACTTAAAAGCAAGACATGGCAGTTTAGAGGTTAACACATTCACTGTGGGGAAAAATAGGATTCTCCAGAATGGGTCGGAGAAGAGGAGAGCCAAGAAAAATCGTCCTCCAAATTCTGTATGATTGTTCATTGAACTGTATTGCATTTCTCGAAGTGAAACCTTGCATACCCACTCAGTTAACTGGGATCAGTCACAGAATTTTCCCCTGTAGAACATTCAGCAGAACATTCTGCAACTGAAACTATGCAAGCAAGGAAGAACAGTCCGGTTCTAAGTCCTTGCACAGATTGTAGAGACAGGAAGAGATGCTTTCAGCAGATGTAAATCTAAAAAACTGGCAGGACAGACCAGGAGTAGTTATGTATTGCAGGGAGACCAGAGGCAGGATGACTGAAGGAAGGCAACACTGAGCTGAAAGTTGCTGCAGAAGACCTAGACTGATCCCATTATTTCCATGATAGAAAAAGGGTCACTCCTAGGCTATGATGACCCTAAGCCCAGAGTCTGCTCAGTGAGAGGGTAGGATCTGAATTTCACACATTTGTACCAACAAGCCAACTCTTTGTTCTAGTTATTATTTATTATTGCATCTATTATTTTGATTTGTTTGCTTCCACATTAGCCCACACTTGGGCTTTTTGAGTGGCTTACAAAGCAATTAAAACAGCATAACGTTCTTAAAATCTGTAACAATAAATCATTAACAGTACTATCCAAAATATAAGGAAACAGAATCTAACAAATTAAAAACATGGCATAAAAAACTTTTAAATAAACAATTTAAAGTTAAGATGAAGCTATAAGCCAGGAAAAGGGTCAAGTTAAAATCGAAATGCTTTATTTGACTTATGACAAGATTCTGTTTTGAACAGCAGAGGGTGGGGCAGGAAAGAGCTAAAATATAGGAAATATCAGTGCCATGTAATTATACCTGGCTACTCTTGACCTATTGATTCTTTCGCTGATAGATTTCCTACTTTTGCATGTGTGATGTGTCACAGTGCCATTTAAGTCTGTTGTAGGCAACATTCATTCATCCAACAAATGAGATGAGAAGATAAGCATTTTGGAAGTGCTGCTTCCTGGGAAGGCATCTGTGCAGCAACCTGTGCTTGCTTTCTCATCACAGCAGTAAATTGTTTCATAGCTGTCGTCATGATGATGAGTTATCATTAGCCTCTTATCTCCTGCAGAAGAACCTGTAGTTGATCAACTTCAGCAGAACTGGGAAGATGACGATCAGTCTGGCAGAGCATGTCAAGCAGATAGAAGAGGGGCATATGGAACTGCATGAGCATGAATGAAAAAATAATGATTAAAGCCAAACTTTAAAGGAGTGTATGAATTTGCTGTATCAAACTGAAATTAACTTTCTTTTTGCTGTATTCTGACTATGATATCACAATATGCTTAATTTTGTTCTTCCTGAAGTGATGCAAAAATTGATGGGGAAATGACCCAGTTATAGGGAGAAAGTACATTATCATTTATCATATGAGCAAAGCAGATGCTGGGGCAAAAAGGGGACAAAAGAGAAGAATGAATATAAAAATTCACAATTCCGTTTACTTCCCATTAATGGCTTTTACATGCTTTCTTTGATCTAATTTAACTTTTAAAATGTGGGGATAATTTCCTGTGGGGGCCACCCCAATGTCAAATAGAGCATTTTTCTATGAAATAAGGACCTAGTAATTACAGAGAATAATTTTTCAAACAGTGCCCACAAATTATCTCTATGTTTCATGATTTCTTGTTAGGCTCATGCTTTGTAGAACTTTGGTTTGTTTAAACTAAAGTCAGTGCAGTGTAGAAGGTGGACTGGGTTTCTAGAGATCTGTTCTAGTCCCTGCTCAACCAGTGTGACTTTGGCTCAATCAGTCCTCTCAGAGTAATCTAACCTCACTGGACTGTTGTAAGATAAAATGAACAGAAAGACTATGAGGTCCAACTTGTATTTCTTGCAAGAGAAGAAAAAGTGAAAAACAAATGCACAATGAATTTTAAAAGTTTGGAAATAAGCCAGGATCATCAATCATGGCTTGCTCAAACCACAGTTTAAAGTTGAGTACTGGTGAAGCACAGTGGTGGGAATGCTGTGCTGGGACTTGCAAGATCTGCCTTCTGGTCCCGTCAGCCATGATGTTTACTGTGTGACCTTGGGCCAGTCAAGGACTGTCAGCCTAACTTTCTTCACATCACAGTCACAAGGATAAAAGGAAATAGGGAGAAGGATTATGCCAGCTGCCCTAGGTTCCTTACAGGAAAAAGATGGGATATGAATATAATGAACAGATCTAATACATACACAATTAAAATTACCCATTTTTGGAGAGCTTGGCTGTAGATTTAAAAGTAGGGAAGGATTCTAAATTCATTGGAAGAAAGGAACAATAAGAGAGACCAGTAGTCACGCCTTTATACTGCTTGGTGACTACTGTTTGTCATCTTTTTTTAGCACACGGTAATCCAATTGTTTATTTCCTTGTTTATGTTTAATATAAGAAAATGTGCAGGTCTGTCTATTTCAATATCTTATGTACTGAAAAGGTTGTGAATGCATAAGCTTGCTTGTGAGATGGCAGACAGCTTTGCTCTTCGTCCCCTATGGATGACATCCAGGGAATTACCACCTCTTTGCTGGCAGGATAATGAATATATAACTCCTTAGTTGACCTGCTTAGGAGAGAGGGCAAGAATTGGAATGATTTCACTTATCTGGCTCTATTTAGGCCAGTCCTCCTAGCTATCACCTTCCCCACATTTGAATCATCCCCCCTCTCACTTCCCACATTCATTTGACATCAATTTGCTCTGAGCCTTCTAACAGCAGGGAAAGAAGTGTAGCATTAAATGAAGCTTAATGTTTTAGCAACAGCCATTTTAATCTGTAGCTTTTCATTTTTAAAAGACGAATAGCTTGAATTTTGTCATTCTCTTAATGAACGGTTTGAATGATAAATTTGAGTTGGACAAATGGGTGAAACTGGATTAATTTCAATATCTATAAGAAGAACTATGCTGAATTTTCCCAGTTTTGAATTATGGTATGGTTTTGAATAGAAACACTGATTTTGAAACAATTTTATAATAAACGTGTAAAAGACTAAATGATATTAACATGGAGTTTGTTGCATTGCACAAGTTGCAATAATTTTGCTCCTATATTATTTGATTTTTTAAAAAGGATTAAAACTAGTGCTCTCATATACTTGTTATGAATACACATATATAGTTATATTTCATCAAAACGTGTATATTCATACTTGCTTGTCTCTTATCTCATGAAAGCAGGACAAAGACACCATAAATAGAAAAGAGATGGTTTGGGTTGCTTTTTCTGACTATGCAGGTGCAAATTTCCCCAAATGCTACTTCCAAGTATTTGCTTGTTAATGAAGTGTTACTTTTGCTCCAAATATGAAGTAGATGGGATATGCAAGGATTTATCCTGAGAATCTCAAGGAAATGTTTGCATTATTGTAAGAAAAGGAGCAGTATGCATTAGTCACAAGGGACGTGTGCATTATTTGCTTCTTTCTTTTAATTCTGATGCAATTCCCAAATAATGTTGCTATCTTATTTGCCAGCTTCCACAAATATAAGCCTTCTGAGGACTGAAATGAATGCTTTTCAGTCAAAGATAGTCAGAATTCATAAGGGAGTAATTACGATTCTAATTCAGGCTTCCTAATGACATAAATTGAGCAACTTTAGAAGTTGATGCCCCACATGATTGTCTTGCTCTTAAACTCAAACCTTCAGGGCCTAAATGAGGGTGGGGGTGTTTTCATTGCTTTCTCATTTTGAGAACCATGGGGATTTTACAGCTAGGCTCACAGATGTTACTGCTTTTTGTTGGCCATCCATGGTCCAGCTGATGTGTCCTTAGGGGGAATTTGGTGGATAACATAAAATATTAAATATTAAACTAGTAAGGGTTTGATGCAACGAAGTGTTAAAGTCCCTTTCATGCCAATATACTGGTTAAGCATGTAATTTAAATCTCTCCCATTTAAATGAATGGAATTCACCACAAGTAAACTTTGGTTGACTCAAACCACCTCTTTTTATACTTCAGGTTTGAGATAGACATACACACACACAAATGACCTGCAGGATAACTGTACTGCCTGTAACCCAATAACTGTTTTCTCACATTGTTTTACGCAGTACAAAGTTGATCTCTTCATGAATCCTATCCACCCGCCAAGAAGAATCAAGTGGAGAGCGTATTCCAAAGAGATGGGATCTACCACAGCCCTATCACTAGCACTCGGTACCTGTTAGTTCTCTCTAGCTGACTAGTGAGCAAGGCTTCAGATGCTGCTCTCACGTTTTAGGCAAGTTATTATGAGAAGCGTTTCAATTAGACTGGCCGAAGGTTTAATAATACCTGGGCCTGGAAATAAATAGGATACGAGTATAAGTGTTGTGGAAGAAGTATAACGTGGTCTGAATGTCTGCAACCCACAAAATTTGTACTTGCTGCTTCTGCATGAGATGCAATATTTAAGGGAAGCCCTTTGTAGTGCACATGACAGCAATTATGGGAAGCGTTGGGAAACACGTTTCTGCGTGCAAATAAGGTGCGTACTCTCTTGTACTTTTGCAAAATAACATTTTTTTTTTTAATGCTGCAACTTGACAAATCAGGTGGATGCATTTTTTTTCAGAACTGGTCATGGGGACTGCATGTTGCTCATTTCTGATTCAGAGTCACAAGTCAGTTTCAATCTATTGATTATGATCCTGGCTTATTTCCTTTGACCACAGTATTGAATGCTAAACTATGGTTGACTTAAAAGCAAGACCAACTTCTAGTTTTTTTCTAGGATTATTTTAGATCCATAAGTTCTAGTAACCTGAGGGAAAAAAGAGGGAAATCTTCGTGATATTCAAGGCCTGCTCCTGGATTTCCATTTGCCTCTGGGATACTCAAGATCTGGGACTTCTGATCTGATCTAGTGGGACACTTCTTTCTTACAGCATTCCTCTAGTGAAATCCATGTATCACTTGCAGCTGCCTCCTTAACTATTGGCAGTGCTTTTTTTGTAAGAAAAATGGTGTTGGAACTCATGAAATTATTTATCTTTCACACGTAGTCAATCACTGTACACACACCCACACACATCAATTGTGTAACGAAACATAACGGTTGCCGCCCACAGTAAGCACTCGGCGTGCGACCACACGACCAATCACAAGCCGAGCAGCACCATCACAACCAGCACGGATGAAGTACGCATGCATCGGACTCGACACACAAGCAGCCCGCATGCACCGTTTTAATGATTTTGCCCCCAACCTGCTATGCTCGACAGGGCAATTCAAATCCACATGGACCAAACATCAAATTTTCAAAAGTTACTTTTAAAACTTGGAAAATCTGTCGAAAAAAGGTGCCGGAACTCTGTTCCGGTGCGTTCTATGACAAAAAAAAGCACTGACTATTGGTATTATAATTAAATTTATTTCACAGCCTTTAACCAGATGTGTCCACAGGGTGGTTTGCAACCACAATATCAGTGCAATATTAAATAACAATGTAAAGATTAATTATAATTAAAATCAATATGAGCTTACTAAGACATAATTAGTAATATATGGATGAAAGAACATGTTCATAATACTGGATACTAATAAATGCATCGATTATCTGCAACACAAAAAGGATGACTCAGCTCAAGTAAATGCATTTGTTTAAAAAAAAGTCTAATTTTAAACCTAGACAACAACAGTAGGTTGTTTTTCTGTAGTTTAGACTGGCATTAGGTCTCTGTGTTAAACTCCTGCTGTTTGTTATTTTGTGAAGCCAAAGCAAGCATTCACTATCTGCTGTTTTAAATCCAAAGTGCTATAATTCCTTGATCCTAGTGTGTAGGAGGCTAAGGGTGGACAGGGTGAATAAATTCAGTTATGATGGAACACTTCATAATATGGGAGGCAGATGCAAAATGTGAAAATTCATGTTAGCAAAGCCGGCATTAATTCACACAAGGATAAATTCAGGGATTGCAGATTTGTGTTTTGCAAAAGCATTTTTGTTTGTGTTCTGTTACGTAGATGCTTACCTTGTTTCATCCTCACATTGTGAGATAGGGAAAACACGGTAGTGTAGGGTTTGAGTTATTTTGCAGTCAAACCCAACATCCTGTCTACTGTTCCATACGTAATATGTCTCTGTGTTTATCCTGTTAAGTTCAAACATACAAAAAGTAAAATTAATTTCATATATAAACTGGATATATGTTTGGGAAAATAATTGAACCTTAAAACCAGTAAGCATCAGAATAAATGATATGTAAGTAACTGCCACAGCCTCTTATTGTCCTCTTACTATCACTTGCAAGCAAGCAAGCAAATAAATTTTAATAATCAAGTTTTTCAATTTGGTCTGTGTTTATGCTCTTTTGAGTAAAGAAGAGTGGGAGAAACTGACTGTTCATTTTAGTGATGGGATATACAAATATGCTGTGAGGAATGTTTCCTCTTTTTCTTCCTCTTGTGTGTATTGATGTAGTTTTAAAGGACTTTTTGTGTCTCCCGGCTACTACTGCTATGGCATTTGCCAGAACCGAAGTATAAATGCCGTTCTTAGACATGCTCCTGCACATGCTTAGACAGAAGTCCCTCAACTGCTGGTATTCCCAGCTATCATGTGAGAGTTGTGGATTTTTTTTTTCCTGTCTAAACATCCATAGGATGGCCCTGTCACTGGGTTAAATCGTGCTGCTCAAGACCATATTGCTGCTTAATTATTGCATACCAAGGAGCATTTTCTAGATGTGATATTTTAGGTCTAACTGTGTAACTGTGTCAGGGAATGTCATCTTAAATTCCTTTTCACAGTCAGTGGTATTTCACCCAGAAGATAATTAAGCATATGAAATGCTCTAGACAGCCAGACAATATGTGTGGCAAATATTTCATTGTGAGTACAAACAAAGCATGGAAAGTCTGTTTGCAGATAGCAATGTTAGTTTATTCTATTAGCTAAATACATAATAGGATTTCTCAGTTCTGTAGGATGAATTATTTTCGATTTTAGTTGTATAGACAGTGTGTGTCTAGGGGTGACTAACAATTGTTTTCAAAAATTTGTTTTACTAACAATCAGTGGTGTCCCCATATGTCAGTACTATACAAACTTGTATTGTTTAGACCTGAAGAATTTTAATTACTTTGATTTGCTTCCTCCCATGTATTACTAGTTGCAAGCCCAGATAAATGGCTCACTAAACATTAGCATGCAAATGCAAGTAGATGAAAAGGTACCACTTTGGTGGGCAGGTAACAGCGTTCCGTGCACCTTGGTGTTTAGTCAAGCCGGCCACATGACCACGGAGACTGTCTGCGGACAAACGCTGGCTCCCTCGGCTAGGAAACGGAGATGAGCACCACCCCCTAGAGTCAGGCATGACTGGACTTCATGTCAAGGAGAAACCTTTACCTTTACCTTTTTAAATAGTACTGGGATGTGATATGTTTTGCTATCTGAGAATAAAGTCATTAAATACACAGAAACTAAAATAAAAGCCCTGTTGAACCCTAAATACCAGCCTTCCATAGACCAGGGTACAAGTCATCAGATGAATGCATATGTTGAATGGTTATACTTAGTTGACAGGCAAATCTGAGAGTAGAACAGCCTTTCCCAAATCCAGGTCCCCAGGTGGCCTGCAACTCTCATCTTAATCAGCCAGCACGGCCACTGGGCATGGAGAATGAGAGCTGCTTTTCAGCTGTATCTGGAGACTCAAGGTTGGAAAGGGCTGGAAGAGAAGAGGAAAAGACTGCAAACATTGGGTTAACATTAGAGAAGCTTGAAGAATTCAGTCTTTGCAAACTCTGATAAACTGACCTGATTGCCACCTCTTGGCCTGTGGACTATAGCTTTCTTATCTCCTGGCTTTTCTACTTCCTGAGTGTTCCAACATCATTTTTGACCTGTAAGCTGTTGAACAACATTGCTGCAGCCGATGTACAAAGAATCAACTCAGTCTGCTGTAAAATATCCTAGGCACATTTCTTTTCCTTGAGGGCATATGTTTGCTACACTTTTGGGAGGAGAACAGATGACATCAGCGCTACATGAATGGGAGATTGTTCCTTTACCAGGTTACATCATCTTTTGATGTACAAAATTTGTTAGCAGTGTTGACATATAGGTGAGGCAGTCCCTGGAGAACAACTGCAGCGTAGGTACATAGATGATGTGACAGAAATACAATATTTGGCGCCATGAAATTGGGATATGTAGATTTAGCAGTATGGAAGCCATTAGATTGCAATACTAAGTAACAGTGGTAAGTGGTTTCTGAAGGAAGATGACTGTTTTCTAGGTTTTTAAAAAGATTTGTTTTTCATGCAGGATTGAGAATAACTTGTAGAATAGCATATAGTCAGTCAATATTTATTTCAAAGTAGGTTGCTGCAATAATAGTTCTTTTCTCTAGAATAGGTGACTTGAATGTTGTGAACGGCCCAAAGAGCTTCAGCTATGGACAGTGCAGAAATGTAATTATTAAATGTAGAAGTGTAATTATTAAATGTAGAAGTGTAATTATTAAATGTAGAAATGTAATTATTGGTATTATATTTCTAATAATTATTGCTAATAATAATGGACTTTGTTGGTTATGGAGACACTAAATGATGACCTTGTTTGGATATAATGTTAAATCATGATTTTTGCACGAACTGTACAATTACAAGGTAGAAATCACTTCCATTTTCAGGTTTAATGTTATGTCAAACCGTAAATTGCAGTTTGAAGTTGGTTTGTTTCAGTCAACCTCAGCTGAGACTAATTGTGTTCAGACATAATGCTAAAGTGCAAGTAGTACAAAGTGGAAACACAGCTGCGCTGGCAGAAAGGTTGAAGCATTGGATGTCGGTGTGTGGGACTGGGATGTGCAACCCTGAGTCCTTCCGGTCCCCACACCCTTTGTCTCTACAAGCATTCTTTGAATGGAACTGTAGATACAGTATAACTTGAGGTGAAAAATCCCATTAACAACAGTACTATATCATTTTCTCACTTTCCTTTCTAAGAAGATTTGAACAAATGGTAGAAAGAAACCCCCAAAAGCAACACAACTGCCAATGTGGGAAAAAGGAACATGTGGCAGGTTGGGTATATTAAATAATGACTTAGTTACTGTTACAATGTATGGGCTACTTTTGAGTAGTCTGGATGAGATTAAACAAATTCCCAAACATGAAGAACAGTGGAATTTACTTTGTCAAACTTGTGTGTTCCATGAATACTCTGAAAATGCTTGTGTGCATTTGCAAGAATTTTTGGCCTTTTGATCTGTCATATTTGGCTGGCTCTTACTTTTTTAAAAAACATATTGAACACATGTTCTCATACTGTTCAAAGGGGAGTTGATTGAAAGCTCTCAGTTCTACTGAAGTGGGTGGCCAAAGTGCAGGAGTTGAACAGCTGCTTTAAGCCCACTGATCTTTGTCATGTATAAATTATTTTGCATGCCGTCTGGGACAAAAACGGTTCTGTCGTTTTTACAGAGGCAACTTCTGAGGTGCATTGCCTTATTTTGTGTGTATGCTCAGCCCTAAAATGCTCAGCTCTTCAAAGGCTTCCCAAATCCACACACTTAGCTTAACTTTGGATGCTCTTCCCACTTTCTGTATCATGTCGCTGCTTTGCAATGGCACTTAGCTTTGTCTTCATCTGCTATGTACATTGAAGCTGTCAAGAGAAAAATTCCATATGATGCGCATAAGATCAAGCTGTGAGCTTTTTTGAAATCTGACTGAGCTTCCAAGTTGCTCTGCAGCTGTTCAAGACTAATTGATAAGCCTTTGAAACATTAATGCAACATCCTCTTTAATGGAAGTGAGACTGAAATGCCTTTTTCTGTGGATTGCCCTCTGTCCCTGGGCTTGTTACCCTGCTCTGCACACAAACAGGAATAAGGCTGGATCCATGTAGGTGTAGTCACATATGCCGCCATGCTGGAATCCCAAAGTGCCTGTGAAATCAGTGCCAATATTTTAGGAAGGGGGAATGGGCCCATTCTGTCCTTTTGATGGAGATGAAACTTCAGCCTCTGTATGTAGTAAGTACACATTCTTGCCTTCTGCTAAGCCAATAGTTAATAATGTGCCTATTAACCTTGATTCAATGTGGCTCATTGAAAAGCCTTTTTAGCATCTTAGTTTTCCATATTGTCTTAATGGAACTGTAGTGATTATTCATCTTCAGGCAACTGATGTCTTACATTCATTTTGGCTACCACAACCTCTGACTTGGGCAAGTCTCAGTTACAGGAAGAGTAATAGTGACCAAAACCATTCCATCTCTCTCCCTTTCCCTCTCCCTCTCTCTCACACACACTTGTTTATCTCCCATCCTGTTTAGGCCTAAGATTTTCAGTAATGCTTTCTGATAAAAAAACAAAACTAATCTTAGCAACAGCAGCATTAGAACAAATCTAATAGGACAAATGCAGCTCCATATGAAAATAGACCTGTAAGATTTCCCTAAAAGTCCGGGTTAAATGGAAAGTGCTCACATGGAACTGGGTCAGTGCTAGGTGAGCCTCACTGGGGAGAACATTCCACATATGCGGTAAAGAGTAGACTCGGTTTTCCCCACACCAGTTTCCTCATTTCAAAAAGATGAGGGCAAATCAGAGACAGGCTGCCAAGGATGATTTTAGGGTTTGGGCAAATTCAGCCAGGAAAAGGAGCATATTTGGATACCAAGATCTAGTGCCAGTTAAGGCTTTAGGGTACAAAAAAACCAACCTTGTGTTTTGCTTGGTAAGAATCTGGTAAGCAGTGTGGTTGCTTCAGTTAAATGTGAGCTGGTCTCAAGATATAATCCAGCTGCTATATTTTGTAATGGAAGTTTCCAAGTAGTCTTTAAGGGTATCCCCATTTGCGGTGAATTACAGTAAAGTATGTGGGAGGTTACCAGAGCATGTACAACCACTTGGACTGTCTTAGAAAAGAAGCTATAACGTCCAGTGTAAGCTGAATGTGGTAAAAGTTGCCATGGGCGCCAGAAGCTAAATAGGCCACCTAACAGGGCATAAAACAATCACTAAGCTGCAGCAGAAATAAATGAATTGGCATCACAAAGGAAGGTGCCAACATGTCTGTAAGAATATCACAGGTACACAACAAAACAGTGGGAATATACAAAAGATTAAAAAGTTGCTTCCTGGTTGCCAGAGTATAATAAAGGCCTCTTTCGGTAGGATATTCCATAAGTAGGGAGATGTTAATGAAAATGTGTATCTCCCAGTCTGTTAAGGAACAGAAAGCAAAGTGTAGTAATGAGTGGTAAATTCTCTCCATGGAGAGATGTAAATAGCGGGTTCCCACAGGGATCTTTGAACCAGCACTTTTCAAGTTGTTCATAAATGATCTGGATGGACTTAGGTGTGAGCACTGAATAGGCCAGGTTTATTGATGGTATCAAATTATTTAGGGTGGTTAAAGCAAAATGGGATTGTGAGAAACTTCAAAATTCTTTCTACAAGCTGGGAGAAAGGTCATCGAAATGTCAAATGTGGTTCATTATAAGCAAGTTTAAAATGATGTATGTTGTGGCAAATAAAAAATAAATCCCCATTTCATTTATAAGGTGATAAAATCTGAACTAGCAGTGACAGACTGCTAGTTGTGGTTGGTAGTTAAATGAAAATGTAAAATGTGCTGCAAAAAGAGGCAGAATCCATGATAGGCACAATTGGGCAAGGAACTGAAAATAAAACTGCCAAGTTCATACTCACACTAATGTATGGTATTTTATCTTACACTTATCTATATGCTTTGTGAATTGCTCAAAGAGCTTCGGCTGTTGGGGTTATAGAAATTAAATAAATAAATAGAATATTGTGTAAACTTCTGGCCACCCCACCTAAACAAGGATATTGTAGAACTGAAAAAGTGTAGAAAAGGACAGCCAAATGATCAAAGAATTCAACCAAAATGATTGAAGCAATTACAACTGAGGAAAGGTTATAACAGCTAATACTGTATAGCTCAGAAAAACCGTGAGTAACGGGAGACATGATCAAGGTTTAAAGAATTATGCACAGTAGGGACAGAGTAGAGAGAAAGGTATTTTTCTCTTTTTATCAGAATACTAGAATCTAGGGGTCATATCCATGAAGCTTCAGGACAGATGGAGCATGTCACATAAAATATAGTTAAACTATGGAATTACCTTGCACAAAACATAGCAATGGCCACGAACTTGGACAGCTTCAATTGGACAATTGTGAAGCAGGATGCCTGTGTCCAAAGGGTGCTGGGGGAACATGGGTGAAAGGGTGCTGTTGCATTCCTGCCTTGCTTATAGATTCCTGTGAGCTTCTGGAGATCATTGTGTGAA
The DNA here is from genome assembly GCF_004798865.1 of Varanus komodoensis. Classification (NCBI taxonomy): domain Eukaryota; kingdom Metazoa; phylum Chordata; class Lepidosauria; order Squamata; family Varanidae; genus Varanus; species Varanus komodoensis. Next base: position 22,561,937 of record NW_025335505.1, on the reverse strand, counting down.
CAAGAAGCTGGACTAGATGGACTCTTGGTCTGATCTAGCAAGGCTCTTCTGCTGTCATGCAGATGGTGTTGGAGATGCTTCAAATTGTGTATGGTAGGCAAAGTAACTAAGCATGTGTGTGCTCCATATGGGAGCCTCAGTGTATATGTGAACATTATTGCAAAATGCTATTTGTGGAACACCCTAGTCATTTTAACAAGTCTGATTTGCATTCCAGTGCTTTTCAGGTTGTAACACTTCCAGCATTTGCAGGGCAAAGAGGAGACACACAGCTGTTAAAATAGAGTTGGTCACTAATGATTGAGGCACTCCATACAGAATTCAGAGGTGCAGGGGAAGGGTGGAAATTATATACTTACAGTAAGGAGTACTGTTCTATTGTTGATGTTGGCATAGACAAGCTATTGTTAATGAAGAACAGCTGCCAACTACAAGAAATAGCTAAAGGAAATAGTACAGTAAACAGTTGTAAGGCCGAAGAGGCAGCTGCTCTTAGGTGTCTTGACATACCTCCTTTATTTAGCATGAGGTAGAAGAAAATAATGACAATTTTACACATTATATTCCTCACTTAAAATGTATTCTCATTATATGCCACCATGGCTCAGAAGTATATAATGAAAAAGCTGTTGCAATCACACAGTCAGAGTAATAGGTTTCCACTGTAGATTTGTAATGTGTGTGCAGAGTAAAACTTTAGAATCATAGCATGTTTGCTGAAGCAATTTCTCTTTCTGACAGCAGCCTTCATCTGTCCTAAAATCCAAGATCTCCAACATGGAAAACTAAAAAAACCCAACTTCATTGTAGTGGTGGGATTAATATATAGAGAAGAATAGCTTGCATTTACAAAGATTTCTTGTAAAGAACAAATCAGTCTACATCTTATCATGAGATCCCTGTTCTTAAGGACTGAACTGCTCTGTCCCAAGAAAGCTGGCTTTACCTTTACCAGTTTGAATGCTAGAGAGAACATTTCCTAGATCTCTTTCCCGACATGCTAGTTTTGTGTCTTCAAGAAGATGTTTTACATGGGAAGCACAGCTCTTGTCTCCAGGCTTCTGATCTCATCTCTATAGATAGCAGGAGTCTCTCATGTGATTTTCCAGATTATATATTGCAGCCATTAGACATAGATAATGTTTTGGCAGAAAACATTACATTTGCTAGGGAAGGTCACCTCAAAGGGAATTCTGGTGATTTCCTGGCTATAACATGTTGCAGTACTTACCATATGGGACACTGCTGATGTGTGTTGAGTGTCCATACTTCCATTCTGTACTCTTGATGTTGCAAGTTGCGGTATATCATGTGGATATTCATACAGCAAGAATTGAGGATTTCTCAGAGAGGATAATACATCTGCAGGGCAAATAGAACTAGCACTTTCATTACAAATGATCTTTTAAGTGGAAAAGACTGCCATCACAGGGATATAACACAAGAAACTTGGGTTTTTTTATCATGAACCAAGTGCTGTGATTTGTTCTGTTAAATCAAAGACTATTTGCTTCAGAGAGAGACGCATGAAGCCTATCAATTTTGCAGAGACTTTCCTTGGTTTTATGACTGTAAATATTTTCTTCCAAACTTCTAGGATCTTACGTCAATCAATAATAGAACCATAGACAGCATCCTCAGCATCACTGTTGGGAATTTCCCAGTAGCTATAGACGATTGGGGTTTAATGAGAATAATTTATTCTGTTGAAAATCAAATGAAATGAACAAGAAAAGCAATGTAACTTCAAACATTTGCAAGTATGTATTAATTCATTTATTTATATGATAAAGCAAGTGAATATCCTTTGGGCAGAGAAATCTTTACTTCTGGGATGCAAATTTATGTCCTTCCAGTTGTGGTTGGACTACAGCTCCCATAATCTCTGGCCAGTTGTCATGTTGGCAGGTGCTGACTAGAGTGAGAATCAATGGAGGCCACAAGTTCCTTGCCATTACTTTGCTGTGAGGCAATGTGAGGTGACTGCCTCATACGTTGTTTTGGAGAACCAGGTTTGAAATGAATGGTATGGACAACATTCAGCATCCACTGGGTCCACACAGCAAAAATCCCAAGTCGGTGTTGGGAAATTCTGACCACTACGCTATGGCAAACTGTCACTACAGGTTCTTAGTGAGGAACTTGCTGGTCTATTTAGGCTGGTCGATGACGCCTCCTGGTCAGGAAGGAATGCACGAAGGCTTCCTTTCTTGGGAGGATTCTTAGTTAGACAGTTTCTAACACAACCAAAGAAAATGCACGGAATAGTTGGTCCCATCTTTTCCCCTTTAATGCACATTTTGTGCATAAAAAAGATGGAAGAGGCAGTGGGAAAACATGGAAATAAACATGGGAGAAATAAAAAAGGTGGGAGAGGCAGTGGGAAAACATGGAAGAGTTACAAGTAATAGATGATGAAGTTTAGACGCCTCCCTTCCAAATTAAGTGAATTAAGTGAATGAGCAGGTAGATTGCACAGTAAAAGTCTTGTGTGTATGCATTATCAAGTGGAACATTCCTCAGACAACAAGAACTTCTTTGAACTTGTGTGGTTTTGGCCTTATTCGCTGGTCAAGCCTTCTGGTTTGCTTTCTATTCCCAACTGGTCTCTGGTCTTCATTCCTGCCTGCTAGCATAGCCCAGAGGCCCTGCCTCTGGATCCCCAATTGTGAGCTTTGTTAGTAAACAAGTTACCCATCCTTGTAGTCCAAATGCAGAAGGCACCAGGTTGCCTTCCCTTCTCTAGGTTAGGCATTTAGAATAAGTTGAGGAATGAAAGCTCTGAAATCAATATATATAGGTGAATTCTGGAAGTTACATGTGTCCATGGACACCAGAAAAAGAAAAAAAAATTCTGTCTTTATGGCTGACAAACCTACCTTGCATATACAAATGAATCTTCTTGGAGTGCTGTGTATGTTTTCATGACAGAGTTGCTCTTGTACCACAACACTGGCAACTACAGTGCAGTCTTTTAATCAGTTCTGTTAGCTATTCTTTTTGAAGTCTGAGTCCCTTGCAAGTGTGTCAGCACTCTGAGGTATCATTGAGCTCCTATGGCTTGTCCTTGGTTTAGTGAAAATGATGGTTGCTCTGGATTCTCCTCATCCTTCAAAAAGAGCTCTGCAGGTGCTTAGAGATTTGATAGACAAAAACGTGCCTGTCATGTACAGGCTCGGATTCTGGCTTGTGATAACCTGTCTCTAACCTAACCAAGGAACGACTTAGATGCTATTGTAAAAATGCATATAATAAAATATATTTGAAGTCAAAATCTTGCATTACAAATACTGGTAATGTAATGAAGGTCTGTGTGATACCCTGTGACTAAGAGATGATTTCTATTAGTTTGGCCAGGAATGGAGGAATTTAGCAGATCATAGATCCATCATCATTAATGTACAATTCTTTTTTTTTTTAAAGTGCATACTGTTTCACCGTCGCATTATCTTCACAATAACCTTGCTTTACCATTTGTAACTACCTGTTCTTGTGGAATAAGTAGCAGTTGTTGTTGGTGATTAGTCAAATGGCAGACAGCCTGCTCTTTGCTCTCCTTTTCCTGTTTGCACTGGTCTCTGCATTTAGTTTCCACAAACCATGCTTTTGTAACCAGCACGTGTGCTTCCCTTCTGCTCTTGCTGCTGTTGGCGACATTGCTGGTTTCTTTGGTCAGAGGAACGGAGTCCAGCACTGTATCAGCTGTGTGTGGTTAGGACTGAAATTCTAACAAAAGAAGGTAGACTGCTAGAAGTGATATGAGGCCACTGCTACCAATCTAGCACAATCCAGAGTAAAGGTGCCACAAGACAAAACAAAAGAAGATGTGCATGGAGCTAAAAATTAATTGCTCTGGTGAAGCCTGCCATTTTGGATCTGTGAATGATCTGACATGTGCATGTGCACAAGTCATATTAGAAAGGAAAACCTCTGGTGCAGGTTTTTTTTTTAAAGAAGCGGCAATACTGCCTGGGCACTTTGGCAGTGCTATCACTCAACCGCCAAAGCAGAGATGGTGATATGTAATCTCTGAAAAAACAACCCTCAAGTATTAAATGGGGTAAACTCATGCAGTAACTGTGTAAGGGCTCACAACCATGGAGGAGAGGGCAAACAAAAGGGGCCACATGTGGGTTCCTGTGAATATCCATGGGATGACAACTCACAGTGAGCCCTTATGTATGTTAGATGCACCAAAGGTTGTCTCCTGAATAATCCACCATGCATAGATAAGGAGTTTTCTGTTTTAGTCCATTTAAACTCGAAAATGAGAGCAGTGAGTCCTTCATGGATTGGGACATTAATTTGAAGTTGCAACTGTAATTTATATTGCTGAAAAGTGAAATAGTTATTTGCTTATACTTGGTAATAACAAAGACAAACAAAGATCTATTTTCTGGCTACTTCTTTAAAGTAATGTGTAGTCTAGCCTCAAATCATTGACAGAGAACTGAGTCAAAACAGATAGAGTGCAGTTCAGTAAAGAAAAGTGAACCAAGTAGCCAGAAACTACAGGTCAACATCAAATGCATCAATTTTGGTTAACAAATTAAGCATGGAGGAGCAGGATTATTAGAGCCTGATGAATCTCTCAGAACTTTTTATATCATTAACTATGGATACTAAGTGCAATGTTCCTGTAATCATAATGTAAGCAGGAGTAATTAAATTAAAGGCAAACAAGCTATTCATTAGAATAATAGCAAGAAAGATCTATATAAAATAAGGAAGAAAAAGCTTTAAAATTGACGTGATTCTCTTTGCAATTTAAAAGAGCAACTGTCCCACCCTCACACACAGATGGGCCACTGGTTCAAGCTTTGATAACTTTATAAAATGTTGTAACCTACATGCATTCAAATGTCAAATTTCAGCAAAAGCTCTAACTCTAATCCAAAACCGCAACATACTTCCTCAAGCCTTCTTGTGACTCTCTTCCTTGAACCAAGTGATTCAATTTTCATTGAGTTCTCTAGTTCTACCCCAAAAGCAAGACTGCTGTGAAAAGTCCTAGGTAAGAAGTCCCTGTGCCCTGCTTTACAGAGACTAGACCTCTTTCTGAAAGGGTATCAAGATAAATGACAAAATGGCAGAGCACAGCAAGGCCCTTGAAGTTGTCCTTCAAGGGTCACCACCTGGTCAGCAGGTCTCCTGCAGATTTGTCCTTCTTTGCCTGCTTGTTTAGTGATGCACCTTTCCTTTTTAGTGATCTATAAGCCCCAGGAGGTGAGGATGATGGGCAATGGGCTTCTGAAAAATTCAAATTTCTATTACACACCATTCTAATCTTTTGAAATGAGAAGATTTTTAATTGTAACTGTAATAATTATAACTCAAGTTGATTTTTTTTCCAAGAAAGCCCCTCCCTCCAAAACAAAGTTTTCTCAGGGTTAAATAGTGAGAACTGAATCCAAGTAAAATAAGGAAATTCCAAGTCAATAATAGCTGATCCCAGCTTTTAAATTAACTGAGTAGGGTGGGCCTCTTCTCTTCAGCAACACACACACCTGCTGAATTTCACTGCTGCCAGCTGTGAATGGAGGCCAGCTGAACTGGAGAGTGACAAAATGTAGCCTGGACTTTCCCCATCCCAAATCTTTCTATCTTGTGCTGCTCCAAGCAGTAGTAGAAACACAACTTAGAAAGATTTGAGGCTGGGAAAGAGTATACTGCTCTCCCTTCTCCTCCTCCCTAGTTGTTTCTCCTTGATATTTGTGCTTGTGTGGGACATTCTGTTAGGCAATGTGTCCCTTAGGTTCTTAAAATTTATTTGCATGGCAAGGTGGTTTGTATTTCTGTGTTCAGATGAGGAGAAGTTTTAGAAAGGTGTGAGAGGAATACACTAATACTTCATTTTCTCTTTGGTTTCACTTAATCTCATTGCTCTTTGTTGGCTGGGTCTGCTAGTTCCAAGTTTCCAATAGTAGGCCAGAGCCAAAATCCAACTGGTATCTATTGGCATAGGGTTCTCCAAGGCAGTGTCCATGTTGGTACTCCCAGTGGTGCCTGTCAAGAGGTCTCTGACATGGTACCCATTTGCACCCAAATACTCTCCCCAATGTTTAATATATGTAGATAGATTTCTGTGTATGGTACCAATAAATACATAAGAATTACACATGTGTTCTAGCAATTATACAGAAGTGTCAACAAAAGCAGATCAAATATCCAAATAGGTGTCTATGCCAATGTGGTATCCGTATGCCACCAATTTAAATAGCATGGTGTCTTCTGTCCAATGAATTAAAGGAGTGAGTGTTTATCCTTCTACTGTTGTAATATCACACAGGCACAGGGAACCCATTTATATTTTATTTAATTTCAATTCAGTTAGTGTGCTGGGGCCTGCTTGCTGTTAAACAGGTCTTAGATTTTGTTCAAGTTATTATAATTGGGTTTATCTGTTCGAAAGAGGTTTTTAAATTTTGTATTGTAAACTTTTTACGATGTCTTAATATGTTTTAACATGGGGTATCTTATGCTGTATTTTTATTGTGCTTTGTGAACTGCCCAGAGAGCTTTGGCTGTTGGGCAGTATAGTAAATAAATAAATAGACACAAAACAAAAGATACAACTCAAGATCCACAGATGCAACAGGTGGACAACGAAGTCACGGATTCACTGTTCAGATTTTGTTGTGGTGCTCACAGCAGTTTCTCAGATTCCTTCATGAATTGCAGTGTTGCCGAATTGTCCCATTAGCTCCTTGGCCACACCACCCTCTGAACTGCTTGGTCAAAGATATGTCCTATTTCTTTTCTCTTTTTTATTTTTTTTTGGAAATTTTATTAAGATTTTAAAAACTACAAACAACAATCATCGCACACACCAGATTTACTGGATCAGCCCCCTACTACGTATCTTTTAACATTTTATGATCCCAAATGAGATGAAACACTAGTAATTTAGCTCAAAGAAAAATGTTCTAAAAGATATTATAAGTATTACTTTTTATCAAGTAGAGTAGGTAAGAAAATTGTAGAGATGTCAAATGGATATTTTTATGTTTATATGTAATTGTGGTTGAGGAAGTTATTTGCTATTAGAAAATTGGAAAGATTTTGAATTGTCCAGAAATGTTTAGATCAAACTTACCACTGAAGGAGAAAGAAAATATTGCAATTTCATTTAACTTGGAGATGTTTTTCCTTTGACACTGTCTAAGAGAAACAGGACTTTGTAGGAAATGATGAATTTGGTTTCATGGATGAAGAAGAGGAAGATAGTGACTTCTATCCAATTCGGATTATTATTATTATTATTATTATTATTATTATTATTATTTTATTGGCTGGAGAAACGGGACTTGGTTTTGATCTAATGTTGCTTCCAAGATATGTCCTTTTTCTGTTTATCTATTGAAAAGGATGTTGCAGAATGCCACAAGGAACAAAGGTACATCTGGCCATGCTTCTGAGCGGATAATAAAGCAGGTCGCTCAGATACTATAGAAAGGCTCTTACCTAGACTACCAAGGTTTGTTTATTTTTGGGATGCCTTCCTTCAAAGCAGCTGTGCACATTAACCTGTTTTACCAGCTGTGCAACATTTTTGAAAGCAAGTCAAAATACTGGATTTTCTTTTGTCAACCAGCTCTTCTGCTGAAGGAGGGGTTTGGTGCCTGTTTTCGTGAAGAAAGGGCTATTCTTCATCTCCTTTTTTCCTCGCCTAAGGAATTAGCAACCTCTGTGTGTGTATGTTTGGTGTTAGTATATATGTCTCAACATTCAGAAAAAATGGTAAATCTGGAAAAAAAAATTTTCCTATTAACTGCTGCATGTGGCTAGATTATCATGAAGTTTTCTCTTCTTTCATTTTAATTCTTTGGTGAGTTGCAGATACTAGTTCTAATCATGTGGAACTGTTTAGAAATGCAACAATGATGATAGGAAATGTTACATTGTAGTGGAATAAGTGCAGTAAAAGTACAGACAGCAAATATTCATAAATAAATGAGAACCATGTGGTTTTTCTAATAAGCATTGTTCTCTGAAGTAGAAGTGATTGTGTTCTAGCAATTTTGGGGGAAGGGAGGACAAAAAAAGCCTACTCAAGCCAACATCTTTTCTTTAAAAATGTGTTGCCCATTTAATAATGTTTCTGCTTAATCGCAAGTCATCTAGATGCTCTTACGAAATGTGAGAAAGAGATTGGCTAAAACAGAGAAGGCTTTTTTCTGTGCTGATGCCCCATCTTGAAGCACCTTCTTCAGAGAGGCTTTTTTTGGCACCACCTGAAGGCCTCATTTTCCCAGGCATTTTAGGAACATTTTTAATGCTTTTTAGATCTTTACACTGTTTCCTGATGGTAGTTTTGTCTTGGTTTTATCATGTGCTGTTGTATTGGTATCTCGTATTTCTATGTTTAATTGAACTGTGTGTGCCCAGACTGTGTAAGCTAGTGGGGAGCTAAAAACGCACAGAATTATCTTCAGTCACTTGGCTCCAGGTAGTGATGGCTGATGGAAGCTATGGGAACATCAATTTAAAGTGAAATGAGGTTGCAGGAAATAACGCCTGCTTGTAAATGTAGATGTTTTGAGTATAAAGTCTGCATTCAGTTTTCCAGCAGTTCTTATGCATTTCAGGGCTATGCAGCTAAATGAAAATGGTAAGCCAGGCTGAAATTTGCAAGGTGTTAGGGTGACCCAGGGCAGCTTCCATTCCCAAAGAATGGACTTCGTACATGCATACAGACAGGTCCTTAAGCAGCATATGCCTGAGCCTGGGAAACCAGAACATAAAGCAGTGCTTCCTACAGTAATGGTAATGTGCAAGGCTGCCTCACCCTTCCCTGCCGTGTTTGTATTCCCTGTCTTTGCAAATGCAAGATTCTGTGGCATACAGAGCTCCAATAAAATTAGTTTGAAAATTGCCAAGGATTTTCCTAGCACCACATAGAATGTTTGGCAGCAGATGAGCCACCCTCCTTGTTAATCTTCTTGTTTCATTCACGAGGAGTGCAAGCCCAGTTCTCGCTGCAGCAATGTTTTCAATTTTAACACTCTTCAGAGCTGCTGAAAAGGAACGGCCACCCAGCTCTTCGGAGGAGGCAGCTGTATCCCTCCACAAGGCCTCTCAATGGTCAGGGAGCAACCATGCATGTTCTCATTTATCTGCTTTAAACATGGGTGGCCACAGATCTCTCTCGCTTTCTGGAGGGGGCAGCTATTGTCTCTTGCTTCAGCTTTGCTATCTGAAATGGTTTTGTTTGGCTTCCTCTTTCTGCTGAGTCAAACACACTTGGATAACAAGAAGTGCAAAGCAGCCCGTGGGACGGGACTCTTTTACATAATCCTCTTTCTTCTGAAGTTGTTTTTCTCCCAAGAGTTGCAGAAGAAAGATAGTTCTATGCAGCATGTCAGTCACTGGATGGTTTCCTTGTTGTTCTGCAACACAAAAATGCCTTTTCATACTATACTTAGTATCGCCTGCCTCATATTTACATATGTCTGGTGATATATAAGGACTTAAGCAATTGCCTTATTTCAAGAGATGTGTGAGGGGTTTTGCACATGGCAGATGGAGCTTCTGAAGATAACCAGGAAATGTGTAATGTGCTCCTAGTGTTGCCCACTCTGCCCTGTTCTTCTCTAGTGTGCATCCTCACACCTTTTTAATTTTTGTAAAGATGGATCCCCCTTATTATCTTCTGAATGCATGAAGTGGTTTTGCAGCTTGGACGTTGCCGGATCCTCAAGTGGTAGTGAATGCTAGGAACGGTTTTAGGTAGTGGTGGTTGTTTTTGTTGTCTTTTTGGTTTTAGTTCAGCTTGGTTTTCCAGCTGCCCCCTTCCCTAGTCTAATCCACATTGGATTCCTATAATAGACTCTACTGCCTTCTGATCTTAATGCTGGTTCAAACTGCAAATCCCAGAGAAATACTTGCAGCTTACAGAAGGCAGAAGAATAATGTATAGTTTTATTCAAACTTCACTGAATACTATTTGGTTTTCAGGCAGATTCTGTCCTTTTAAATCCTTAAATTGAGTAGGACTTGGTTACCTTAAGTTCCCACATTGTACCTATCTGAACACTCAGATCAGCATCTTAGACCCCGCTCTGGGTCTCTTGCTGTCTGAATGAGGACACAGGATTGGGCCTTTCTGATTATGACTGTGGAATGCCCTCCACACAGGTGGGGGAGTCCTTGCTTGCCTTTCAGTGGGCAATAAAAATCCCTTCGTTCTGAGGGCCCTGGGAGGATAAAACAACTGTCTGATTTATTGCTGTCTATACTGCTGCATTTTGCTGTTAGGATTTTTAATGTTTATATCTACAGTTTTTATCGTTCCTAAGAAGTGCTTTGGTGGTCTTTCCAACCAAGGGGAGGGGTAAAATTCTTTTTATAAATGGAAATGAAAATAAGATCTCCATCCTGTGGCAATGCATGGTAACCACCATTCTTGCTTTCAACCTGCTCTTACTTTTAGTAAAATCCTCATTGTTATATATCTAAAAGGTGTTGCAGAATTGCTATCTCAGGATAACAGTGTGTACAGTTGGGAAAAATCAGCTACTTCTTTTCTAAATACTGTGGAGACCTAGAGTTGTTGGTACTCTTATTTTTACAGTGGCCGTGATTTGCATAAGAGGGCTAAAGTATTAACAAAGATCGGTTGGTGCGAAAGGCTTGATTGCCATTGGCGTGCCTTTATAGTGTGAATATTTAATAGTTATTGATACAAGTAAGCTGCCAAAGATTCCTCAGCAATCATACATCCCATTTAGGTATTATTGGAAGAAATCCTGACCCAAATTCTGTGTGTGTTTACAAATTTTAGTGGGAAAGCCACTAAATAATAGTTTAGGTACATAGTTTAGGTACATAGTTTGTACCTAAATAATATTTTATTTATGTTGTGGAAGTCCTACTTTTATAAGAAATGCATCCTGGTTCGGTTTGCTGCATTGATTCATTTGCAACATTTGTACGCCATACAGTAACCAAAGTTCTTTGATGGGCTTACACTTTGAATTCCACAGAGGATTCCACAGGCCTTTAGAATTAAGCAGCAGAAGAATAGTTGAGATGGTTGCAAGCAAGTTTGCATGTCACTGTCGTCTCAGTTATATTTCAGAGTAGCTGGAATACATATAGAGTTGTGTTCATGAACATTCAAGCTGCTCAGAACAAGAATCTTTGAAGTCCAGCTTCTGTGAGGGAATGGAAAGTATTCCAATTGCCTAAAATTAAAACTCTTATGCAGGTTTCAAACACAGAGGTAGATTTGTGGGACAGGTTGAAAGTTTTTGAGAGCTGATGCAGAGTAGTGATGAAGAGCATGAGACTGGGACTCAGGCAATCTGGATTCCAGTCCCCACTCAGCCATGCAGCCAAACTGGGTGACTGTGAGCCACTCACAGACTCTCAGCCCAACTTACCTCACAGGGTTGTTGTTGTGAGGATAAAATTGACAGCAGGAGGAGACTGCTTTGTTGCTTTGATCTCTAGTGCCTCTTATTTTTCAAAATCCAGCTTGAATGCCAGGTACTTCTCTCTCTGTTTAGGATAGCATTATTTTTTGTAACATACTGAGTATCACTTTGCTTGCACAGGAAATTAATGCAATGGTCCTATCGTTGCTGCATTCTTTTGCATATACTTTCTTGGGGATTGGAATGTATAATGAATGTTTCCAGTCTGTGAGCCTTTTTTGAGGGGGTGGAGGGGGGTTATATTGGCTATATTTTCAGTAGAAGGACCCTGTGTCCTGCCAGTGAGATTCATTTGGTGTCTGTGTTAGGAACTTTTTGGCACCAAGTGAAGATCTTTTTCCCCCCAGGCTTTGAAAATCATTTTTCAGTGTATTTTAGATGCTGAACCTAGTTATTCCTTTCCCTGCTGTGTTTTACTACTGTTTTATATTGATTTTCTGTTACTCTGTGCCCATGTTAGAAACTATATGGATTTTTTGTTTTTTTTAGTTTACGTGATTTTGTTTTTAAGGCTTTGTGAATGCCAGTAGGACAGAGGCAGTACAGTATCATAAGTAAATGAAAGTTCAGGAGGGGCTGTATGTAGCCATGGTGGTGTGGACCTGACAAAGAGATAAGATAGTAGGTAATGCATAAGAGAAGGACATGGAGATGAGATATGAGAAAGGGAAATCCAAAGGCAAAGTAGGGCTTGGCCAAAATATAATGCTGGATGTAAGGACAGAGGAAAAGGAATTAAGTGGAATGAGAAGGAATATGGGAAAGCTGTGAGGTCAAGAAGGTTGCCTCAATTTATTAACCTCCAGGCTGTCCTTCCCAGCCTTTAGTTATGTCGGACTCCATATGTTGAGAGGGACTGATAAGCGTTGTAGTTAAACACATTTGGTGAGCCACAGGTTGGGGAACACTGGCCTAGATTCTAATTGGACTGTAGGAAAAGGAAAGGTTTTCTGCCAGTTGTGATCTGTAATAAGGACCATGACACTGAGGATGAGGCTTAGTTTAATATATTGATTTACTTTTACATCCAGTTCTTTGGATTAAGGATAGGAATTGAGAGGAATGCTTTTAATACAAATTTTGTGCAGATCAATAACCACTGTATCCTTTTCTTTTTATGCATTCAAATAGAACTAAAGCATCATAGCTATGGCTGATTTTGAACACACAACTAAATCTTAATGAAAACATACAGAAAATAATTTTGGCACTAAAGTTTGCAGTAGTCCATGGGATGGTCTGTGCTGCTTTAAATTGTGTGGCACAAGATATATCCTTCTTCCCAAAAAATATGCCCTTCTTCAACCCAGTGATGAGTAAATAATGCATTTATGCTGTACTGGAACTCTTCCATCACATGGCCTACTTCCATCCATCACAGTCACTTTGTGTCTTGTATATTCTTTTTGACCTGCTGAGGATTATGTCAGAAAGGCCTTCGCAAGGACAGTGAAACAAAGGCTGATGAGAATCATTTCATTGTGTACAAAAGCCTGTCTCTTTACTGACTCAGCTCTATTTTGCTATGGTGAAAACTGTTAAACATTTACCATAATGGATGAAGTCAGACCAATTCACAGCACAGTTAAAATGATATCCTAGGCTTTAAGACAATTGAAATTACATTGGCTTAAATTCAGTTACTGGACACCAAACTCTGGCTTTCATCAGAGTTATTTAAAAATAAACATTTTAAGGCAAGTCTGAATGGTCAATACCACTCCAGATTTCAGAGCTGTCCTAGCTTAAATTCAGAATAGCCCACTGTAAATAGAAAGTATTATAGTGTGGAACAGCCTAGGTTACAACATTTTTAGTGTTTGGCATGAGGGAGCAGTCAAAAAAAAAAAAAAATCCAGCTGCAATCTGAAGTGGTATAGAATGTGTTCCCATTTTGTTGGATATTAGCAGAGGGGTTTCATTGTTTTTGCAAATCTTAAATCTCCAGTTTCTTGAGTGCTGTAACAATTTCATTCTGATTCAATACCCTCCATCCCAATGTGGCTGATGTGACACATTGCTTAAAACCTGGTCATGCTAGATAAGTTTTGATGCTATGGATTGTTGTCAGTCATTTTCCATATATATATATGTATAAGACTGGAGGAATGTTATTAGTTAAATGTGTTTATTAAGTACATGTGTTCTCACGTCATGCAGATCTGCTCTGTTTCACATGAAGGTGACTGCAGAGATAGTATTGGGAACTCGAATGATTGTATTGCCCCTGGGATTCATTTTCGTTGCCTCCCTTTCCCCTTAAGATTTTCTCTTTGCCTCTTTTGCCTCTGGTTGTTGTATGGATTCCAGGGTGGTTAACAGCAACTTGTACCAAGCATCCTCAAGATCACATTTTCTTTGTAATTTACACATAAATAAACCTATAATCTAGTCCCTTTAAGACATTGTCATCTGTATGGTGGTAAGAAATGTTCTCCAAATTTCTGCTGTCTGCTTTTTTGGTAAGATTCTTTATATGCCTGGTGCATAAAATATATTCAAATCTGTATAATAATATCTATTGGGGTGCTTTTATTACCCCACTTGATGTGAAAGTATTGGGGAACAAAATATCCCATGTTCTTTGAGTTCCAGAAAGGGAGTAAACCCTTTCCTGACCCAGAAGAATGGGAGAAATAGTCTCTACTTTGACTTTATATGCTTTCCAGGCCCTGCATCTTTGTGAAAGCTTGTCAGCCTGAACAGAGTGGAACATAGCCTAATGTGTGACACAGTCATGTCTACTAAGTATACTGTGTCTGCCACATTCGGTTTCTCTAGGACTAAGAAACGCAAAACTTTGGCCCAATTTATTCACCACAGGATGAAGTTGCAACATTTCTGCTCAAGGAAATTCAGTTTTTCTTTAATATGCTTGCAAGTAAGATTCCTGAAATAACAGTTTAGAGAGAATATTTATCTAGGCTGCATTTTAGTAAAAATAATGTACAGGGTAAGCAAAACATAAAAGGTAACCAGCTCTTAAGTTCACAGGGTTATCCTTAGAAAAGGATGCTGCTTAATAACAAGTGTTTATGGTTTATTTGCTTATTTAGTAAACAGGACTATTTTGGGGAGATGTCCAGTAGTGGGGAAGGCTTTGGCATGATAATTTCCATGGGGCTTTACACTTTTGCTTATCCTTGATGCTGATTCTGCATTCTCTGCCTAGATAGGTAGAAGTTTGCAAATGTAATTTAATTCTAAAATATCTCTACATGAAAAAACAGGTAACCATATGCATGTGTTTTACAGTAAATGCTGGCATGTCTTTGAAATATGCTGAATTGTTGACCTTGATACCACAGAGACTATCCTTGACCAATGCTTACCGAACAGGATGACTAATACTACATGTTACACTATGAGAAATGGCAAAACAAACACAAGGGAGAGTCTTTCATCTTTTGAGCTGATTTGCGGGAATCACTGCAAATTAATGGCTAAGAGTTGGTAATAGTTTGTGGCATTCTAGCAGGATGTCCTTGCATATTCCCAGTTGTCACAACAAGAGCAGCCATTTGTTCCCTCCTCTCCTTTGGGCAGATGTTTATTAATTCCCTCCCAAGAGCTTTGATCCAGCATTTTGCAGAGAACACTCCTTCTGCCTCCCAGTTTGGCTCTTGCCCTGGCAGGACAACTGGCAACTGTCAGTTGAGTTCCTCTCTATTTCAACTGGGGCCACCCTGCTTGCATCTCCAGGCGGCTGCTGTGTGCCAGCCATCTGCTTTCCAGTAGACATGTATCTGGGCCTTGTTTTCCTCCCCATCTCTCATGGTTTTGGCTGGCAGCCAGCAAGAGACAAGATTCGTGTAACCATTGTTTTGTAGTCCACCAAGACCATCCTTCCTACCTTCCTGGTTCTTCATAAAACTATGCAGGTGACAGTGTGTTTTGGATTTTAGACACTGACGCTAGGCATAATCTTCTGCATAACCTCCAGTTACCTCAGCTATGAAGTCTAAGCCTTAATTTCTCACCTAGAAGTGGTGATAATCTCTTATACCCATTATTGCAACATGCCATGCAAAATAGGTTCCTGTCTTGCAGAACATTGGTGTTCTTCAGCAGTTTCAGTATTTATTTTGAAGAGTATCCTGCTAGCTTTGTATGTAATGATAACACATGAGCAGATTTGTGCTGACTGGGTACAGCACAATGAGCTTGTGGTTGTGGCAAGCACAGCACTGATTATGGTTGCAAGGGTATATAGGTACAAACAAATATTCCATCATACTGGGCATACTGCACACTAGGCCAAGATTTAGGGTATCCAAACATGAAAATACCTTTCTGCCATTGAGTAGGGAAACATATTTTGCATGACAGCACTGATGTTACCAATATCAGTTTTGTAACAGTGCTATTCCTCTGAGCATACTTTCTCATTGTTAGCAGGTTTTAAAGAAGGGGAGCCTCAAGCTTTCCCTTGATCTATCGCTTCCCTAAGCTTGGCCGCAGTCAGTACATGTGTTAGTTACATTCACTTGGCCAGCCATTTAAAGTGTAACACAAAGAGGATTAGTACGTCATAAATAATAAACTGCTAGTCCTTGACATTCAAGGAATGGATCCTCTTTTCCCTGGGAAGTACTGTTTGCTCTCAGCAATATCTGAGGGAGGAATCTGCACCAAGCTTATTGCTGCTGACTGCTTCTCAGATGGTTTCCCTTGCTGCTGCTTCTTCTCTAACATTTCATTCTGTCCAAGCCGCCATCACTTCCCACTCAGAAAAGTTGGACTGCTGGACCACTTAGACCTGCCAGGTTAGGATTCATGAAGAAATGGCAAGAAGCCTTCCTTTCCCTAAAGGAAGCAGGGTCTCTGCAAGCACATTGTTAAGGTTTAACTTGACTCTGCATCCCAGCCAGGTGTTGACCTTGCTCTACCAGCAGATGAGCCTTTTCTTGGTTTTCTTGTGGTTCCTTTCTCCTTCGTTCCTTTCTGTACATCTCTGCCTTCCTTCTCCATTGCCTGATCTCTTGGCATCTTCTGTGCTGTCAGCCAGAACCCACCTTGTTCCCTTGTCTTTATTTTATTCTCCTGCCTCTTCCCTCATTTCACTGCTGTCCCACTTCAGGTCCTGAACGTCTTGGCTGGTGGACCAAACGGTAAGAGAGCAGATGCTGGTGACATCATTGGCTCAAGCTGTCACCATCCACAGCTGTTCTCTCCTTGCCATTCATGTTGGCCTGGCACCTTGGCTGTGTGTGGGTTTCACAGGTGATGCCATGTGCTAAGGATAAACATGGCATTGAGGACAGCTAGCAGTGAAACTGATAGGAATCTAGAATCATGAGAACCAGGAAGTTCAAATCCAGGGAGTGTGGATTTCAGTAGTCTCAGTGTCGGGATCCTGGCTGCTCTGTGGCTTCACTTGATGATCGGAACCAGAACCCCACCGTAGTATTTGCAGGATCAGTCCCAGGCCCTGCTGGACCTTCCTGTCTCCTGGTGTGCAGAAGCTGAGCGCCCCGGCCTCAGCAACATGGATCCTCCTGCTTGCTGCAGTGCCTGCCTCTTACCTGACTGATAATCTTGTCTTGCTCTCTGCATCCTGCATGACTCACCTGAGCAACATAGGTCTTTTTTGCTGGCTGTGCTGTGGCTCAGCTCCTGCACTTTGCCTGACCCTTGATGCATTTGGTTCCTGTTGTATCCGGCTGTGCCATTCATCTTGTCTGGTAATCCTGCCTCAAGGCACCCGCAGCTCTGTTTGTCTTCCTGTTCTTGACCCTCAGCTTGTTCATGTCCACGTCCTTTTTCTGCCCTGATACGTATTTCTGCTTTCTCACCTTGGCTTATGACTTGGACTTGGCATTAAACTTTGCCTTTGTACTTTGGACTCTGTCTCACCTCCGGTTCTGCCCTGGTCTCAGTGACTCTTTCTGGTCTCCTGCCACCCACATCCCAGACTTGGACCCAGGAAATTCACAACTGAAGGGAGCAAAATTCTTGCCGTACAGCTCCTAAGTATCTCTTGCCAGCAGTGGGCCTGGAGACAGAGTTGAGACAGGAATGGGGGAAAAACTGGTTGGATACTCCAAAGGGGAAAATAATCTGGAAAAATGTTTAGCCCTTCCCTCTTCCCAAAAAAAGAGGGAGGGGCTAAATATAAACATTTGTACTGTACTTTGAAGGGTTGCAATGAGAACTCAAGGTGCTGTGATAAACTTCTGTATGTGTTTTATTGTTTTGTTTACCTATATAGTAAGGCAATGAGTAGTTAACATATCATACTATGCCATCTTGTAACTAAGCTGTGCACTGTGCGTTGCCCATGGTGCACCCAAGAGACAATCAGACTCGTGGTTTGTTTTCCCCAGCTACCCCCTCGGTTCTTCAGCCAGTGTCCTTTTTGGAGAGATCTGCCCTGTCTTCCCACTCCAATCGCTACCCCTTTTTGTCAGCCAGTTAAACAAACCAAAGCCTCAAAATGCACAGTTGGGATCTTGGGGTGGAGAGTTTTGCCCCAGAAAATTGCACAAATGTGCTCATATTTTCTTCTGTCAGTCTTGCAGGTGCACTCTTGCAGCTGTCTGCTCTGTGCAAGCTGTCAAAAGTAGAACAAAGTAGTGTAGGTAACTTACTTGTAAATTGACCAGGGAAGACTGCATATAGGCTGATTTGTGTCATTGGAGAGAGGTGGGTTATCCTTTAAAGATGGTGAACCTTTGGTCACTCCAAAGTGCTGCTGGGCATCAGTGGAGGAACTGTGTTACCAGGGGTAACAAGGACCAAATCACAAAGACTAGCAGGGTTTTTGTTACTGCTGTTGAGAAGCTCACTAGCAGATCCTGAAACCTGCTATGAAATTCCTTTCCTGGGTTCAGACAAAGCAAAGCCCATTGTGGATTGAAGAACCCTTTGCTGCTGAAACCTAAGATGCCCTTATGTGGATGGCACAACAACCCACTGTGACTAGTTATCCAGGATGGGTTGTTAAATCATGTGAACTAGTTCTTTCTGTTAAAATCATTGTTATATGGTCATAAAACAGGATCATCTGTAGAAAAGTTCCCACACTATGGGTAGGCAGGATATGCAAACATATTTTGGGTATGAGGTAGGTTTGCATATTCAGTGCTGGCAAAACAAACATTTTTTTCTTTCCTGTTGGCAAAAACTCTAAGGCTTGTTTTCTGTATACTATGATTCACGGCAACAGGAAAAAAAAAAGGAAAGAAAGAAAACACCAAGAAAATGTGATACTATTTTGTTGAATAATAATTATTTAATTTTATCCCATGTTTTCAGTAAATATTGATATAGTCCATGATGTGGCATGGAAATTTGTCCCCTTGAGTCCTAGTTCGGAAAACCAGGGGGAAGTATTCTTCTAAATTTGTTTCCCCCTTTTTTGCCTACCATAACAGCTCAGGGCAGAACTGCTGTTCTTTTCCATTCAGCAAAAGAAAGGGCATCAAATCGGACACAAACTAATGGCTTTCCATACTCTTGTTTTCTTGCCAATACCTGTCCGCTCCAATAGTGCAGTGATAATATTGACATGAGTCAAGAGAACTGCTGGAGATTGGAAAAAACAATTGGTTTTTTCCACTTGTTGAACATTTTCAACCTCTTTACAGTTTGGAAACAGTAAGTCAGAGCTCCCTGTGGTGCCTGAAGACCTGTGTGCAGTGATTATTCGGTTGGGATAAAATAAAAAGGCTCGAGTATGCCATTTATACCAGATCATTTGGGCTGGAAGAGCACTGATTTATATATATAAAGCCCTTCTTCAATTCTGTATAACCTGAAGCATTGCTACTTTGTTTTGTCCATTTGTAAATGTATCCTGCTTTCTCTTCTTTCTCAAAGCAGTATTGGTAGTTATACATTTTCCCTTACAACAGCCACGTCAAGTATTTTAGCTTCAAAGTTCATATCTGGCCCAAAGTAATTCAGTGTACTTCACGGTGAGCGGGAACTGGAATTCAGTGTGGTCAGGGTTTCACTGAAGCTGGACAGTTGTTGTTCTTGCGCACATGATGTCACCTGATCCATTTCTGATCCAGTCAGTGGGCAGTATCGAGGTCAGCACCAATGCTAATGTAAGTTATATTGTACCAGGCTAAATAAGCTATGGTGCAATGGAAATACCATTAGCTGGCTAAGTGCCCTTTCCAGGGAAACCTGTTGCACCAGTTTTATTAGTATAAAGTTGAATACAAGCCTTTCCCTTCTGTCTTAGGAACTAACAGGCAATTTTCAACTCTTCTCCCAAGATTAGCATCTTGATGTTGGGCAACATAAGTGTATCTTTAAAAATGGGGGGAGGGGTTTAGGGTTTTTTTTAGGAAAAAATCAGAACCGCTTAGAAAGAGAAAACCAGAGCTACAAACTAATACCAAGCTATAGACAATGCAGAAATCTAAGTTTGAAAACTGCAAGCTAACACAAAAGCTGCATCTTAAACCTAAGGACAAAGCAGGCTCATGGATGGTGTCATGGATTCTCCCAGTCTGTGTTGCTAGTTGTTCCTCTGTGAACTCTCGGTTGTATGCAAGGGGGTCCCTCAGGCTCGCTGATCCAGCAGAGGCTTCTGTCTGCAGAAAGTGCGGGGAAAGAAGCCACACTTCTCACTGGTTTCCCCATTCCTCTGCAGGCCCCTCTTCCTGATCTGCTGCAGGGCCTTTCAGAACAGTATGGAAGGTGATGCCAGAGTGAGGAGGAATAGGTGGAAATCATTTGACTCCTGCTGATGAAAGCCTACGCTGCATTAAAGAGCCTTCCATCAGTGGAGGGACTCACTGGAAATAATCCTGTGTAAATTGTCTGCTGTACAGTTGCATTAGCAAAGCAACCTGTCAAGAACAGACTTGATTTATATACATCATGCTCAAAAAAGAGTAGAAAGGGTGTTCTTCCATGTTTTTTCAGACACTTCTAAATTGATAGAAAGCAGCTGCAAAAACGGATGGTTGCTGAGAACAAAAAATTATGAGTTTAAGCATTTTACAAAAAGAGACTGCTCTTATATCTCTGCGGTACTAACATCATAACTTTCCCATGGACAAAGTCTGTTTTAGCTGCGTTACAGAAAACAAAGTGGACTGCAGTACTCTTTAACCACACACTTCCAAATGCTAAATTTAGCTGCCATGATACAAATCAGAGCACACTGGCATACCATAGCCCCACTGTTGGAAGGCCTGAAGCAGATAATTAGTTAGGTGTGAGACTATTTTTCTACCCTTACCCTGAAACCAATTTGCACAGTCTGCAGACTGAAGAGAATTAGTATTGTGAAATGAAGTCACAATGAGCTCATTGTTGTTCAGTCAGTTTTTAAATAGAATCCAAGATCTGATCTTGAAACTTGATGTTTTAGCCATGCTCACATGATTAGCTGTATTGACATCAGAAACCCTGAGGGGAAGACTCCCTATCATACCTCCTGTCGCTCTCCTCATAGTGAGAATGTAGAGTTCATCCCCTCTTTCTTTTTTTTAAGGCAGAGACATCTCACTTTTGCTTATGACCATTCTGTTCTACGCTCTCCCTGCTGTGTGACCAAGTAGTGATAATGTTAGGGTGATCTGGCAGCCCTACAAGGCCTACTTACATGAATACACCAGAGCTGACCACATTCCCGTGATCTCATTCAGCAAAATGAGATCATTAACATAAGGTCAACAAACTATCGCTCCCTGTACGCTGTTCCCTAGAGTATCTAAACCATACAAACAGTGATGTAAGTCCAATGCCAAGTATATATGTAATCATTCATTGTGTTTTGATGTGGCAAAGCTTCAGAATTTAGATTCCATGATTTTTATTATCTTTTAAACTAACTGAAAACCATAATCACAACTCGTCTTGAAAACTGTTTACCTAATATTCAGTTGCTGATCTTCATGCTGCAAAAACCAGATGTTAACTTTGTTTTTGATTGCGAAGACTGGTAGTGGTATGTGCTGAAATCTCTTTTCCTGTTCTGAAATTCTCCCAGTCTAAATCATATTTTGTTCCCCATTGTCATCAATTTTAAACCTTCACAGACATTGTCAGGAGTGCATAGTACTTATAATATATGTTGTCTGCCTGTCCCTTGAGAGAACTGATTTCATTTGGATACGTAAATAACAGGCATTCTCATGCAATGCATAAATACAAATATATAATGTGTGGTGTCTGCCAAGATGATTTTCCAGAGGTCTCTAGTAAATTCATTTCTGCAAGTGCTATTCTTGATGGTGTTTTTCATGCAATCTGAGGGATCTGGAAGAAGCACAGGAAGAGAGTTACCTTGTTGATGCCTCTGTCATTCTCTCCTCCAAATGCTTCCTATCCCTGATACCCAGTCATTCTGTGTAGGGATGCTCATAGCAGAGCACTTAAGATAGGTTTTTCAACCAAACCATGCACTTTGGATTAAAAAGTATAACTTGCCATGGACATGCTATGACAATGGCTAATCATTTCCAGATATGGGTCTTACCCACCCAGATCTGCTCCTGTTGTGAAATAAGTGGCATTTAATTTTTATACTGTTAGTTTATAGGCAAATGTTCATCACATCCAGAAAATGTTTCCAATGATAATTGTAAGGTCCTAGGAGATTTACCTGACCAATTTTAAATGGATATCCCTAGACTGAATGAGGAGAGTGCATGCTCATAATATAATATGACACCTAATAGCATTTTATTTAAGTGAATAGTTATATTAAGTTAATGCTATTTTTTCTGTGAAAAATGTGCTCAGGACAGCTAACAATAATAAAACACAGGTGAAAAACAAACCAAAAAAACCCCTAATTAAAATGTAATAATAGATCCATTCAAACACTTAAAACACAAACTGAAGAAATGGACAGCACCCAACTGATTACAAACCTCTTCAACAATAGACCAGCTTACGTACCCAAGGAATAAAAATAACTTTGGCAGAAGAACAACCAAGAGGAAGTCAAAATCAGTCTCTTGGCTGGAAGTTCCAGAGCCTGTGAACAGCCACTGAGAAGACCTTGTCTTGTGTCCCTACCAAATAGGCTTCTGTTGGTGGCAGGATTGAGAGGATGGCCTTCTCTAAAGATCTGGCAATGAAAACAGGCTCATATGGGAGAAATTGGGCTTCAGAGAGCCTGCTCCCAAGTTGTATATTTATTCATTTATTTATTTAAAACATGTTTATGCCGCCCCCATCGCAACAAAGCCTCAGGGCGGCTTACAACAAAAAAAAGATATAAAAAAATGTACAAAAACAAAGTTATACAATAAAAATATTAAAACCCGGTGCATCTCGGCTTAATTTTTTAAAAAAAAATCCTACACAATAAATTAACACTTAAAATAAGTTTTAAATAAAAAGGTCTTAACCTGGCGCTGAAAAACAAATAACGACGGCGCCAGGCGGACCTCTCTGGGGAGCACATTCCATAGGTGGGGCGCCACCAGAGAGAAGGCCCTCCTCCAGGTACTCACCCTCCTAATATCATTCACGGAGGGTTCCTGGAGAAGGGCATCTGTTGCTGATCTCAAGGGGTGGGAGGGCATATATGGACGCAAGCATTCCTTTAGATACCCAGGATCCAAGCCGTTGAGGGCTTTACAGGTCAGAAGCAGCACTTTGAAATGTGTGCAGAAACAGGTCAGTGAAGCTGTTTTGAACAAGTGAATCGTGTGTTTCCTATATCACTCTTGGTCTACTGTCTGGTCCAGCTGATCTTTCTGAGTCCAGCACAGAGTCTGTTACAGCAGTCCAAACTGGACATATACCTTGCAGACATCCTTTCCTTATACATATCCAGCCAAAATCAAGGGAGACCTACTGGTCATTTTGAAATTAATGGTATGTTGCCATGCAATACCTTGGCAGTGGACCTTCTCAATAGCAGTGGAAAATCCTTTTGGAAAACTCTCCTCTGTGCAGTTTGGCAGGCACAAAATATGTTTCAAATGGCTCCAGGTTTGTTCATCCAGGTTTCTGTGTCTTATAATACATGCATTCTGTATTCTTTCAATTGAAATAGTTTTAATATTTAACTATACTTTAAACATATGTGAAAAATATTATATTTATGTGTTATAGAGATATCACATAAATAGTAAATATAAGTAAAGTTTGTGTGACCACGGTAAGATAGGATCAAGTATATTTTCTCTCCAACAAAGGATCTAGTACTAAGTTAAAATCCCAACTCACAATCAAATAATCATAAATAACATCAAGCAATTTGCTGAAACATCCATGGGACATAACAGAAGAACCATGATTAGGCCAATACCCATTTATCAGAGTAATTACTTTGTCATTATATTTTCCAACCAAAATTAAAAAACGGCCTTCAGTGTCACTAATAATCAGTAAACCGGAAAGCTGAGTTGCTTATTGATTAAAATTGCAATCCCTTTTAACCTAGTTAAAATATCAGTTACATATGCCACTCCAATCCATATTTTCCTTTACAAAAGAGGAAATCCATAGCATCAACTGCAGAAAAGCATCCAGTACAGGTTGAATCCTTATTCTGATCTGCCTTTTGTCTAATCAGGAGTAAATCTGCTCTCTTTGAATTAAACTTCCTTATCTATGTTAATATATTCAGATACTCTCTTTGAAAAAGAATTTAGTATCCAACACTGACTAATATTAAAATCATACTTGAAAGACCCATAAATAAATTTACAAACTCTGTAGCTATATGTGCATACTGATATTGTCATGGTCATGTACCTATTTTACAGGTAAATTTCAACTGGAAACAGGTGCTTGTTGTATTTATTGTGTAAGTTCACTTTGTAAAGCACATATATCATTATTGTTGTTGAAGTGTCTTACTGTTTTCTGCCTTAGAATTTTGGATGAATGATTTGGGGTGGACCAAATTCTTATTTAGGGTGTTGAGCATGAAGTCAAATGGGCCTTAGGAAGTCTTAGCAACAACAAAGCTAGCAGAGGTGATGGTATTCCAGCTGAGCTATTCAAAATCCTAGAAGACAATGCAGTTAAAGTGCTACACTCAGTATGCCAGAAAATTTGGAAAACTCAACAGTGGCCACAGGATTGGAAAAGGTCAGTTTACATTCCCATCCCAAAGAACATC
This sequence comes from Varanus komodoensis, assembly GCF_004798865.1. NCBI lineage: Eukaryota > Metazoa > Chordata > Lepidosauria > Squamata > Varanidae > Varanus > Varanus komodoensis. The sequence continues at coordinate 22,537,448 of NW_025335505.1, read as the reverse complement.
AACACCAAAGAATGTTCAAACTACTGTACAAGTGGGCTCATTTCACACGCTAATAAAGTTATGCTCAAAATCCTACAAGCTGCAGCAGTATGTGGACCGAGAAGTACCAGAAGTACAGGCAGGATTTCGAAGAGGGAGAGGAACTAGAGATCAAATTGCCAACATACGCTGAATCATGGAGAAGGCTAGAGAGTTCCAGAAAAACATCTACTTCTTCTTGCCTATGCTAAAGCCTTTGATTGTGTGGATCACAACAGACTGTGGTAAATTCTTAAATAGATGGGAGTACCAGACCACCTTATTTGTCTCTTGAGAAATCTGTATGTGGGTCAAGAAGCAACAGAGAGAACTGGACATGGAACTACTGATTGGTTCAAAAATAGGGAAAGGAGTATGGCAAGGCTGTATATTGTCCCCCTGCCTATTTAACTTATATGCAGAATACATCATGTGAAAGGCCGAGCTAGATGAATCACAAACTGGAATTAAGATTGCCAGTAGAAATATCAACAACCTCAGATATGCAGATGATACTATTCTAATGACAGAAAGTGAAGAGGAACTAAAGAGTCTCTTGATGAGGGTGAAAGAGGAGAGTGCAAAACTTGGCTTGAAACTCAACATTAAGAAAACCAAGATCCTGCCATCCGGTCCTATCACTTCCTGGCAAATAGATGAAATGGAGGTAGTGACAGATTTTATTTTCTTGGGATCCAAGATCACCACAGACAGTGACTGCAAGCAAGAAATTAAAAGATGCTTGCTCCTTGGGAATAAAGCTATGGCAAATCTAGACAGCGTACTAAAAAGCAGAGACATCACCCTGCAGACAAAAGTTTGTATAGTCAAGGCTATGCTTTTCCCAATTGGACCACAAGGCTGTGAGAGTTGGACCACAAGGAAGGCTGTGCACCAAAGGATTGAGGCCTTTGAATTATGGTGTTGGAGAAGGCTCCCGAGAGTCCCCTGGACTGCAAAGAAGTCAAATCAATCAATCCTAAAGGAAATCAAGCTGAAGTTCAAATACTTTGGCCACCTCATGAGAAGGAAGGACTCATTGGAAAAGACCCTGATGCTGGGAATGTTTGAACACAAAAGGATAAGGGTATGGCAGAGGTTGAGGTGGCTGGATGGAGTCACTGCGAAGGTGGGCATGGGGTTGTTTGGCACATGGCACATGGTGGAGGACAGAAGAACCTGGAGGAATATTGTTCATGGAGTTGTGAAAAGTCAGGCACAGCTTTGCAACTGAACAACAACAACAATAATCCCATTCTGTATATATTTATTCATATTTTTCTCTGATTGGCATGCGTCTACATGCTTGACAGCATCTTGCCTCCCAAATGAAGCACTGGACCACATGCAGTGCTCTGTTAGCATGTAGAGGACACTACCAAACCTTCAGGTTTTATTTATCTTTTATTTTGAAGTGGAAGCCAAAAAACTGACTAGGTAGCAGCTGATAAACCTCATATATTTGGCAAGGCCAGGTGAAATTCTTTGTATACATTAAGCATTCTTATAATCATACCCTCACTCCAAAGACAGAATTATATTAAATAATTACATTCTGCAAGTCCTCCAATCATATGCAGGGGGTGGTTTATGTGTTGGCTTGGGCTAATAAGCTAGCATCTGAAAAAATGCTAGCCTCCAGAATATTCTTGGGGAACCGCAGAACAATAATCAGAAACCCCAAATACTTCCTGACATTCATATTAACATACTGGGATTTTTCTGTTCTAGTGGCTTGTGCTATTGCCACAAATAGCTCTTTACAGAGCAGCACTTATTCGAAACATTGTTACAGTGACCCAAAGAGGTCCTATTCCTTATCTCCAGGAGGATGGGAAAACTGCCATGTAGTTTTTCTTTCTCTCCATACACCTATCAATTTTCAGTAGTTTCAGAGCACTAACCAACTGGAACAGGACATTGGTGGTGGACTCTCCACACTAGAGACATTCAAAAAGAAACTGGACAGCCATCTGAGTGGGATGGTATAACATAGTGTCCTGCAACAGCAGGGATGCTATTCTATGATTCTATGATATGGCTGCACCCTCACTTAACAAAATGTAAAAAGCTCTGTTTAGCCATTGGCCAATGAAAATTTATTTATAACATTTATAACCCATCCTTTGTATAGCCTCAGGATGGTGTACAAGAATTCTGCTGCAAAATAGTCCACAACTTTTAGCTATGAGAAATTAGAAAAAGCAAAAGCAGAAATCTTTTCTTCAGGTGACATGGATAATACTGACTTCAGTTTGAGTGCCAGTGACAATTCTTCTATATAAGAAATATGGGCAGATGAAGCAGCATAAACCATACTCAAAGAAAGCTTTAGTTTTCATGTGGCTAAGCCTATGTCCAACGATAAAGTAGCCTCTGGAGGACTGGCATCCATCAGATCTTGGTAATTCACATTTGAATTCACATCTGAATTTCTGTTGTTCTCACGTAATTATTTAGACAGGAAAGCTGTAGCAGAAATTATAATTGCACAAATAACAGACAAGTTGGTGACAAGTTTTCCAAATGTCAGCATTGTTTTTATAATGTATCTTGTCATTTTGGGAACAAGCTGTGAAAAGGAGAGCTCTTTTTCAAAGCTGAAACATATAACAAACTCTCTTAGTCATTTCTGTCCCATGGTTGACCTATCTTCACTTACACTATTCTCAGTTAAGAATGAGTTTTTGCAAAAAATGAAAATCAAAAATGTAATCTGTCATTTTGCTAATAAAAAGAGTTTCCTGAAAATCATCATAATTCCTTTTCCTTCAGAAATGATAAGATGTATCAGAACTTTATATTCAATCCCAGGAGATTTGCTTAGATTACACTTGGGAAACTTTTTATTAGTTAGATCAAAATTCCAGTCATTGGTTTCAGTTCTGATGAAGGTGATCTTGAAGATTTGTTTGGTTATTTAATCAGACAGATTGTGCAAATATATATCTTAGTCCTCATATAGGATATATATATATATATATATATATATATATATATATATATAGCCACCAATTTAAATAATAGAAGTGGGCCTCTTCCAACTGGGTAACCTCCAGATGTACTGGAACACAATACCACCATGACGAATGGTTCGATGTAAGCGATACAGCCTCTGTTCTTTTTAAAATCAGATTCTTCTTGTACGTTTGGCTGTACCTTCATTATGGTTGAAACTGGACGTGGGTGATCTGATTCCCTCCTTCAGTCTTGGGTTCATAATAGCACTTGAAGTCCAGGTTGTAACAGTGTCTAAAAGTGCTTTTCATCAGCTTTACATGGGCCAAAATAGCTATATAATTTTATCGGTTATTTACATTAAAATGTTGTAGTTCCTGAACATAAACTCTGGGTCTCAGATCCATTGCTCTCCCTTGGGCATCTGACTAGGATTCTGCTTGGATCTGACCCAATGAGGGAAATAACATGGAGAACATTTGAGAATCAAGTAGTCCAGAGCAGATCAGGTCATAGTCTGAGCCTTTGAAAAAAATTGTGTCACTCTTATTCTATAGTAGGAACAACTAGGTTGTTTGCTCTGGCTGTACACAGGCTGCTTCTGTCTTGTGCCATATTTATCTGCAGAGGAGCCCTGGATGATAGGTTGCTTTGTAAGTTGTAGTTTTCTTTCTTGGAAGACACTTCCCTGTAGAAAGCTGTGCAATTCACAAAGGTAGATAACAGCATGTGCCAACCTGATGTTCCTACAAATAGCTTTAGAATACTTAGCAAGCTGTTAGTTCTTACTCTGTGTGCGTGCAGCAGTTTAACTATGTATACCAATCTCTGGTCTGATAACATGGGAATTGTATGATTTCATACATGAAAGAATCTGGTAATGCATAAAGTGTTTTTGAGTCTGAAATGGCACCTGATAACAGGTTGCACCTCTATGTTTAAAATATATATGTTGCGCCTGTCTATGTTGTGCTTTTGGCCTGACAAAAAGGCTTTAATAGTGGCCTAAATTACATCTGCATTTTGAAGTCAATCATTCAGCGGAAGGTTAAGCTGAATAGCTATTCCTAGCCTGTTAAAGGAGAGAGTGAGAAACTATCATTTTACCCAGATGCTGATTACTGGAGTTGGACAACTTCACTGCAATTTGCTAACCTTGTTTGCCAAACAAAAATGACCTCCTAAAACTCACTGTGTGACTTAGCTGTACAGTGGACCAGCTTTATAAAGTTTGGTTTTTAAAAAATGTTTGCACTAAAGCATGGATATTGTCTGTGGCGGGCCTTCCTCAGTTATTCTTGCAGAGCTGTGCTCTCAAGTGGCTGTGACATGAACGGTCTTCTTTTCAGCCAGTTTTTGGGAGCTGTCTTCCTCTTTGACAAAGGGAAATATTTTTATTTTCATTAAGTGAGCCCCCAAAGGGGGTGAAGCACTTGCTTCCAGTAAAGTCAGATGTTGAAGAAAGCAGGGCTGAAAGAACATTAACTGTTGGCCCATGTACAGCCAAGAAAAGTGACTGTCCTTTAGGGCAATGGAGCAAAGGGCTAAGCACATTTACTTTAGAGGTGGAGAAGCATACTAGTGCTCACAATGACAGTCAGCAGGAGGATATGGAGGGATGTGTGCTTTCCCACTGGTAGGTAATGCACCAGCTTCTCAGTCTCATGAGCTAAATTAATCCTCAATCACTGAATTACTTTAGTGTCACTAGTTTATATATTTATTTGAGACATTTTTACCCTGGCTTGTATCTGAGAATGAATCTCTTCATGGCTTACAAAAGGTCAACACCATAATTTCCAATTATAAAAATAGAAAAAGAATTCTATGTCATATATTAAAAACCAATCAACCATTAAAATCTTGGGTAAATAAAAAGGTTTTGGCCTGGTACCAAATGAATAACGTGTCAGTGCTAGACATACCTCTCCCTATAGCAGATTTCATAGCTGGAGCGCTACCACAGAAAAGGCCCTTCCTTGGGTAGTCACTCTTTTAACCTCTTTCAGAGAGGGCTTCCAGAGAAGGACCTCAAAGTAATGGCAGGTGTATATGGAAGGAGACTTTCCTTCATATATCCAGGCCCTAAACCATTTAGGGCTTTATATGTCAAACTTAACCCCTTAAATTGGCCTGGACTTTAATCAGTAACCGATGAAGATGGTATAGGACTGGCATTATGTGACACTATTCTGTACCAATTGAAGTATCCAAACTGTTTTTAAGGGTAACTTCATGTATAGCATGTTACAATAGTCCATTTGGGAGGTTACCAGAGCATGGATCAGCTTTGCCTGTTCAGGTAAGTTGATGGACCAGCCAAAGCTTAGGGGAGTGCAACTTGATCAGGAACAGGGCAAATATCAATCACCACAACAGACCCACCTACCAACAGTAACTATGTCTTATCTGGATTAAGCCTCAATTTATTGGCCCTCATCCAGTCCATTACACTTTCTGGGCACTGACTCAGAACTTTCACCACCTCACCTGGACTGGATAAAAAGGAGAGGTAGAGCTGGGTGTCATCAACATACTGGTGACACCTCATCCCAAACCTCTGGATGACCTCTCCTAGTGGTTCCATGTAGATGTTAAACAGCATGGGGGATAAGATGGAACCCTGTGGTACTCTATTGCTGTGGCACAGAGTCATAATCCCCCAGTGACACCATATGGAATCAGCCAGCTAAATAGGAATGGAACCACCACAAAGCAGTACCTCCAACCCTGAGGCCTATCTGTTTTGGGGACTTTCAACACCATGCATAAGGTTATCTCCCTCAGGTCAAACGGGAAGTCTGTTGGGCAGCAGAGTGGACAGTACAACAACAAAATCCCTAATCTGTCTTGATTACCCAACCCCAGATCCATCTTTGAGTGGACAGGAAGCCTAGAGAGAGGAAATGAATTCTTATAGACTACTGACACTCCCCCTCCCTGACCCCAAAGATGAGGCTGCTGCTACACCAAATACCCAGGTGGACATAGCTGGCTAAGTGTAATGCCTCCCACCTCCCAGGTCTCCATAATACATGCCAGGTCAGCTCCTTCATCCACTATTAGGTCATGGATGAGGGATGTTTTATTCTGGGCTGACTTGGCATTCAACAGCAGCAGAACCAAGCCAGAGGGCAAGTTGAAACAACTGACTGGCATCATCTGGTTGGAAGGAGAAACCGAAGAGGCAATAACCATAAGATATCTGACCTCTTTTTCTGACTTGCTAATTTCTCAACATCATACCTTCCCCTGCAACTAAGTAGGAGCACCCCATTGCTCCTCAGGATCCCCCATAAACATCATAAAAATATAAAACAAATATGAAACTGCTCTTTGCTTGATTAGAATGAATGGAACATGATAAAATATTTAGGCAGCCCAGCATTTGAAAAATAATTTAATAAAGGTCTGTTTGATCCTTAACAATAACAATAATAATAAACCCAAAATACTTAGTGCAGTAATGGAGCCGTGAAACCTGTCACATGCTTCATAGTGAACCAGAAAGCAAAGGGCAACTGTGGATATATTCAGTAGTTAGCTAGATGGTGCTATGATATACAAGACTAAACTTGCCTTTATGTTACTGTCTTTAAATGCAAGTACTAGCCTAATCTGTAACAGAACACTTTGTCCTCAGTGGTTGCCTTCACTGTCTTTGAAGGTTCAGTCAACAGAACCACAATATCCATAGCATGTTCTTTAAGGACATTTGTCTGCACACAAAAATGACTTTGAGGCACAGCTTCTACATTTGCTTGCTTGAAGGGAAGTGTTCAGCAATCTGGTTGAGACATGTAACTAAATGAAATGCATTTTGTAATATTTAGATGATAGTCCCAATATTTCATCGGGTGGTAGGAATAATATGTGTGATGCTGTCTGCTCACAGGCAACTAAATAAATGGACAAAGTTAGCAAGAGTGATGGATTTCTCAGTACTATTCATAATTAAATTGCTCACTCCTTCATTCAGGCCAGAACACTTTTATTGCCCTCTCTGTATCTTCCAAAGTGTTTTGCCTGCTACATCTTCCTATGTAAGCTTCTTTACCATCTCAGAGTCAGTGCTTCCACTGCATACATGAACACACCGATGCCCACAACTGTCTGCTAACTGGTAAAATTGGCAGTCTATCAAAGCTCATGTCCCCAGCAGACCAGTGAAATTCCCACAATGAGGAGACCAATTTGGGCTATTTTTCTGGGATTCGGGCTGGACTATACCTTCTTGAGACTCTGCCTTCTTTAATAAGGGTCCCCAATGCTTTTGGACATGTGGGCATATTGGCAGTTTGGGAAACCGCTGTAGACACCACCACAAAATGCCTAATTGTCTATTGTTCCTCTACCTGTCAAATCTTAGGCTGTGTCTTTTTCAGTAAAGACACAGCTTAGGCTGTGACATAACTTCTCCTTAATGAGATCTTTTCTAATTCAGCAAATAGTTGGTGGTACAATACTGCTCATATGTGTTTTGGTGGTGTCCAGTGGTTGCTTTTGGAGGGGAGAAGGCTACTATACAGACAATTTTTGCACTGGAAGTGTCTTTAATGCTCACTGATGTGCATTCTCATTTAAATTATTTCCTTCATGGAAATGGACACATGGAAGGGAAATAGATTTTCTTTGCTATTTTTACAGCTAAAACATTGATGTTAAAAAATTGGAAGGATGAACACTAACCTACTATAATGTAATGGATCAAAGACCTTACAGTGCTTTCCATATATGAATGGGTAGTATGTAGATATCAGCTTCAAATGGGTACTTTTTGAGTAATTGGTGTGCTTTTGTTGAATTGTATAATTTCCATAAAGCTGTAGACATTTCATATGTATGTATATACATTTTAAAAACTAGAAAAAGTTTACATTTCTCCTGGTATCCATTGACCTCACATTGGCAGTCCATTCATGGGTGTAATTGGAGGTGCAGCACTGGGTACCCCAATTATAAGAGGTGTCAACTTTGCTTGTCTACTGAGTTTTTCTCCATTTTCTTAGGGACCTTCAGGTATTTCTTTGTACGTTGTTCTCCTTCCTCATTGTCCGTACATTGTTATGGAGTTTTCATAAACTCTGCTAAATCCATTTGATTGATTATCCTCGTGTCTGTCTATGAGACTTGAGTATGCTTTCCTCACTGTTGATGGATCTGCAAGTAGATACAGCATAGTGACTAGAGCGTGTGAGCGCAGATCTGCCTTGCCTTAGGCACAAACATTCTTCTTGGCCTGAAAAGAACCATTATTTTCTCATTTTCCAAGAGCACTCATGCTGACCAAGAGTGCAAAGCTTCTATGAGGCCTGTTGTGATAAAAGGATATTATGTACTGTGTTAGACTGTTGGTCAGTCCACTGCAGGGTTCACACAGACATTTTTCTAACTCTTCCTGGAGATGCCAGGGATGGAACCTGGGACCTGGCATGTCCTCCGTGTGCGCTGAGCCACTGAGGTACACAAAAGCATTTTGAAGAGTCAGAAGCATAATGAGCCTTAGAGACGCTTCCCTCCAGGGGAGAATGGGATCTAATGCTAAACTGGGCAGATCCAAGCTATCCATTTTCACTCAGTTTGGGTGTAATTTAGGTGCTGGACTGGGATTCAGGAAAAATGGATTCTAGTCCCTCCCTGGCCCTGAAGGTCACTGGGTGACTTTAGACTAGTCACTGATTTTCAGTTCAACCTTCCTCACATGGTTGTTGTGAAAGGAGATCATATTAGTTCTCTTGGTTCCTTTCAAGAGGTGGAAAGGTAGAATATGAAAGCGATAACTGATTTTTAAAAAATCTCTCTGTGTGCTTTCTCTTTGTCTCCATCTTTCTCACACTTACACACACAGATTCTCCTTCCCCGTTCCATGTACAGCAATTACGCCTTTTAAAAAGTCCCACTGAAGTCAATAGGATGATTTTTTTAAACCTTCTATAGCAAGGAATGGGGGAGTTGCAGGTGGAGTGTGATTAACTTTTGCATTGCCATTCCCAGTTGTGTGGCAGTTAGGCTGGAAAGAAAGGCCATTTGTGAAGGCCTTGTGGGCCACATCCTGTTCACAGGCCACTGGATCTCACCTGTAATTCTGAACAGCGGGATAAAGACTGACTGTTCCATTGCTGTATCAGGTGCTTTATTATAATGAATGTTATGGTTAAAATAGCGCTGCCTTAGGAGAACTCTTGCCCTAGCATCCTAGAAATGTTTGAAGTTAATAACAATAAACAGATAAGTGCCAGAGATTATTGCATTCATTCTCTTTTCAAAGATCATCAGAAACATTCCCTCTGCATTAACAGGAACTTTATAATTGCCTCATGTGCTTTTTCACAGTGGTCAGAACAGTTCCTGAACACTGATTGTAGTTTTAGTTTATTTGTTGTTGACATCAAGCAGCTTGGTATTATGTTAGCTTTATTGCAAGATAGCTGCTTCCTGTTTTGCTTCCTGGCTTGCTTTCTTCCTTTTGATGTCCTCAGTTTGATTCCTTGTGATTTGATTTCACAGAATTCTGTATGTTAAAAACCATTTCTTTTAAATAATTTCTTAATTCTTCTGCCCTGCTTCCCATTTCCTTTCTTCATGCTTCAGCTTTATCTAGGTTGCACTGGCATCAAATACTCTCATGATTTGATGACAATTAGAGTTGGAAATCGTGTTGCATTATATCCTTTCTCATTCTTTTCCCCCTTGGTAGCAACAAATGAAAACAACCTGGAGGTGGAGAGGCTGTGAAAGGAAGGGGACAGTCTAGACTTCCAAACGGTTTCCCTTTCCTGACAAAGGCAGATCATGTTTCCTTCCTAAGGAACATGGCTGTGAAGTCACTGAATTGTTTTCAGTCCTGGTCTTCCTGAAAATGCTTGAGTCAAGATCTGACTGAAAAGAATGACTCACAGAGACATCAACCTATTGAAGGTAAGTGAACACACTAAAGTTTCCCTCTTTTCCTTGGTCTTCCTGAAATAAAGATCTGTTTGGAGGTGGGAGGGTGAGAAAGAAGAGGGTGGTACCAATATCAACCAGAATGTTAAAGAGGGAAAGAAAACAAAGATGTTTGTCATACTTCAAATAATAAGTATTCTTTCTATATGAGTTTACCTGCAGTGAGTTATTCTTACCATTTGACATAAATAAAATCGCTGTGATGAGGCTGTACACCTGCATTATAATTATAAGAAGTGGAAAGAAACTATTGAAAATAATGAACAGTGTGGGAAGAGGTAGGACAAAGTGAATCTGCTGAGCAGCAGTCCACCATAGTCTTAATTAAAGATGGACCCCCAGTCTTTTTATCCTTTTGGCTGGGGAAGTAGGTTACTCCATATAGACACCACCCAGGACAGAATATTGCAAAAGTTTTTATCTAGAAATTACTGGACCCAGGATGACTGTACAGGTTAGGATTGCACAACCTTGATTCTGATTGAGCCTGACTCAAGTTACATTAGATCAAGTCAGTGCCAGTGCAGGGCTTATAGAATGATGTTGAGTTGAGAAACTCTGTTGGATTTTCACTCCCATGCTGGACTGCTTACATACCTGTATTACAGGTCTGCTTTCTGTAAGAAACAGTATGACTGGTATAACATGTTAAAAAAAGGTTCTCCTGACCAGCTAGGAATTAAACAAAAGTGTCATATCTGGGGAACATTGTGCTATGAACCCGAATCTTCAGGGGAAGTACAGCTCCATCAAAATTTACACCCATACCTTTCTCATCAAAGTAGTCCTTAAATTGTACCTGCTATGGGTTTGATTTGGTCTGCCTGTATCTATTGCATCCATGAGTGGTGATAGTTGTTCCCAATGTCCACCATTTCATCAGGATCTGACAGAAATGGGAGATAGAGCTGAGTATCATCAGCATATTGTTGGCACTGTAACCCAAATTTCTGGACACGTTGAATTGTTTCATTTATACACATAACAACAAGGCAAATAAGATAGTGCACTGTGATACCGTGTAAATCAAAAGCCACACTGTGGAGCACTATATATGTAGCATTCTCACAAGCACTATATGTGTATACATTCTCACAAATAGTGCTGCTCAATCCCACTGCAGTGAGGTGTCCCTCATGACTGTTGATACTGGAGGTCACTGAGAAGTCCAGGACAATCAGCACGGTTAAATTCCTGTCCATCTCCAGATGCAAATCACAAGACTGACTAAGATTCACTGCTGAGACCTGCTTGGAAGTTACATTGCAGTGGTTCAGACAATAGTTTCTAATCTTGAAAATGTCCCTTTTGTACAGGTAATTTATGGTCTCTGTAATGTGTCATCAGTAAGTTGGCAGTGTTACCTAGCAGTGCTTCTAGCATTGTCCATTTGAAGAGCAGTCCTGATGTACCATCTTCAGCAACGTTCACAAATTCTTACTATGCTAATATTTGCAATTACTGCCAGTATCTCCATATTTTCCTCCTCCTGCCATAAAACCTTCGTATCTTCCACTGTTAAAACTTTGGTAACTGTTGAATAAAGCAGTTTTCGTAGCAACCGGGTCTTCTGAGGACAGAAGGGTTCACCAGGAATTAAGTGTAATAGTTTTCCAGCTACAATCAACAAATAGAAATTTATTGCTGGAGAAGAGAGCCAGCATTTGCTCTTTGAACTTCTGTCATGGCTTTCAGGGGAAGTTGTTAGGGGCTGGATTTAGTGTTAACTTCCCTGTCTAAGAGTCAGTACATCTTATGTTCATCTGAGGTCAGTGTGAGAAAACAGAGCTAAATTGCTTAAGTTGTATTGCAACAGCAACAAATTTGTCTAAGAATGCTTGTCAGATATTACCATTGAATGGTTCCTGTTAAAAATGCAAAAGGAGTATTTCCCCCTTCTGGCAGAACAATGCCATAAGCAAACTTTCCTTGGAGATCTTAGAAGAAACTGGCTGTTCAGGGCCTGGAAACTGATCAAGTTATCTGTAATCTAGGCTTTCTTTGAAACATTAACTTTACATTTTCATGAATACTTGTTTTCAGGCAATCTTTTGAAGACACCTGAGAGGCAATGCCCTTTTCAGGTATTGGGCCTGCTGATGATGTGATTATTGAGGGATGCATGTGTATGAAAACTTTTCATTTGTAATTGTTCCAGGAACCCATGGGAACAAGCTGATCTTGAGCTGAGGATAATTCCTTTGTGATTAAGAGCCCTGTTTTGATGGGGTTGCAGCAGAGCAGGGCAGGGCAGGGCAGAGCAGAGCAAGCTTAAAGAAGCGAGGAGATGTGTGAGAAACAGCAACTGTGTCCTCTTTCTCTGCTCATGTCTTGTCCCCCTGGTATCTCAGGCTGCTCTAGGAAGTGCCTGTAGGACCATTATGGCAAATTGTAACCTGGCATTCTTCTCTGTTTGCAAGCCCCTTTGGCAAGGGGTTTGAGAAAATGGGGTTGTCGTTTGGGGTTTTTGAATCTGTTAGGTTTGTAGCTTTTAGTAGAATTTTAAAGTGTCATTTTAGTACCACTCTGTCTTTGCATTACAGTTCTGGATAAAATGGACTGCCAAGAGTTGAGAGTTGGGTGGGATCACTGCAAATGTGTATTATGCCATTATTCTGCACAAATGCACCAAAAATATCACCATGAGGTGGAGAGGGGAAGGGGAGAAAGAATATAAGAAATTTGGAGTGAAATTCCAAAATTCAGTTTCCTGAGAATCTCAGCTGATTTTGCTCTTATGCTGAGAAAGAAAACACACCTAATTGTTTCTGTACTGTTTACTCAGCATATATGTTTTTGTCGTACTTGCAAGCTTCTGACATCTTGAAACTCATTGTTATTGTTTGCATTGGTGATTTTAAAGGTTTCTACCTGTCGTGTCCATTAGGGAGAAGCTGCTTCCTATCTTTCCTCCCCTACCCCCTCGGGTGCTGACATTTAAGGTCAGGTATGTACTGACGGGTGCTTGTTTGTGTGGGTGTGTGTCTACATTCTGCTCCTTTATGTCAGGTGCATAATAGAGCAGCACACATTTCTTCCAGCCAGCCCACATCCTTCACCCACAGAGCCTGTGAAGCAGGTGCAGCAGCATCAGTCGGGGGAAACCCTCAGTTAATGCGCCGTTGGAGCAGGTGCATGAGGGTTCCTTGTTCGGTCATGTGAGATCCTTGCTGCAGTTCATCAGCTCCTGATACTTCTTACACTTTCCCTATTCCAGCAAGAGTGCAGCATTGCATTTGCATTCTGTAGACTGTCCTTTTTGTTGGGGTGGGGTTCGGGAAGAGAGGAAGACATTGGAACCACTTTATCCTAATTTACAGGGAAGGTGGGCACATGGCACTGAAAGACCTAAACCACTTTGCTTGTTATGCGGTGGGCATTTTGAGGATTCAATATTTTCCTGGCTGGTTCATCCCTTTGCTCTGAGCTGTGGAGGTTGGAGTGGGCAGCAGAAATGGAGTAGATCCCTCCCCTTCTTGCTATACTGGGAAAGAAAAAACGGGGAGAGTGGATTGGAAAGGGAAAGGTAGGACCTGTTGGTGGGCAGGGTAGGAGAGCACATGACTGGAGAGCTTCTAGACATTTGTGCCTTCTGTGATTTGCTACCTTTGTTTGGCTGCTTCTATTATTATCATTATCATATTATTATTATTACTACCACCACCACTACTACTAATACTATTATTGCATTACATTTCTATACCACCCATAGCCAAAGCTGTCTGGGTAGTTCACAATATTTAAGTCATTCATCCAGGTTTCAACCAGGCCTGATCCTGCTTAGCTTCCAAGATTAGGCAGGATCAGGCACTTCAGGCTATGCAGAAACATATGGTTAGGAATGTATATCTGAGATTTTTAAGAGCTAGTGGCTTCATCAGAGCTGATTTGACTGGATCCCTGTGGCCTCTTGACTGCACAACTCACTGCAGCGATCGCTTTTGTTACTGCATCTTTGCAAAACTGTTCATTAATCTGCACAGAGATTTGGAACATTCTGACGGCTAGGCAACTAATGACTGATAATTGCCAGTGGGAAAAAAGAGATTAGGGCTTACCCTGACATCTTGTTTGGTTCTCTTTCATTTTTATGCTTAGCAATGTTTTAATTCTGCCTGCTTAAAGCTCATCTATTAACACAGTTGTGTGGCTAAAACTGAGACAGCAAGGCAGCTTATTAGAGTTCAGTAGACCTCAGGATATTCTCAGAGCTGTAACACAGTTATGTGATGGTGCGCAGTAGAAAGGATTAACACTGAGCGTCCAGACCTCTGAGAGTTACAGGGTTTGAAACAACAAGCTCAGTAGCTTCAAGAGGGTGATCCCAGGATGGGTCAGGGCAAATGGGACCATGGTTTGGTTCTGGGGAATGAAAAGGCCCTTTCCTCCTTGATTGATTTACACAGTTGTAGTTTATAACTATAAGGTCTCACATGGTTCAGTACCACAATACCTGCTAGAGCACCTCTCCTAGCATGAACCCTTACATGTACACTACTTTTGGCATCTAACTCCTTCCTCCATGTGTTTCTTCTGAGGGAGAAGGTGGCAACAAGGGAGAGGGTCTTTTTGGTAGTGGGCCACCGATTTTGGAATGATCTCCCTGATGAAGCCTGCCTGACCCTGTTATTTTTTCTGTACCAGATTAAGCCCTTCCTCTTGTCAGCCATTTAATAGCACATGATGAAGTTTTAATCAGGTTTCGGATCATTTGTATTGGTGATTGCTTAACATTGTTTAAGTTATACATGTGTCTTGGTTTTTGCTTGATGTTTACAGAGAATCATAGAATTATAAAACCATGTGTGTATACACACACACACACACACACACACACAATGGTATTGGCTCACAAACTTAATCTGTTCCATGATTCTGGTCGCAACCCAAATTAGTTGTGACCCAAGTCAAATTTCCCTATAAGGTTTAATGGAAATAAGATTAATCCATTTTGTAACCATTTTTTAAACAAATATTTGACACAAAGTGACAAAGAACAACAAAGTAACAAACAACAATAAAGATCCCAGCCATCTCCCCCCGCCCCCCCAAGCATGACCACGAACTCGCCCGTCTTCCCTGCACAAGCGTGACCGCGATCATGGCCATCCCTGACCGTGATCGTACCTGTGCAGGGAAGACGGGGCAATCATGATCATCACCCAATGCGAAGTTTGCGACCTGAGGCAATTTTTTCTTGAAATTTCTGTTTGCCACCCGATTTGGTCATGAACTGAGGCGTTTGTGAGCCAAGGTACCACTGTACATGTTTTTTATTATGTATTTCAATGGTTGTGATCTTCACAGACCTCCCAGAGAGCTTTGGCTGTTGGGTGGTAGAGAAGTGTAAGTGTAAATCCATGGGATATGCTTAACTTAGATCCTCAGCCATAGCACCAACTCAGTCTGATGCAAGTTGAACCAGCATAAGGATTTCTATTTTAAAATGGGCAGCAGTTTGAAAAAAAAAAGTGGGAACATTTGTGCAAAATTCAAGTTTCTGCTCTTTAGTCTGTGTAAATCTGAAATTAACTGCTAGTAAAGTCAAGGTGGCCAAAGCAGAGTGTGTGCCTATGCATTGAGAGGAGGATGTATCCATACTTCCCATGTTAAATGCTGCAACAAGAACAGCAATGACTCAGGACTTGGCCCCAATTTGTGCAAATTGTATGAGAGATATGTAATTCTTAGCTCCAAACTTGCACAAATATTTCAAGCAATTTCATGGAAGCTGAACCCTCATCCCCAGACTTGGATTGCAATTTGGAAGTCTGCTGAAGTCAAAGGGAACATGTGTTCCAGTGTCTTGTATCCCTAAGCTATACAGAATAGCAGATTCAAAACAAAGGTGCCATCAAGAATGCTTGGGTGGTACTTGATCCTTCAGGACAAAGCCACATCTCTGTACAGGGCTTTGGATTGCCCTGTTCAAATATTATCTTGAAGGTTACTCTTCTGGGCAGTGGTATCAAGCAGGCATTTGTGTGTCTCCAATGTCCCAGGGAGCATCTCCTTTGGTTCTGTCTTGGGCCACAGTGTCAGGGTAATGCTAATTAAGATGCATAGCACACCACACACATATTGGAGAGCCAGCATATCAGAATCCCCCTGTAACACCAGAGTAGATTTTCTAAGGTGCTGTGAACATTGGTGATGCTGAAATAATCCTCCTGAGGTTTGATACTTTTCCCAGTCCTGGCTAGATTACTTATCTCCAGTTCCCATTTTGCTCAAATAACATTTCTTTGAAGGGTTGTTTTGAAAACAGGATTTACTTCCAATGAATATGTTAGCATTCAGCCATAGAATTAAAGGAGAAGCCCTGTGCCTATTGGTAAGTTGTTTCTTTCTGTCAAGTAGTATCTTTGAACAATTTCAAGAAACTGGAAACTTGATTCTTCTGGTTTCTGATGTCTGTTCCTCTGTTTCTGGATGGCGCGCTATAGATTTGTGATTGCATCTATATACCACAAAGCAACAATTGTGCTGGAGAAATGGATTCTAATTCCACTAATGTAACAGTAACCTCAAGTGACCATATGGTTTTAGTAAGTTCATATATGTGTGTTGATGTCTGGAATTAACTAGTTCTTGGGCTAGGACAGAAAATATGTTGATGGTCGTTCAAGGGTCACTGAGGGATTGGCCTATTTTGCTGCTTAATCGAGCAACTTAGTTATCTCAACTACTCAAGTTCTCCATATGGGGAAAGAGGCAGAAAAGACTGGCTCATACATCAGGAAGTACTCAAAGGGAAGAAAAATATTTTCCAGGATTAATAATGTTAGTCAAAACATGAAAGAAAAGAAAAAGAATTGTGTTTGGAAAGGAAGAAGTACTCTGACAAGTGTGACCTCTGTTTTTCTCATGAGTCCCTGTCTTTGAAACCAAAGCTGCCTTTAATGTTCACCAGGTGTCATCAGGGTGTTCTACTTCCTTTCAAGATAGGGAATGTAGCTTTGCAGTTTCAGCATCTCTGACGTTCTGCAAGTGAGTATATCCATATTCCTTTGAGTTGTACATCAAGAGTTTAAAGGGCACACAGAGGTTGAGAGAAAGGCTTCTACCCTCCATTAAAGATATGAAAGCACAAAATGTGGTTTGTTCATTTTAATAGCTAAGGGGAGGGCCCAGTATTTGGGTCTATGAGAGTCCAAACTGAGCCTCTTCGCTGCTCTACTCATACTTACTCTTGAACCTACACTCACCCTTTTTTATCTTTTCTGCCTTGGGATGTTTGGCCCTCATTTCTATTTTCCTCCCAATTTTGCAGTGCAGTTCTTCAATTAAAAAAATACATGTGTTTGGGCTTATATTGGTAGATGTGGTTGCAAAATGATGCTTATATGAGCTGCGTACAGAAATTGATATGAATTTTTACATGTACAATTTCCTGTAAAGATTCTAATCTAATGCTAATGTTCTAATGGTTCTAATGTTCATGAATACTTAAAAATAGTAATCACAAACTGATGGAGAAACTAGATAGAGAAAACTTGGGCTTGACAGTTCCAGGGAGGACATAGGACCACAGGGCCAGGGAACTCCTTTTCTCTTAAGTTGTGGGCAGGCCCTGTCTAGGATGGGCCTGCTTGGGAAGCTGCTGAAGGCCTACATCCCAGCAGCTCCAATTCACTGATGAGAGCCTCCTGAACTTGCTCTGCCTTTCACCACTGCAGCCTGCTTGTTCACCTGATACTCACTCTGGGCCGGACAACAGTGGTGTTGAGAAGAGGAGCAGTAGAGGTCACTGCCTACTTGCTACCTGGTTTTCTGTCAGTCAGGTAAGCAAGGAATAACGATGAAAAAGAGGAAGAGTTATAAGAGCTGGCGACAGTGGCGGCGAGAAGTTAGATGCATGAAGAGGAGACCTGTAAGGGTATATTGTTCAAGGGCCTTCAAAAAGCTGGAGCCAGCAATGGGCCTGGGTTTAACTTCTGCCAAGTGATTAGCTGGATGAATGTCCCCTAGCAAATGATCCTTCTTGATTCGTATTGGTTTTGTGGACTGCATGCTTGCACACTTGCCTGGTTAATCTTGAGCCAGTTTGAGAGAGGTCCTACTTTGGTTCTAATGGCATTACCTTCCGTGTGGTTTCAGGAATCAGAGACTACAGCCCAGAAACCTTTGCACACAGCAGTGGGCTGCATAAACACAACTGAATGAATAGTTTGCTATGGAACAGGTGGTTGTTGCTGGGCAGGAGCAAAAGGTAGCACAAATGTAGATATGCGAGATAAACTCAGAAATGTTAGAAATACACTATTACTATCTGGAGATGATTTTAAGTCTAAGAAACCAACACTAAGCACAAATGATAGGGTAGCAAACAGGATTTAAAGCTCTTTCGGGGTGGTTTATTTAATTATTCGAAGAATTTCTATCCTGTCTTCTAACCAAAAAGGCTCCCAAGGTGAGTTACAAAGACAAGAAATAAGACCATTTTCTTTTAAAAAAAAATGTATGGACATTAATTTAACTTAAAATTGAGAGAGGCTATATAGTGGACAAATCACAATGTTAAATCATGGAAAAGGAACAATGATAGATAGTCTGATTATCCTTGATATGGAGAGCATTCGACATGGCATTGTAAAAGTTAAATCTGCACAGTGGCGAACAGGATGAGAGATAAGTCAGATATTGCCTGAGCTGCTTCTCCCATCAGCCATGAATCTGCCAGAACTGCAATCCTGTACCAATTTGCAGAAGAGCAAATTCTACTGAATGTAATAGAATATGCTTGCACAGACATGCATAGGATTCACCACACATGGCCTTAAGCAAGCTACGTGCACACAGTCAGCTGGAATTTTTACATTTTCAGTGTCAGAATAACACGTGGGACTTGCAGTGTAGAGTGCTGTTCAGTGTGGCAACCAGCTTGCTTCTTTTTCCAGGATTCTCTATTTTTCCTCCCTCTGCTCTCCTCCCATCCCCACTCCAAAAGGGAGTCATCATTCTGTGGCTACTGAGGATGCCTTGTTCTTATAAGGCCTTTGAATTTTTGGTCTCTCTGCGTGTGCACAAGCATGTGTGTGTCTCATTTGTTGCGCCCCCCCCCCCATATTTTTCTGTGTTTCCAAATGATTGAGTTCCCCAAACCCTGCTGATACCTTCCCCTTTTATGTCGCTAGTGCTATTTTGGCTGTATGAGGAACAGCACTTTGGGGCCGAACATCAGAAAGAAGAAGAATGGTGACACGATGTGTTAAGTGATCTATCTTTTAGTGTATGTAAGGCAACACTTAAGCACTATGAATGATGATGACACATATTAGCAGTTTTGCAGCTTTTATAACTCACTTTCTAGTCTTTCCTTATCATTGTGAGGACATTGCTGTAGGCGGTAGTTCATGATACCAAATATACTTCTAGCTGTGTTTTGTGTTTTTTATCTTTTAACTATGTAAGCCACACTAGGTACGTAGGAAAGATGCCCATTTCCACATCATTTCAGTTGCATGGAAGCTGTTGGGAAATATTTCCTTGGGGAGTGCAGACTCCGTATGAAAGAGATAACATACAGGAATGTGTTTCCTGTTGTTGTTCTGAATTGTGCATGATTGTCATTGATATGGAATACCTACTTGGGATTTAGCAGAAGGGCGGAAGCATTACTACACATGTTCATGTAAACATATGCCACATAGAGTATGGAAACATCTTGCGCTACTGAGAAGCTATTTAACTTGCTGTAATTCAAAATAATCCCATAGTTGCATTATTTTCTGTCTCTGTGTATTGCACAGGAATCTCATACTTAACATTTCTGACAGCAATATATTTCTATTGGGAAATTCATCTTATGCTTCATTTTTGTAAATACTTGTTCTTTTTAAGTTTTGCAGTGGATTACTAAACATTTTCTAAAACTCCAGACGCTTGCTCTGTTGTTATTGATAAGTGTCCCCCCCACCTCCAGGGGGGAGTTTGACTCCTTTGCTATATAAAAAGGATCACATGCAGAGTCTTTGGAATGCTTGAGGTGAATTGCACTTAAAAGGAGACACGCCTCCCCATTCTGTTCTCAAAGCCCTCTGTATGTTCACCTTGATAGCACTTGACAGAGCTCCTGAGTCACACAGGCCCATGGGAATTGAAATCCAGCCCAAAAAAAGGAAGAGTGAACCGTGGTGATGAGCATTTGCAATTCTTTAGGTCACGGAAGTATAGCCAACATACCTGTTCCCTAATAAAAATGTCTTCAGCTTCAGCTATGAGATTGCTTGCTGGACAGGGAAATTGCTTTGAGGAGAGTGTGAGGGTAACAAAGATGGCCTCAATGCAAGTGAGCCAGATTGGTTTGATATGCTCAGACTGGCTGGTCCCAGTTATTACTGTGGCTGCTGTATTTTGCAGAAACTGTGGCTTCTGAACACTTTTAAAGGGTAAGTCCATTTCTGTTTCAGCACTGCCCAGTGTTTTTCAAGTCACTGTGAAGACATTTAATGCCCTTGGGGGAAAATCTTTTTGTTTGACTCTGGCTGAGGTTCTTAGGTCAAAATCCTTCCATTCTTTTGATGATAAAAGAAAATTTGTCTACTTGTCCTCCACCCCCTTCTAAACAAGTTGTCTGTTCTAAACAAAATACCCATTTTGTTACTATGTATTCCCATTTACTATATACAACACCATATACCAAAGATAACAGTCCTACTAACAGCAGCCCTGCAAATATCTAAAAGTGTAGAAATGCTCTTTGTCGGGGAAGGCCTAAAATCCCCTTGTAGGGTGACTTTACTTCATACTGAGGAGACCTCAAAATAGGCATCTAGCAAGCCTTTCTAAGTAGCTCAATCCATGCATGAATTGTCATTACTGAAAAGGCCCTTTCCTAATCTAGAGAAAAGGACCTTATCTACCATCAGTCAAACGGTGGAAATAGTTCCTCAGCATAACTTCAAGAATTCTTAAAATGAGCCCTAATTCAGACAAGAGTGTCACAAAAATGTGTAGCCAGAAAAGTACAAACTAATTCATTGGCAACTGTGGCACTTTGCTGAATTTTCCTTTCAGTGCAGCTCCTATTGGGCAGGAATACTGAGGAATGAAAGAATTGAGGCCATAGTAACATAAATAATGGCTAAAGCTATACCTTGTGAACACACACATTGAAGCTGCTAACACACTTTCTTGAGCCCAGGCAGTATCTTGTTCTGCACTTGGACAGATGAGTGAAATTCCATCAGTCTTGTAAATGTCTGACTGGTTGGCAACTCAGACTTCCCCAGTAAAATTACTTGATTGCGGGATTTACAATTTGCAGAAAAGATGTCCAAGCCCCATATTCAAGGGGCAGCTGCAATTTTCCCTGTGCCTTTTTATTCCCAGGTACATGAAACTGACAAGCAGCCAAGTGGCAAACTGGGTAATCAGGATGGCAAAGCCTGAAACACACACCACTATTTGGTTGAATTTGTCGGAACAGCTGGTTCATCCTGCAAGTACTAATTGGAATGATGATAAATCCTTCTCTAAAAGTAACAGTAAGTAATAACCAAATAAAGTTAAAAAGCTTGCCCATATTATTTTTGGCTGTAGTTCATGGCAACACTTCATTATTTTGGGGGTAACTAGAGAAGGAGTAGGATGTTCTGTATCTAAAAGGCTAAAAGGTTCTATACAACTATTTCTTGTTTTGTATCTTTAGCTTAATTTTTCAGTGATGTCCTGTTTGGAATGTTTTGTTTAAAGAACAGAAATTAACTTTATGTTCTCATCCTTTGCTCTGAACAGCAGTTTTTGAAGACGTGATCTTCATCATTTAAATTAGTAAGAAAATCATGTTCCAAAAACATGATTTGAGCTAAATAAACGTCTAAGTCCACACTAGTAAAAACCCAGGGGAAAACAGCATATGCCTAATATGTTGCAATGGGAATAATCCAACTCTCTCTGTGCTGGGTCGTGGACGCTTTGGCTAGGTGTAATTTACTGTGTCCAGAACCAGTTGAGCATAATACAATAATCTGTGGAACTCTTCTGTAGCACAAATGTCAAAAAGTTATTCATCTTCCTGGCATTGTGCTGAGGTCTGATTGTTCAGATGTTGTTCTCAAGTCCCTTTACCTTCTTTAACAAATCCTGTTTGTAATTATTGGCATGTTTTTGTTGATGGCATTAAAACACTATGCCTGAACAGGGCGAGGCCTACCATTAAGTGGGGAGAGAAAGTAGCCTTGGATGGCAGATGCTAGGAGAAGTGTAGTTGTGTGGGGTTGGAAGATCGAGAGATGTGAGTCTGTTTTCCTCAAGTGCAGCAGAAAATGCTGTCCTGCCAAGTGTTGCAGTAAAATGCAACTGCCAGCCCAGCTACCATCTGTGCATGGGTTCTGGAGAGGTGCCATTTCATCTTTTACTTCAGGCAGTAAAATGTCTTGGGCAGGCTTTGTGTTTCATTTGATATTATGGGTGGTGAGGATTATGAGAGCGGAGAAGGGAGATGACTGAAAAACCACATGAGCATGAGGAGTAGAGGGCCACCTTCAGGAGGTGTATGTGATTGGTTTGCTTTCCCACTACGTCAGTAAGTTTTGATTGTTAAAGCCAATACTGAAATCAGAGAGCTCTCGGAAAACGCCCTTCAGTACATTAATGTAATTCTTGTTACTTTGTCAATGGCTTTCCTGCAACTTACTGACTGCCTTACTTCACCCAGGATTTCAGGATATTATTTCCCTATATGAGCAAGCCAGTGTTAGAGCTAGAGCTAAGTAGGTTCACTTCATAGCAATTTTCCAATGGATAAAAACACTGTTAGACATTCCTGAAAGCTTAACGGTTCACCCCAGAGTGAATTATTACAATTTAGTTGTCAGCTTCAGTGTGCTCTTACACAGAAATGCTAATATGCTTTTGACTGTGGCAGTTCAACTATTAACATCAGTAGCACTGTTGCAACATAAATGGTGAAAAACAAAATAGATGGTGGCTGGGTACATCTATAGACAATTTTTCTTTTCAGTTTGAAGCCACCTGAAGACTGCAGCTAGATGAATAATAGCTTAACCTCCATATGGTTTCCGTTCTTTCGGGGCACTAGCATACAGAAAGAAAATCTACTTTTAGCTCTGGCTTCTGTTTGCCTCTTTGTGAATGCATCTGAGAAGGCTTCCTGTCTGCTTGCTGATAGGAAATGTTAGTAAAACAGACAGGTTGAGTGACATTTCTCATGTGCCGGTAAGATTTGCAAACTGGCACTGAGAACCCCATACAATCCTTAGCATGAAGGGATTGTTTATGACAGAAAGCAAATCTATCATCATTGCTCCCTTCTTCACAAAACAAACCAAATAATCGGCCCTCTTCTAGGCCTTATCCTATACTTACAATGATGTCTAGACATTTTGCCAGCAATTTGTATATGGAATAGCCAGCTTTCTTAATCGCCGTACACAGTTCCCCACATATTTCTGTCACACTATGGACGGGCTTTCACATCACCCTAGTTACAGTACGGGTTGCTGAATTCTGATTTTTGAATTGTGTGAATCCAGCCACACTTTGTGCATCATGAATATCCCAGAAAGATATCCTATACTGTT
The DNA here is from genome assembly GCF_004798865.1 of Varanus komodoensis. Classification (NCBI taxonomy): domain Eukaryota; kingdom Metazoa; phylum Chordata; class Lepidosauria; order Squamata; family Varanidae; genus Varanus; species Varanus komodoensis. The sequence continues at coordinate 22,513,980 of NW_025335505.1, read as the reverse complement.
AGGGTTATGAACTCTGCAAGTTGCTTAAATTATAGATTGTAATTATGTATAAACAGAAAAGATGTATTTTTTGCTAAGTAAGAGATGTAAAGCACAAGAATAGTAAAAGAACCCCCCCCCCCCACACACACACATACCTTTCTGCATGCCAGTACCAAAGCACTACAGAGATATTTGGGTTACAGGGAAGGAGCAGACAAAGAAACTGACTGAGAAAACAAACTGCCGCTTGTTTGATTGCTTGTCAAGCAAACTCTGGGTAGGGCAAGTAAACATGGGTAAGCCGTATGTGTGAACCAGGTCACTAGCATCGTGCTATGAAAATGAATGGGGTGCGGAGGGACAGGCAGGAGAAGTCTAGTTGGACAATCATGGTGGATGAGTAGGAACAGTCACCTCACCACCACCTCCAGGAGTCCAAGCGTTGTAGCAGCTATTCCTTTTTCCTCTAGGGATCATTTCTGTGTGCAATAGGTGCACCTTCTCAGTATATTTCCCCAGCAAATACAGTCTTGTGGATATTTTGTTATTAAAAGGAAGCATATGCTTTTTCAGACTCAGGAAATGGCTTTTGGGCAGGGCTTGGGTTTGGGTTTGGGTTTGGGCAACCTACTCTTCATTCCACCCAAAGCCAGAGATTTCTTGGGAGTGTAGTCCAGCTAGAAGAAAAGGAATTAATAACCCTGGGCACCTCATTCCTTTGGTCTCTCTCTCATTATCTGATTGGGCGGCAATGAGTCAGAGAGAGAGTTTAGGGAAAAAATGTCTGAGCCTGCACTGTGTGGAGGATTCAGAGAGAGAGAGCAGGAACAGCTGGAGCTGCATGAATCTGGTTCTTCCTTGCCTTTCCTGCAGTGCCGCTGAGCTGTTGCAGTTCCCAGAGCAATGGAATTACAGATATAAGAGAAGCCGGCCTGCTCAGGTGAGGGATTAGTTTTGTTTAGATTCAAGCAAGCACATGTGCGTCGAATGTGCACACACACAGGTGTATGTAAATAGGAGCCTCAGTGTCTACAAGTGTGTCTGTGTGAGTATTGTTGCAGGGTTGTGTGTCTGTCTTTTGCAAGGGATTTTTGCTGAATTCCAAAGTATATCATCACATCCAATGGACTGGATTGTGAATGCACCCAGAACCTGCTGCCCATGCTTATTCCTGAATAAACCAGTTATTTCTATTTCTCCATATATATGTGCAAGCTGGAATTTTGTATTGTGCTGCATCACACTGTTAATTCTTAATAATTATGCAGGTTTGGGGCTGCTTGGGGATCATGGAGGAACAAGGAATGTAAACTTTCTGCTTTGATCTAATAGCTGGAACAAGAGGGTATGTGTCCAAAGCAGTGGTTTTTTGTGGCTGTGGGATTTCTTCACCCCAAATGTAAAATCATAATGCTCACGTGCCTCAGTTTCATGATTCTGTGGTATGGGTTGCTTCCTGTTGAGGATTCAAAAGACTGCTGTATCTCCACGGATTCCTTTGCCTCTGTCCCCACTGATCCTGCCTTCCATTCCACCAGTCTCGGGCACAAGTAGACACTTAAATGACTTGCATTATATTCTGGAGGACAGAAAAAAAATGAGCTACAATTTGGGATCCATTTGGAAAAGAGAAAGCCTGTCTTTCATTCTGGCTATTAGGTGTGTTTAATACAAGTCAGAAGTCTACCTTTATCACTCTGCAGTGTGGGTTTAAAGCTAGTATACAATCCTGGCTTGTTTGTATATAGTAAACCATAAATCTGGGTTCTGATACAATAACTTATCTAGGTCTACTTTGTTTACACAGCCCCTTGAGTGGGAGGAAGAAAGTGGGGGCAAATGGGCCTCATGTTCCAGTAAGCAGCTCATGCTCATTCTGGTTTAATAAGTTAAGTTTCCTTATGTGTGAATGCAGCCACTGGGGTTCATACGTTTAGCTACAACCCAGCGATAGTCTTGAGTTCTATTCCCCTTTCGCTTCTCCCTTCGTAAATGTCTACCACTGCTCCTATGGGAAAAAGTACTGTACATGCAGACAGTTCTGCAGTGGGGGGACACCACCCCACAATAGTGGTTGCTATCATGACAGTGGCAACTCATTTTTCATTGGGAAGATTCCATGGCAATGCAGGTGTATGTTCTCCATCAGCATCCGCCTAGCTATGAAAGCTGCCTTGAGTTCTTCACAAGAAGAAAAAAGGCAGGATACAAATGTAATGCACCAATAATAATTTTGCAACTGTTTGTTTGACACATGCAATAAATTCGCCATATCCTCTGTCCTGCGGAAACTGCAAAGGCTTCACTAGGTTGTGCTGCTGCTTAGTATTTATACTTACTGTTCAGTGTAAGCCTTACAGTATCCTTCATGACAGGTACAATTCAGCTTTTATGATACCACTGGCTCACCAGTGTCATTGCTATTGGTGCCTTTGCTGCATCTTTTTTTTTGGGGGGGGTCATAGTAATAGTAGTTTAGAAAATCTGTTTTACAGATGTGAACTGCTTATCCTCAGCTACTCTCATGTCAGTCATTCCTGCTAAAGGAAAAGCACATTTGTACGCTACATGTACAACTTGCCCAATTTAATTTGGGATAACCATACCTGCAGTGGCAAATGCTGCTCAAGTTCCAGAAAACAGACTTGGTGCTCTTGGGTGTACAGGTGACTTCACAGGTAGCAGCACCTTAGGCGTAAATGTGTGGGAAGAAGCTCTTGGGCTCTACTAGTATATTTTTGGACTATTTGCAATTGATGAAGAAGCATTTCTCGCTCCCAGTTGTTTAACAATACTACAACAAAGGGTGTTTTGATCTCTCTTTGAGGCTGTTAGAATTCCTGGTCTAACGGACATGTTGCTGTATATTAATCATGAAGTGCAGTCGGAGTCCCCCCATGTTTTATTTGGCTCCGTCCCTGGCTGGTATTTTGTAGCTCCAGTTTGTGAATTTCAGCCTTTTGGGGGGCAGAGGAGTAGCTCTCTCAAGCCTGAAGTTTTTCCATCCCTGATTCTGACCGCATTTGGATTTTAATTTTGTCTTTGCCATATATGGTTTCAGCCTTTTCAGAATATCTTAAAACCTATAGCTGTGGCCTGAACAGCTGACCCTTAAGTTCTCTTTGTTACATATTGAGTTACTTACTGTTGGTCTGCCTCACCTCCTTTTCAAATAATTTCAACAATTTTATGTAGGATATGACACAGTCTAGTTATATTAATTTACAGGGAAAATGCTAGATGTTTGAGCTTTCAGTCACAATCACTTAGAAACAGACAGCATTCGGGATGCCTTTTATTCTCTGATACTAAAACTGCAAGAACCACCACACCAGTTCCTCTGTTACCTCATGTTTACATGGACAGAAATGGACTGATTCCTACAGATAGAACAAACTGTTCTGTACATTGCCCAATTCTGAATCATAGTGAGCACTCATTAGGTTCTTCTGGCAATACAACCCCCTTGTCTGTAAGGTAACTGGCTGCATGTTTTGAAGCTTGGCTCATGTTGCTTTGGGCCATTCACCTTTTTTTCATCCCCTTCCATCTCATATACATTAACTTGTGCTTTTGTTACTGCTGTAGTTCCACAGTGTGCATGGCACTGCATGAGTTTATGGAATACAAATAAGAAACATGAAATAATCCATGCAGATCCTTTGAATAATGGTTAATATTGGGGTCTTCAGTAATAAGCAAGGGTTTTCTTGTCTGGCATCTTCCTAGACAACTATTTCAGTTTTCTTTATATTGTGAAAGTTGTGCAACTGTGTGATTGGTTTATTCAATGTGATTTGCTTGAGCGCATGGGAGACCAACAAAGGTGGGATGCAAACATATGGACTGCAAGATAAAATTGGCTCACGTGAGTGCATTCAACCTGTTCTGGATGTGATGGGAGAAGAAGTCAGAGTGAGCAGAGCTAGTGAAGAAGAAAATAGAAGGAATGAGAATGTGACTAACTCTCCCCACATATGACAGAGTTCTGGGAAAACGTCATCTAAGGAGCAAGTAGGACAGAACAGCACCCTCTGAATCAAGGGTCTTGCTAATCATTAAGGAGACTTGGGGAATAGTACTGTGCATGTAGGTTCACTGCTGATTATTAACACTGGTTTGCAAATAGATAATGATATGCATTGAAGTCAGTCTCAGGACACACATTCCCCAGCTCTGCTTTAAATGTTACATAGTTTCCTTGAAAACAACACCAGTGATTCTGCTTAAGAATGACATAATCTTTATCTTCCTTAATGCTGCCTCTCAGCTTGCCTGGAGTACCTTGGGTAAGACAATGCTGGAGATTTAAAAGTATGGTTTCCTGCCTTCATTGACTATCCATCTGAGGCTGGCATGGGAATAAGGTATAAACCAGCCATTGCTGAATTATGTTATGAAGCCTGTACTGCCCTGAAATAATAATATATGCAGCGTTAATAAGATACATGCTAAATGCTCGTGTATTGTGGACATTTAGAAAGTGTCCGCTCCCCTGGCAAACGTGTTTTCCTGTGAATTGTGTTAAGTGATATTGACAAGTCATGTGGTCGTTAGGGACTGACCCAGCAGGAGGTAGCAGATAGGAGTGTTCTGCATTAACACAATCAACATCCGTTCAACAGAAGGCCAGCCAGGCCTTTCCCTAGGAAACATATGCCAAAACTATTATCAAAGGCTACATTATGGCCTGCAGCAAACTGGACAGGATGCTAATCGGGAGGGACTTGTGCAAAAAGTGCCCCATGCTTTCGAAGTAAGGTGTTGAATGAAAATGATATTTCCATAACTGGAACAGTGTGTCGGTGTTGTCAGCAACATTAGAATTGTGATCTTTGTGCTGCTTTAGGATTTTGTAGGTTTTGTTTGTTTTGGCTGCTGTTTAACAGAAAGTATGCCAGAAGTACAGGGAAAAACATTTGAGATGTTTATAAAAAGCACTGAAGGCCCTGGACAGCTCATTATTTCTCTTTGAGGAAGAAATCTGCGATGCACATTAGGATACCTGTCACTATGCATAATGAGGATTTCAGTCATGTCATACTCAGGAGCCATCATTGTATCCTATTTGGCGTGATGATTTATTTTTAAAGTGTCGTTATTTGTAGACATTAGAGATGCAAAGGGAATAGGTTGTGTTTTTCCACCACATGATATAAGGAGAACCAGAGATAAGAGGTTTAAACTGGGAAATTGTATGTTAGAATTTGAAATAACACAAGACACAGGGTTGGAATTTAGTAGGCAAATTAAAAATTAACACATCACCTGGGCCTGATGGCATTCCCCTTCTGTTCTCGAGGAAGTCAGATGTAATTTTAAAAAATGTGAAACTTGCCATTAAACCAAATGTTTTTACCTGAGGATGGGGAGGTAAAATAAATCCCTTTTAAAAGGATCTGTCTGTCTGTTTTAAAACAGACAAAACCTGTAGACACAATTGGTTTAAATTTTGCTCTAATCTTGGAAACTAGGATTCAAAACTAGACTGATTAACCAGGGTCCCCAACATGGTGCCTGCTACCGCCTTGCTGTGCACCAGCATCTCTGATGGTTGCTATGAAGGGGTTATCTGGGTGGTACACATGGGTACCATGGCACCCACGGATCCCTGCTAAGAGGTTCCTAATGTGAAAAAAAACCCCGTTTAACACATGTATTGCAATGAAATAAACACAGCTTCCTAGCACATAGGCTAGGCTTCAACAAAAGCAAAAATACGTCTCTGAAGTAGTTGTCTCTATGCCGCACATTCATATATTGAAAGCATTGTAAAATCTTCAATCCACTGCACTATAGCAGAACAGTTTTTATAACATGACTCTTTTATGCTGTCGAAGGACTGCCAATCATCCATTTTTTCTTCTTCTTTCTGAAAATCTAAACGAGTAACCAGAAATATTCTCCTGTGGATTTAAAAAAGATGAGAGTCTTCCATGGCCACACTATTATACTATATTTTCTGTGTGTTTTTGAAATGAAGTTGCATTATTTCCTCTAGGAAATACGTAGCTTTAATCACTCTCTGATAAAACAGTACTCTCACTTGGCCAAGAAAGATCATATTCCAGTTCTGATGACCTTAATACAGCTTCTGAACTGCAAGTTATCTAACAAAATGGTATTTGTGAGCATAGCCCTACTTTCCTATGCATTCCTATTTTTGCCTAGCATCAGTCTTGAGAAATGTCTTTCAAAATTTTATTTAAACTGAAAATGAATTTGTCCTGGTATTATCTTCTGTTTAGTATAAAATGTATTTACTTTTTATGACTTTGCCAAGTACAAGATGTATTTTCCTTTTCCCTTAGCATCATGAGGTGTCTGGTGTAGATAGCTTTCTAATAAAGTCTTACTCATGAATTTATGGTGAGTAGGGTCATATGAAAATATGCTAGTTGTTCTTTCCAAAACTATGGAAGGAATATTTGCACTACAAAGTTATTCTTTGCTCAGAAATCTTTGGAATGTTGTGTAGATCCCATTTAAACTTGGGACAGATAAACTTCTACAGACTGGTATATGCCAAGTGATTTGGAAGTGCTACCTTTCTTTCAGAAACATACTACTTAAGAATATTGCACCAATAAATGTGCATTGATTGCAGTTCCCATTTATAAATGAATGAAAGGCTGGCTGCTATTTGTAGAAAGGAAGTAAGCTTTCAGCACAATTTTCTCACTCTAATTCTAGCACAAGAGCTACTGTAGGCAGTTGGTTGACTTGTGACAAAGAAACCCTGTAATAAGTATGCCTGGAAATAATATAGGGAAATATATGTTTAGCCCATCTATATGTCAGTGCTCTCTCTCTTTCTCTCTCTCTGTTTCTCTCTCTCTCTGCTATTACTATAAGTGGATTCTACATTATTGCACTATAAATGAATTCTACAGATTGAATATATGCCATGTAGCATTGATTTTCTGTTCCTGGTTGACATCTATCAGCCAGTGTAAATTCCATTTTGAAAAAATAAGTATGACACACCTCTTCTACAGTCTAATCACATTCTTTCCCCCAGACTTTAGAACATGGAAGATTGCATTAGTATGTTCAGTGTGTGAAGCTAACAGAAACATTTATTGTTTTATCCTTTATCCTTTTGCTTTATCGTGTACACTTATTTTAAAAAGAAAAGAGTGAAAAAGGAAATTAAATATTGTGTCCAGTGTTAGTCTTATGTAGAGTAGACCCATTTAAAAGAATGAGACTTAACTTAGAATCCTAAGAATTAAATTGCATTGATCAGAGAGGATACACACAAACCTCAAGAGAAATTTCCCACAGTTCTTACTATCAGTATACATACCATAATTCTTGCATCAGTTTTTCACTTAGTTTCAGCTATTTTGACTTGTGAGACTTCAAAACTAATTTGGGCAAGGAATAATAATGCTATAAAAGGCCATTGAGCCTTACAAGGCTCATTGTGGCCTGATTTTCACACATCTTGAGGAATTAACATGCAGTATACATGTGTAGGCTTGTGATTACATTACATAATATGCAATGTACATATTATGTTTCTATTAGGATAAATGCAGGTGTTTCTCAGAATCACATCCTTTAACATATGCAAAAGCATAAGACCATTAACTATAAGTTGGTTCTTCAAAGCTAATAATATTGAAAGGTCTGTAAACTATTCTAAGAGTCAAGATTATAGATTGGAATATACATTTCAGCTGATGAAAGAGTGCACCCACATTGTGGTTTCTTTCTTTGGAGTCTATTTCAAAAATCCACGGTGAACTGGGGCCAACTATTCCTATAAAAGAGAAATCCTACAGGGACAATGCTGAAAGTGATATGTGTGAATGATACAGCATATGGTTATACATATGTGTGAGATAACCCTGTTGACCTTGGATGAAATCTAGTACTTTGAGGAGCCTTTCAATGACTTTTTAAAGTGTCTAGTTTCTACTTTTGGAACTGCAGCAAATCTGTTGGAACTATAAGGACAAAGTAATATACTAAGTCAGTAGAAAAAGTTATAAATCTATTGAATACTTAGAAAGTGTGACACAAAAGGCTTGTATTTAATTCCACAAGTAAGATTTACTATCTGGCTTGTCACTGAACTGCAGAACTGGAAAATAATGTCATGCACTTACATGGGTTGGGTGGTATAAATATGTTATTATGGGTGGGATCTACTTATGTCATTGCAAGCAGTTCTTTCAGTGGAAAGAGAGTGGGGGGGGTGATTCCTCCTATCTGTCACAGACCCCCTGTGCCCTCAAAATCTCTGGAGCGTGGAGAACACTCAGGATCAGATTTTCATGTGAGGCAGATGAATGAAGGAGAAAGTGGACAGAGTGAAAATACTGTCACCCTTCTGGAAGTCCACTAGTGTGACATTGTATTTTCCCTATACATCAGAAATGCAGGGTCATCTCTCCCACTCCTATCTCCTACAATATTTTGGTAATATGCTGCAGAAAATTGGTACGGCTGCTTGGTCAGTCTCATCCTTGATATAAATAAGGAATAGGAGACTCAAAGCTTTTTTTTTTTTTTCCTGAGGTATTATACTCGCATGGTTCCGAATTTACTGTTGTTGAAGGGCTCTCTAGACAACATTGAGATCCTCTAGTTTGGCTTCTGCTTTCTTGTTCTTTTAGAATAAGGAAAATGGGGTTTTTCATTAGAAAGGGGGAAATGGTACTGTTTCTCCATGTTTATTTGAGCTATTTCACTATAGCAGCACTCTTCCTATATTTTATGTAATAGAAAAGCAGGAGAGAAAAGCTTGGATCTAAATGCTTCAACAAAACCAAAACAGATACACTGGTTTAACATCCTTGTGTAGAAAAGCCCTTAATGTAGCTTAGTTGCCCATTACATCTGTTGCTGGTTGCTTTTGTGTCTCATGAGTCAGCTAATGAGTATTTAGTTGCACCTATTAAATAATTCTCTTTTCTGATGAGAAGGGAATTGGGCTTGATCAAGAGCATCAAATGTAAATGAAAGTCATCACAATCTGTATAAGTATTTGAAGCTGGAAAAGCAGAAGCATAAAAGCCACCTGCTAGCATCCTGATAGGTAGAAAGTTTGGTTACTGATAGAATAGGAGGTTTACTTTGATCTTTTGTTTAAGGCAGGACTCATGTACATTACTGGCTTCCCCCCTGTTTTTCTTTGTAGTGAAACTTCTGGCTTTTACAGCTGTATTTTTTAAGGGGAAAGTTATCTGTATTTATACTGAGGTTAGATGGTTCTGCCTTAGTTCACCTCTGCTGGAAGAGCTTACTTGTAGATTAACTGCCTATCTCCACTACACCCACACCTTTTAAAACTATAGTAGCATCTAAAAGGTTCTTTTCTTCAAAGGAAAGGTCATTGTGAGAGTGGTCTATGAAAGTTGCTGTTTATCTTTCTAAAAAAAGAAAAAAAACCCCACCAGATGTATAAAATAATGATCCACAGAGATGCTTTTATTCTCCATAATTTCATTCTCCCAGGCTGTAATCCTATACATGCTCCCCTAGGAATGTCTCATTGAATAAAGTGCATCTTACTTCTGAGTATACTCCATAGAATTGCAATGCTAGTGGCCTTTTAGTATGTTAAAATATTAGAGAATTGAGTAAACCCAGTAATACAATAACACTTGGATTTTTTGGGAATTTATGCTACAGCATTTATATTCCATGCTATTTAGTCTTTCATTAGCCTCTCCTTAGATCACTTTCTGTTTTCATTTTCCTAAGAAAGATCCTTTGGATATGTCCATTTTTATATAATATGATTTCTAGTTTAACCTAGCTACATTATTTATAGTAAGTTCAATTCCATGTTTAAGATTTTCTTTGTCTTACCCTATTATCCTAAACCTTATGCAAAACGAGGACAAACATACAGTGAAAAAGTTTAGTCTTAAATACTGAGGCCCCATTTATGCATGGAATGGTTTTAGCAGTTGATCACTGTTACAGTTCAGGGAAATGTCAGATATGGGAACTTAAAATAAAGTGCTCAATAAATATATTTTCATTGTGAGTGTTGTGGTCAAATTTTGGAAACTATTAAGACTACATGAATCGCATTGGAATTGTGGCATTACTTCACACAATATACATCCTTTTGTTATTTTTTAAACCTGTTGGTGTGATAGAGTGACGTTTTCAAAGCCATTCACATGTCTGCAATAGTGCCTGAGAGCTTAATTGGCAATAGGTGTGTGGAATAGGTGAGTTCTGACAGTACGCTTGGTGGAGAACTGGGTTGCTTGAAAGGGTCTAATGCATGATGAACTACAACTCAGCATTGGGATGCAGTGAAAGTCTTGCATGCTACTAGAGGCAAACAAAGTTTTCATGGCTAAAATTTGAACAGTTAATGGCTGGGTTAAAATCGTATTAAGTCTAGTTTGCGGTAAAGTCACGTTGGAGAAATCCTATATGCAGAAGTCGAAATATGAATAGGGATCTACACACAGTCATTCAACATGGAGCACACGTCATTGGAGTATGGCTACCTGGTACATCATACTCATGCATGCTTGCACTGCATACTGAACCCGCCACCGCTGTATCAGAACCATTCCACAGGGTCCTTAAATCTTGTGCTGATGTGGATGGCCTGATGAGTGCTTAGATTTGACTATAGTTGTAGCAGGATTGCATCTGTGGGGTGATGACTTGATGATCCAGCCTCTGAGTAGGGGACTCACCTAGATGGCTTTTTGGCCCTATCTAAATCTGATTACATTTCAGAGAAATATTGCTGTGTTTTGTTGGGAAAATTTTTCCTTTACACTTGAGACACCATCAGCGTCTGCTTTGAAGATAGGGTTCGTCTTCTAGACTAGGTGGCATTCCCTGCCATCCCATGTGTGAACTGAAAGAGTAGGAAAAACTCCTACATCACTTGCTCAGCTTTCCAAGCGGATTTCCACCAAAGCAGTTTTATTCCAACCATCCCAGCAGAAGTCCATCAAAGGAGTTTTATTCCAACCATTCTGACTTGAAGGGGGAACTAACTGTTCCCCAATTCACACTTCCATGCTAGGTGAAAATTTTGTTCTGTGGGTCACTTTTTTATTTATTCATTGTGTCGCTCAGAACAGAACAAAATTCTGAGAAAAGTCTGTGCTATCTACCAGATCTAATGTTGTTTGTCCATTATACGAGTATGTTCATGACATCAAAGAAAAATAACACATTTAGCAGTCAGAAGGTGTTTATTGTGAAAAGTTTAGCCTCTAGGTGAATGCTTCATATTTTCTGAGCTTCCACTTAAAAGTGTATGTATAAACTTTGAATATGCTCAGAATTTATACAATACCTAAGCCTTTGTTTGTTTATTCATTGTATCTTGCCTTTTTTTCTTTGAAGGAACACAAGGCAGGTTATGTGTTTCTCCAGCTCCTCTCAATCTTTTCCTCACAACAACAACCATGTGAGGTACTTGTAGGTTGGGTGAGAGTCTGGCCCAGAGTCACCCAGTAAGTCATCCATGGCTGAATGGGGCTAGAACTCAGATCTCTTGAGTCCCAGTCCCACACTCTTAACTACTACATGACACTGGCTCCTTTCTGTATTATACTCCCTTCAACTACATATTCTTGGTTGGCCTGTTTTAAAAGGAAGCATAGGAACAGTTAAACCCATGGAACTGAGGATCTCCCACACACTTTCAGATAGGTATTATTAAGGCAGTTTTGAAAGTTGATTTATGAGATATCATTTATTTATTTAAAACATTTCTCGGGGGTGGCTCACAACATTCATAAAAAGATAGAATTAATAATTTAAAAACTGGTACCATCTCGGCTATATATATTAAAATCTATAAATACAACAATAATAAATTAACAGTTAAAATAACTTTTAAATGAAAAGGTCTTCTCCTGGTGCCGAAAAGCAAATAATGATGGCGCCAGGCGAACCTCTCTGGGGAGCGCATTCCATAGGTGGGGCACCACCGCAGAGAAGGCCCTCCTCCAGGTACTCACCCTCCTAATATCATTCACGGAGTGTTCCCGGAGAAGGGCATCTGCTGCCGATCGTAGGGGGCGGGAGGGCATATATGGACGCAGATGTTCCTTTAGATAACCAGGTCCCCAGCCGGTAAGGGCTTTCTAGGTCGTAACCAACACCTTGAATTGGGCCCTGACTTCAATAGGGAGCCAGTGAAGCTGACGGAGAACTGGGGTTATATGAGAACAACACCCAGTCCCCGTCAGCAACCTAGCAGCTCTATTTTGCACCAATTGAATTATCCGGATCGTCTTCAAGAGTAGCCCCACGTAGAGCACGTTACAGAAGTCTAGTCGGGAAGTTACCAATGCATGGGTCACTCTCTCCAGGCAATCGTTCTCCAGATAGGGACGCAGCTGATGGATCAGCTGAAGCTGAAGGAAGGTGCTCCTCACCACCACCATCACCTGAGCTTCTAATGACAGCTCAGGGTCGAGGAGCACTCCCAAGCTGTGAACCCTGTCCCTCAGAGCGAGTGCAACCCCATTTAGGACAAGGCCCAAGTCCCCCACCCTGAAGCCCGAGCCACCCACCAACAGGACCTCCATCTTGTCTGGACTGAGCTTCAGTTTATTGGCCCTCATCCAGCCCACTACCTCGGCCAGGCACCGGTTCAGTTCAGCCACTGCCTCACCTGGATTGGTGGAAAACGAGATATAGAGCTGGGTATCATCAGTGTACTGATGATTCCGCAGCCTGCACCTCCTGATGACCTCTCCCAGCGGTTTCATGTAGATGTTAAATAGCAAGGGGGACAAAATGGACCCCTGCGGAACTCCATGGCATAGCTGCCATGGCGCAGAGCCATAGTCCCCCAGCACCACCTTCTGGAATCGGCCATTGAGATAGGAGCGGAACCACCGCAGAGCAGTGCCTCCAACTCCCAATCCCACTAGCCTATCCAGAAGGATACCATGGTCAATGGTATCAAAAGCCGCTGAGAGATCCAGGAGGGACGGACTCCCCCTGTCTCTCTCTCCCTGCACAGGTCATCGTACAGGGCGACCAAGGCAGATTCAGTACCGTACCCGGGTCTGAAGCCAGACTGAAATGGGTCCAGATAATCAGTTTCATCCAAGAGTGCCTGGAGTTGTCCCGCCACCACCCGCTCTAGCACCTTGCCCAAGAACAGGATGTTGGCCACCGGTCTATAATTGGCGACCCTCCTCTGGATCCAGGGATGCCTTCTTTAGGACTGGCTGGACTACCGCCTCCTTTAAAGGGGCAGGTACCCGGCCGTCTCTTAAAGAGGCGTTGACCACCTCCAGGATCCAGGTCACAATCCTGTCCTTGTCATTCTTGAGTAGCCAAGATGGGCAAGGGTCTAGTAAGCAGGTGGTAGGATGTACATGTCCAAGCACCTTGTCCACATCATGAGATATAGATAGCTGCAAATCTCTAAAGTTGAGTTTCTGGGGTAAGATTAATACCTTTAAGATGAGTATGATACCCAAGATTGTCTATGCTTTATGTGGGATTCTTCTATTTATTTCTAACAAGTGATTTCAGAAACTTAATGCTCTATTCCATAAATGTTTAAATGTCCCCACCTTGAATTTCTTTGAAATGAATGTCACTTCTAAATAAAGAAGGTGGGTTTGGCCTTCCAGATCTTCCTTTATATCATAGGGCTTTTTTGTTGACCAGTATTTAAGTCTTTTCCACTTACATCAGATTATCCAACTACTTCAGTTTTTGAATATTTATGTCTGGATCTGCTATTCAAATGTATGACATTAGATTCCCAACACACTATAACGGATAGGATGCCTTGTGCAATTACTGCAGTCAAAGGGGTGTGACGTACAACATACCAATGACAGTTTGACCAATTTTCTCATGCTAAATTAATTTTATATATTCATGTGTGAATCTTGGAGAGATAACTTGGTTTCTTCATTGGATCAGCGAGTGAGTGCTGATGAACTTTTGCACTTCTTGCCCAGGAAAATACCAGATTGGATAACATCCACTGTATATCTCCCTACTTCTCTTAGCCACAGAGGCATGAACAGGATTATTATTATTATTATTATTATTATTATTATTATTATTATTA